>NW_022437028.1:464614-732278 GCF_009761245.1 Sapajus apella
GACATGGTGGGCGTCTACTCAAAAAAAAAAAAAAAAAAAGGGCAAATGGGTAAGATTTGTATTTTTCTATTTTTCTGCAAGGTACTTTTTTTTTTTTTTTTTTTTGAGACAGAGTTTCTCTCTGTCACCCAGGCTGGAATGCACTGGAGCCATCTCAGCTCACTCCAACCTCTGCCTCCTGGGTTCAAGCAATTCACCTGCCTTAGCCATCTGAGTAGTGGGATTACAGGCGCCCGCCACCACACCTGGCTCATTTTTTGTGCTTTTAGTAGAGACAGGGATTTTGCCAAGTTGGCCAGGCTGGCCTCGAAATCCTGACCTCAAGTGATCCGCCCGTGTCAGCCTCCTAAACTGCTGGGATTACAGGCGGGAGCCATCACACCCAGTCTACCATTTTTAAAAGCCATAAAACTCCAACGTTAATTTTACTTATGCATGTGCCAATATGTGTAGATAAATGTGTAGAAAATGTTTTGAAAGGTGCAAGATACGTTATCCACAGTGCAAATTGGCATGGAGCTGGGAAGGCCTGGAGATGAGCTGTTGCTTTACTCTATTTTTCTATTACTGAATTTTTTTTGAACAACGACGTACGTATGTATGACTCAGGTACTTCTTTAAAAATAAAGTAAAAGGAGGGCATGACTCAGAGAGGTAAGAACAAAAAAAAAAAAAAAGAGAAAACTAGAATGATATAAAGTATTTGAAATCTAACAATCACAGCCCTAGATAAAAGCAACCTAATTGGTCTGATAAAAAGAACATTCTCCATCTGCGGTAAATCACATGCAACAATATGCTGATTACTGAAGGCTCATGAAAACTAAACACATCTAGGATTAAAATACAAAATTGGGTTAATCAAATGCAAGTGCAACAATATACCTGCAAATGAAAATTGAAGCCAAAAATACAAAGTTAAAAGAAAAAACCCACCACCAGGCACAATGGCCCATGCCTATAATTAGAAGGTCAAGGTGGGCGGATCATTTAGGAGTTCGAGACCAGCCTGGGCCACATGGCAAAACTCTATATCTCTACAAAAACAAAAAAAATTAGCTGTTCATGATGGCATACACCTGTAGTCCCAGCTACTCAGGAGGGTGAAGTAGGAGGATCACTGGAGCTGGGAAGGTTGGGGCTGCAATGAGCCAAGATCACACCACCTCACTGCAGGGTGGACCACAGAGCCAGACCCTGTCTCAAAAAAAATAAAAATAAAAACACATTTAAAAAAATTTTAATGGAAAATTAACACGCAGAAAATATATAACAATAAAGGAGAAAACAACTAAGGTATTAAAGTTGTACTCCAGAATATAAAGTAGTTCTGCAACTACTATAGTTATAAAAACAAATATGTGTATACATATATGTGTGCATATTTGTGTCTGTGTGTATATGCGTGCATTGGTGTGTCTGTGTGTTTATATGTGTGCATTTGTGTGTCTGTGTGTATGTGTGTAGATGCGTGCATGTGTGTGTGTGTGTATATGTGTGTATTTCTGTATCTGTGTATATATGTGTGTGTGTATATATGTGTCTGTGTATATATGTATTTGTATGTGTGTATATATGTATGTGTATATGTATTTGTGTCTCTGTGTGTATATATGTGTATTATGTTCGTGTGTATATATGTGTGTATATATGTATGTGTATTTGTGTCTGTGTGTATATATGTGTGTCTGTGTATATATGTATTTGTATATCTGTGTATATATATGTATGTGTATATGTGTGTATATTTGTGTCTGTGTGTATATATGTGTATTATGTGTCTGTGTATATATGTGTGTGTATTTGTGTGTCTGTAGATATGTATAAGTGTGTATTTGTATGTATGTATATTGTATATGTATAATATATATGTATATGCATGTGTGGACATATATGTATGCATGTGTCTGTATATTTATATACATGCATATGTATATACATAGTAAAAATGTCATAAATTCCAGAAAAAAATGTTGGCAGAAATAGTGTCATATCGTAACATGCTATCATAATATGATAATCAAGTGAAAAATCAAAATATTTAATTTAAATAAAACAATTGAGAAGGCAGCATGACTATAAGCATACAGCACGAGAAATAATGGAGATGTTTTTGAAAGTAAATGAGCTCTCAAAAACTGGCCCCAATTCTATGGCATCCCCTGCACCCACGGATTAGTGGCCACAGCATCACTAACAGGGGACAGCCACACATCCTGTGGCCCCTGATGTGAGGCAGTAAGAAGCACACATTTCAACTTAGGAGGTATTCCTGCCCTCTCCCCTCCAAAAAGCAAAGATGACGTTGAGTATTTCTGAGTCACCAGATCAGTGGTTCTCAAAGTGTGGTCTGAGGCCTCTGGCATTCTCCCAGAACTACTTCACAAAGTCCACAAAATCAAAACTACTTTCTTAACAGTACAAAGACTAATTTGCCCTTTCCCTCTCATTGTCTACAAAGCACACAACGGAGTTTTCCAGAAACTGCATGATATAGGATGACATCCTCTCTCTCTCTCTCTCCTCTCTCTCTCTGTTTTTGTGTTTGTTTGTTTGTAATAGAGTCTTGCTTTGCCGTCCACCCTGGAATGCAGTGGTGCAATCTTGGCTTACTGCAATCTCTACTTCCCAGGCTCACGTAACCCTGCCACCTTAGCCTCCTGAGTAGCTGGATCTACAGGTGTGCACCACCACGCTTGGCTTTTTTTTCCTTTTCATGTTTTGTGGAGACAAGGTCTCATGATATTGCCTAGGCTAGTCTTAAACTCCTGGGCTCAAGCAATCCTCCCACCTCAGCCTGACATCAGCTCTCTAATGGCCAAGGGAGGATGTGCTTATGTCGCCTTACATGTTAAATTTTGCTGTATAAATTTCTAATATGCAAAATATCAAAAGGTATGACCTATGTCAAGAAAAGCATTTTAGGGGTCTTCAATAAACTGTAAGATTGTGAGGGGTTCCTGAGGCCAAAATGTTTGAGAACCCTGCCCTTGTTCCAACCAGCAGTTTATAGCAAATACACGGGTGTACAGAAGCAAGTTAAATTCCATAAGGAAGCATCAGCAAAGCCCCAGAATATAATATCTGACATTTATAGGTGATATGACATAGTATCTGGGATTTGCTTTAAAATACTCCAGGACAAACAAGGGTGTCTGTGGGGTAGGAGTGAAACAAGATTGAAAATCTGATCGTTAGTAAAACCAGGTGATAGATGGAGTCTCTGGGGGTACATTTATAATCCTCTCTACTTTAAGATAGAATTTTTAATTTTCTGGTCACAACAAAAAAAGATAAAAAGAAATTCAGTAAACTGTCTTTATTTTTTAGAATAACAGTTACATCAGGAAAAAATATAAAATACAAGACCATTTTAAACAATAATGATAATGAAAACACTGTCAAAAAATTAAAGATGACAAAACAGGCCCCTCGACTAAGATTATCAATAAACAGAAAACAAACAATAATCAGGTGAAAAAAAAAAGGGTCAATGAAAATTCATTATGCGGCAGGAGCTCTAAGTCCTAGGAGCTGGCAAGGGGAAGGAATAGGGACTGGGACTCTGGTCACCAAAATCGAACAATTTCAGGATTTAAACAACGTTATTCTGAGAACACTTGGCATTCACTCCCAAAAAGATGAAAGATGGCATTTCAAAATCAATCAAGATTACGCTGAGGTTTAAAGGAAGCTTACAACAAAATGTTAGGACAATTAAGAACATCCCAGAAATGTAGTCCAAAACAGAATCGGTTCTGCAAAACATCAATCAATGAAACGTGTTACAGAGACTCAAGTAGAACTCAATGAATGCAGGGGAGCAAATGATGTACGAAACAAGGAACCTAATCTTCATGTCGAAGGGTGCCTGTAAAAGCCAAATCAAGAGGCTGGGTGCAGCAGCTCACATCTGTAATCTCAGCACTTTGGGAGGCCGGGGCCTGTGGATCACCTGAGGTTAGAAGTTCGAGATCAGCCTGGTCAACACAGTGAAACCCCATCTCTACCAAAAATACAAAAATTAGCCGGGCATGGTACCACACGCCTGTAATCCCAGCTACTCAGGGGGCTGAGGCAGGAGAATCACTTGAACCCAGGAGGCGGAGGTTGCAGTGAGCCGAGATTGTGCCATTGCACTCCAGCCTGGGTGACAAGAGCAAGACTCCATCTAAAAAAAAAAAAGAAAAAAAAAGTCGAATCAAGAAGTAACAGAAAAGTGTGTCCTGAGAGGAAGGAGTTTTTCTAGATTGTTTTAAAATCCAGTTTAGAGATGAAAGGGGCTCATGACATTCTTCCAAAACTGTCAAAGAGGAAGATATAAATCCCTCTCTGGGGAAATGCCTTCTTAATGCAAGGGAAAAGAGGGACTAGGTCACCTTTAAAGAAACACAACAAACAAGCCTTTTCTCAGAACTCTCATCTGAGACTTTTACCATACATGCAAACCCTCAGAAATAAAAGCAGAGAGACTTCAAGGTACTCCTTGCCCAGCAAAGCTGTTATTTAACAGCACCTGCAACAGAAGGACCTAAATACATCTAGCGCCTAAAATAATTATTCATAGTGCACACCTCTCACTGACAAATTTCACTTCTTGAATTACTCCCAACAGCAACTGAGTTTCAATGCCAATTCCAAGAGATAAACAAAGGGCACTCATGGGAAGGGCCACTTTGTTGTGAAAAATAAGAAGCAATACCATCACAGATCAAGGAGGGCCATAGATGTGGTATTAAAGACAGAACTATTAAGAAGGAAAGAGTAACAACTGTTTTTCCACCAAGAGGATCAAAATTGCTGGATTGATGTAAGTAGTTAAAAGTTTAAACAGATGTATAAGAGAGATGAGAGTTTGCTGAGCAATTTGGTTCAGTAATACTACAGTACGAACAGGCTGGTTACCAGAAGAATGTCATCAATAACGGGGAAAAAAAGGAAGGCATAAGGCATTGAGGAATGGCCAGGATTTTGCAGTTATAACTGGAAACAGATGTCAAAAGAATGATTAAAATGAAAATAAAAATTAGGATGACAGAAGATCCAAATATAATACCCAATATAAAAGAATTTAATTATCATCCCATGTGGGAGAAAAATAAGTTCCTGAAGTTCCTAACTGGATTGGTCAAGTGAAATCTGTTACACATGGATGAAAAGTATTTGCAGGGATGTATACAGATTTCTAAAAAGAAATAAAAGTAAAAATGGCTGGGTTACTGAGTCAATGAATCAAAATTCACATAAGAAATGTATATATAGTTATTACAAAATGTCAAAGGCACACCAAAAATGAAGACTAGAGAACATGGACTATGTATTTCTCAAATAATAAACATCCATGAAACAAACAAATAAATACTGATTGCCAAGTATATCGGTCTCTTTTCATGCTGCTGATAAAGACATATCTAAGACTGGGAAGATAAAGAAATTTAATTGGACTTAACAGTTCCACATGACTGGGGAGGCCTCAGAATCATGGCGGGAGGCAAAAGGCACTTCTTACACGGTGGCAGCAAGAGAAAAATGAGGAAGAAGCAAAAGTGGAAACCCCTGATAAACCCCTAAGATTTCGTGAGACTTATTCACATTATGAGACTAGCACAGGAAGCCAGGCAAGGTGGCTCACGCCTGTAATCCCACCACTTTGGGAGGACTAGGCTGGTGGATCACCTGAAGTCAGGAGTTTGAGACCAGCCTGACCAACATGGTGAAATCCTGTCTGTACTAAAAATACAAAATTAGCCAGGCATGGTGACACATGACTGTAATCCCAGCTACTAGGGAGGCTGAGGCAGGAGAATCACTTGAACCTGTGAGCCAGAGGTTGCAGTGAGCCAAGATCATGCCATTGTACTCCAGCCTGGGCAACAACAGCAAAACTCCTTCTCGAAAAAAAAAAAAAAAAGAAACAAATTTAAACTGGTTACTCCAGTTAGCAAATAATTAGGAAAAAAGAAAAAGAGAAGAGCACAGGAAAGACTGGCCCCATGACTCAATTACTTCCCCCTGGGTCCCTCCCACAGCATGTGGGAATTCTGGGAGACAGAATTCAAGTTGAGATTTGGATAGGGACATAGCCAAATCATATCATTCTGCCCTGATCCCTCCAAATATCATGTCCTCACATTTCAAAACCAATCATGCCTTCCCAACAGTCCCCCCAAAGTCTTAATTCATTTCAGCATTAACCTAAAAGTCCACAGTCTAAAGTCTCAATTGAGACAAGGCAAGTCTCTTCCTCCTATGAGCCTATAAAATCAAAAGCAAGCTAGTTACTTCCTAGATACAATACGGGTACAGGTATTGGTTAAATAGAGCTATTCCAAATGGGAGAAACTGGCCAAAACAAAGGGGTTACAGGGCCCATGAAAGTCCAAAATCAAGCAGGGCAGCCAAATTTTAAAGCTCCAAAATGATCTCCTTTGACTCTAGGTCTCCCATCCAGGTCATGCTGATGCAAGAGTTGAGTTCCCATGGTCTTGGACAGCTCCACCCCTGTGGCTTTGCAGCATATAATCCCACTCCTGACTGCTTTCATAAGCTGGCTTTGAGTGTCTGCAGCTTTCCCAGGTGCACGATGCAAGCTGTCAGTGGATTTACCACTCTGGGGTCTGGAGGGCTGTGGCCCACTTCTCACAGCTCCACTAGGCAGTGCCCCAGCAAGGACTCTGTGTGGGGGCTCCAACCCCACATTTCCCTTCTGCACTGTCCTAGCAGAGGTTCTCCATGAGGGCCCAGCCCCTGCAGAAAACTTTTGCCTGGGCATCCAGGCATTTCCATACATCTTTTGAAATCTAGGCAGAAGTTCCCAAACTTCAATTCTTGACACATGGAAGTTGAGGCCCCACATGCCAAGATTTGGGGCTTCCACCCTCTGAAGCCACAGCCTAAGCTATATGTTGGCCCCTTTCAGCCAAGGCTGGAGCGGCTAGGACACAGGACAATAGGTCTCTAGGCTGCACACAATACAGGTACCCTGGGCCCGGCCCACAAAACCACTTTTTATTTTTGGGCTTCTGGGCCTGTGATGGGAGGGGCTGCTGTGAAGGTCTCTGACATGGCCTGGAGATATCTTCCCAATGGTCTTGGGGATTAACATTAGGCTTCTCGCTACTTATGCAAATTTCTGCAGTTGCCTTGAATTTCTCCCCAGAAAATGAATTTTTCTTTTCTATCTCTTAGTCAGGCTGCAAATTTTCTACTTTTATGCCCCGTTTCCCTTATAAAGCTAAATACCTCTAACAGTACCCAAGTCACATCTTGAATGCTTTGCTGCTTAGAAATTTCTTCTGCCAGATACCTTAAATCATCTTTCTCAAGTTCAAAGTTCCACAGATCTCTAAGGCAGGGGCAAAATGCTGCCAGTCTCTTTGCTAAACCATAGCAAGAGTCATCTCTACTCCAGTTCCCAACAAGTTTCTCATCTCCATCTGAGACCACCTCAGCCTGGACCATATTATCCATATCACTATCAGCATTTTGGACAAAGCCATTCAATAAGTCTCTAGGAAGTTCCAAACTTTCCCACATTTTCCTGTCTTCTTCTGAGCCCTCCAAACTGTTCCAGCCTCTGCCTGTTACCTGGTTCCAAAGCTGCTTCCACATTTTCGGGTATCTTTTCAGCAATGCCCCATTCTACTGGTACCAATTTACCAATTTATTAGTCTGTTTTCATGCTGCTGATAAAGAGGTACCCAAGACTGGGAAGAAAAAGAGGTTTAACTGGACTTACAGCTCCACATAGCTGGGGAGGCCTCAGAATCATGGTGGGAGGTGAAAGGCACTTCTTACAGGTGGTGGCAAGAGAAAAATGAGGAAGAAGTAAAAGTAGAAACCCCTGATAAACCCATCAGATCTCACGAGACTTATTTACAATCATGAGAATAGCATGGGAGAAACCAGCCCCATGATTCAATTATCTTCCCCTGAGTCCCCCCACAACACGTGGAAATTCTAGGCGCTTCAGTTCAAGCTGAGATTTGGGTGGGGACACAGCCAAAGCATATCACCAAGGGAATGAGAACTTCATAGAATCTCTGTTGTGGTGATATACCATAAAATCAGGTTGCTAGAATTTATTAATGTACTTTAGTAAAAAGCAAAGACATTGATCTGAACAATGTAATTGATAAGATTGAATCTATTTCCAAAAATGTTTTTTGGAAATATAGAGCAAGGGAGAAAAAAATTAGCAGCACTGAATCTTATAACCAGTGGGTTTCACTTGACCCTTTAAATCAAAGTAGTGACAATAAGAGCTCATATTTATTAACAATGTACTATATGCCCATCACCTGCTGTGACCCATCTCATAAAATCTTGGTAACAATGCTATTAGGCAAATACTCTTTTGGCTTCCACTTTACAAATGAGGAAACTGAGGCATAAGGAGGATAAATAACTTGAAGGTCACTGAACTTCCAAGGTGGTGAGTGAGATTCAAACCCAAACAACCTCTGCTGTCCACTGCACTGTCATTAAAAGTGATGAATAACCCAAGAGCCAACCTCCTTCAGGGTTTACCAATATGGTGTATCAAGAAAGTTACTTATTAGTTGAATTATAATATTCTACTAACAATTGCAAAATTGCTTAATTACCCACTGTCCATACCACAGCTCTGCAAACTCCACAAGAACAATGCCTTTAGAGTTAAAATTAAACTCAGGCAGACTTCAGTTCAAATTGTCACTTGGCCAGGAACAGTGACTCATGTCTGTACCCCCGGCACTTTGGGAGGCCGAGGCAGGAGGATCACCTGAGCTCAGGAGTTCAAAACCAGCTTGTACAATAATATGGTTTGGCGGTGTCCCCACCCAAATATCAACTTGATTGTATCTCCCAGAATTCTCACGTGTTGTGGGAGGGACCAGGATAGGTAATTGAATCATGGGGGCCAGTCTTTCCCATGCTAGTCTTGTGATAGTAAATAAGTCTCATACTTTGGGACACTGAGGAAGGCAGATCACCTGAGGTGAGGAGTTCTAGACCAGCCTGGTCAACATGGTGAAACCCCATCTCTACTAAAATTACAAAAATTAGCTAGGTGTGGTGGCAGGTACCTGTAATCCCAGCTACTCCGGAGACTGAGGCAGGAGAACTGTTTGAACCCAGGAGGCAAAGGTTGCAGTGAGCCAAGATTGCACCATTGCACTCCAGCCTGGGTGAGACAGCGAAACTCTTTCCCAAAATAAATAAATATCAAAAGATCTGATGGGTTTATCAGGAGTTTCTGCTTTAGCTTCTTTCTCGTTTTTATCTTGCCGCCACCATGTAAGAAGTGTCTTTTGTCTCCCACCATGATTGTGAGGCCTCCCCAGCCATGTGGAACTTAAGTCCAATTAAACATTTTTCTTCCCAGTCTCGAGTATGTCTTTATCAGCAGCATGAAAACGAACGAACACAGGCAACATGGCAAAACCCTGACTCTACAAAAAATAGAAAAATTAGTCACACATGGTGGTGCACATCTGCAATCCCAGCTACTTGGGAGGCTGACATGGGAGAACAGCTTCAGCCTGGGAGTTGGAGGCTGCAGTGACCCGTGATCACACCACTGCACTCCAGCCTGGATGACACAGCAAAACACTGTCTCAAAAAAATAAAATAAAAAATAAAGGGTCATTCCATCACTATTACATAACTAAAATACAACCTTTGGTAAGTGAGTTAACTTCAAGAAGCCCCCGTTTCCCCACCCATAGATAAACAAATAAATACATAACTAAGAGTTTTTGTGAAGATTATGCGAGCCTATGAAAAGCATGCAGCCCAGTACCCAGCATATAGAATTGCTAAGTAAATCACTGCTCTACAACGATAAATTGTGATCTAAGGAGACTAGCAAACTATGGTCCAAATCTGGTCCACTGCCTCGTTTTTGAAAGGCCCTCCAGTTGAGAATGGTTTTGCATTTGTAAAGGACTGAAAAAAATTCAAAAAAGAATTATATTTTGTGACATATGAAAATTACATAAAATTCAAATTTCACTCCCAAAAATAAAGTTTGGTTGGAATGCAGCCACACTCATTTGTTTATGAGGTGTCTATGCCTGCTTTCACACTGCAGTGGCATAGTTGTGTAGTTATGACAGAGACCATACGGCCCTCAGAGCTGAAAATACTTACTCTCCAGCCCGTTTCAGGAGGAGTCTGCCAACCTCCAACCTAATCAATTATTGGACAAAGGGAACAAAGCAAGTAATTATAAATCAATTATTTGTTTCCTCTGAGTGTGATAAGTGGAGATTCCATTCCCAGAAGCCATATCATATCATAAAAATACAGAAACTTCTTACAAGAAAAAAAAATATAAATGTCAATACATTATATGACTTTAGAAGCACTTGTGGTCAGGTGTAGTGGCTCTTGACTGTACTCCCAGCACTTTGGGAGATCAAGACTGGAAGACAGCCTGAATCAAGGAGATCAAGACCAGCCTAGGCAACATATCAAGACCTCATTTCTATCAAAAAATGAAAAATTGGCTGGACATAATGGCACATGCCTATAGTCCCAGGTACCCTGGAGGCTGAGACAGGAGGATTGGAGCCCAGGAGGTCAAGACTCCTGAGGGCTATGATCACACCACTGCACACCAGCTTGGGTAAAAGAGCGCGAGATCCCGTCCCTTTTTAGAAAAAAAAAAAAAAAAAAAGCATTTGTTAAATGAAAACAAACACGATATAAAGGCTATACCATAAATGTTTCTTGCAGGGATTTGTCTGCATTAAGTAGGTCTGGCTGAGAGTTTTGGTTACAATAATCTGCGAATGGGAAGCTCCTTCTTCCTTTGATCAATCTCCCTGTGGGGGCAGGCATCTGTTGTGTTTTTTTAAGAAACATCACATTTAAATCAAAATTATAGCCATGGGCCGGGGTGGTGGCTCATGCCTATAATCCCAGCAATTTGGAAGGCCAAGCCAGGCAGATCACTCAAGTCCAGAAGTTTAAGACCAGTCTCAGCAACATGAGGAAAACCCATCCCTACAAAAAATACAAAAATCAGCCAGTCAGGGTGGTGGCATGACTGCAGTCCCAGCTACTTGGGAGGCTGAGGTGGGAGGATCACTTGTGCCCAGGGGACTCGAGGCTGCAGTGAGCCATGGTCATGCTACTGCACTCCAGCCTGGGCAACAGAGTGAGACCCTGTCTCAAAAAAAAAATAAATAAAAATGACAGGTACGTGTCCACCTCACTGCTTGTATACACCAGTGGCTCTAAATGTTGTATCCATGACAAATCCCAAGTAGAGTATAATGCCCACAAAACCACCCTCGATGAACTCTATTTCAGGAAGATGCTGATTGTTGAGCTCCAAGTATCTTCAAGCACGGTGACAACAGTTAGTAATAATGTATTACATATTTGAAAATAGCTAAGAGATTGGGTTTAAATGTTCTCACAATAAATAAATATGTGCAGTGATGGACATGTTAATTAGATGGGTTTAATCATTCCATCATGTATATAGATATTAAAACATCACAGTGTACCTCATAAATATATACAATCATTACTTATTGTTTAATTCAAGTACATTTTTAAAAAGAAAAACATTAATATGGAAAAACCTTTGTAACATAAAGTTAAATTAAAAATTGTAGGTGGGGCGCAGTGGCTCACAGCTGTAATCCCAGCACTTTGGGAGGCCGAGGTGGGCAGATCATGAGATCAGGAGTTCAAGGCCAGCCTGGCCAATATAGTGAATCCAGTTCTACTAAAAATACAAAAATTAGCCACGCACGGTGGTTAGCACCTGTAGTTCCAGCTACTCAGGAAGCTAAGGCAGAATCAGTTGAACCTTGGAGGCAGAGGTTGCAATGAGCCGAGATCACGCCACTGTACTACAGCCTGGGTGACAGAGTGGGACTCCATCTCAAAAAAAAAAAAAAAAAGTTGCAAATATGTAACTGAAGTTAAGCTAGAATTAAAACCATGCAGACTTCATATACCTTTAAATAGAACTGTGTGTACACTTGAAAGAGCTGTTACGGGTGACCATGGGTGAACCTTTCACTTTACTTTCTTCACTACTGTTGTAATATTGTCTGTATGATGAAATATTTTAATTTAATTAAAATTTTTACTATTATATTTCACTGAAGCTACAGAATAAAGGCCTGCACTTCATACTCCTTTTGCCCTTGAAAACTTTTCTTTGCTTACTTATACTGTTTTGTGTTAAATGCAATTTAAAACAGAAAAAAATGGGCCGGGCGCAGTGGCTCACGCCTGTAATCCCAGTACTTTGGGAGGCCGAGGCGGGTGGATCATGAGGTCAAGAGATCGAGACCATCCTGGTCAACATGGTGAAACCCCGTCTCTACTAAAAATACAAAAAAAATCAGCTGGGCATGGTGGTGCATGCCTGTAATCCCAGCTACTCAGGAGACTGAGGCAGGAGAATCGCCTGAAACCAGGACGCGGAGGTTGCGGTGAGCCGAGATTGCGCCATTGTACTCCAGCCTGGGTAACAAGAGTGAAACTCCGTCTCAAAAAAAAAAAAAAAACAGAAAAAAATGGAAAAAAAATACTATTTGGGGGAAAGGAATGAATAAAAGAGGATTTTCTTCATTAAATATTAGAATATGTTTGAAACAAACATGGCATGCATTAGGAGAGAAATCAAACAAAAAAATTGGAGAAAAACAAACTTAGATCCGTATCCAATTTAAATTTTGTGACCTAAAACAATGCTAAATATCACAAACCAAATAGACAAACCTGGAATAAAATAAAAGAACATTGTCCTTCCATGTAAGAGTTTTCAAAATGTTTGTAACAGAAGAGACTGAAAGCAAAGATAAACATTCATTCATTCAATAACTGAGTTCCCAGCAGACAGCAGGCATCAATTTATGAAGCCAGAAAAAAGCGCATGAAAAGAAAAACAATAACACTGCAAAACCCACACATGTATAGTATTAATCTACACAGAAAAAATACTATAATACTTTCCAGAACATACATGAACACATTAAAAACTCCTTTAATAAGCCAATTACTGAAAACGGATTTAATGATGTCAGTAATTAAAGAAATGCAAATCAAAACAGTCGGCACACTCTTTAAAATTACTGAATTAGCAAAACAAAGAAAGACCACAAAGCCCGGTTTTGGCAGAGAGATAACTGAATTGCCTGAATTCTTTGGGAAGAAAGTCTGACTAACTATAGCAAACGTATTTAAAAATATAGTAACGAGAATAATAATATATATAAATAACATCATATAAATGTATGTAAGTGATTGTTTTAAAGAACGGGAAAAGAGTTTTGTTTTGTTTTCTGAGTCTAGATGCTAGGTATAGAAGCATTCAGTGTTTTTTAAAAATAGAAACGACCTAATAACTAGTGATAGAAAATGGAAAAGCAATAAAGGTACATTAAACCATGCACTATTACAGAGTTATCACAGCTATGTCGGAGCAGGAAAGAACATTTACTATATAATGTAATGTGAGAAAAGCAGAAAAAAAATGAATATCCATAATGACTACAACCATGCAAAAGCTCCAAGTGTTTAAATAAAGATGAAACTAGGATAAGGAGAGATGAAAATAATTCAGGTATTTTAAGAAAAGTTTATAACTCAAGTTTTTAAACACTTGGAGGATGAAGGGACACAGAGAGTGATAATAACATTTAAAATCCAGCCTCTGGGAAACATTAAAGCAGTTGACACTGGTGGACACACAGTCACCTAGACTATTACCACACCTAGCAGTAAATGCCAAAATGTGTCTGGTCAAAGGATCCCAAGGAAGGTGGCCTAGAATTATTTACAGGGGTGCTCACTAATGGTTGAGTATGCAGTGCAGGCTGACTCAGAGTGGGAGCTCCATCAATACAAACACATCATCTACAAACATCTTGCACGAAGACACAGGCCAGGCTTACTGGGTCTTTCAAGACAAGCTGGTAACACGGCAGAGGTTTCTAAAACACACCGTACTTATTCAGAGAAAACCTTCCTGTCATCATCACCAAGAAGCTATGAAAAGTTTCCTCGGAAGGAACTGATTTTCAACACCAAGTACTGGGTTAAAGACATTTGTGCCTTTACTTCAAGAGGTCAGCAGATTTCTCAAAACATTTTTTGAGGAAATGTGTGTTTACAAGAAAGGTCAATATTAATCTAATGGATTCAACTATTAGCTCAACTCACTAGAAAGCAAGAAATGCATACTTTTCTTTAAGGAAGACAAAAAAGAGGAGCTTCTCTTACAGTAATATAAACCCCTTGAGGATAAAGACATGGTCTTATTTTTCTTTATATCTCTGTAGTCTACCAGTGTATCATGTTGGATGGATGCATGATGGATGAATATATATATGATTAGATGGGTGGGTGGGTGGGTGGGTGGATGAATGGATGGATGGATGGATGGATGGGTGGGTGGATGAATGGACAGATGGGTGGATGGATGGGGTGTGCAGACGAATGAGTTGGTAGGTGGGTGGATCAGGTGAGCAGATGAATGGATGGATGAGTGGATGGGTGGGCCGGATAGATGGATGGATGGATGGATGGATGGATGGATGGATGGAGTGAGTGGATGGATAGGTGAGTGGATGGATGAGTGGGATAGATAGGGTAAGGGTTAACAAAGGGATGGATGGATAGGTGGGTGTGTGGGCAAGTGGACAGATAGATGGATGGATGATTAGAAATCCTAATCCACAAGAACCTGTACAAACCACTCACATATGCCAATGGGTTATAAAAATTGCAACTTTAGGAATAATGTATTCTAACACAAGCCAAACAAGAAAGCAAACTAAAGATCTGAAAAGTCATCCCATGAAAAATAAATAATCAGTGAGATCTTTCAAAGAAAAATTCCAGAGCTCCTTGCCTTGTAAATTCAGCTTTAGCCACCCCCTTGGCCACTTAATTAAAGTACATGCAGCTTAGTAAAGTGCTTAGAGTCATTCTTGACAGATAAGAGAGCTGTATCTCAGCCAGAGCCAAGCTATGCTGTGGTAGAGGTCACAGCTACACAGAGGTTCTCAAAGTTTTACCCAGGACTAACAGCATCAACATGAACTCCGAGCAGTTTAGAAAGGCAAAATCTCAAGCCCCGCCAAGACCTAAGGAATCGGAAATTCTGAGGATTGTGCCAGAAATTCGTGTTTCAACAAGTCCTCCAGGTGATTCTGAAACCTACTAAAGTTTATGAACCACCGCAGCCAACACATAAATGAAAGGAATGTGCTTAGTTTTGACCAGATTTATTGGGGATAGAGAGAGGAGCAGAAATACTGTCTGTTTAAAAGAAAATATAGAGACCTTCTGGGTGAAATGAAATGAGAATTCCTTTGATTCTGAATGCTCAGCCACACTACCTGCAGAAACCAAGACTAAAATGGTTTGTCAATCTTAAGTACCTATCTTCCCAAGCTACATAAGCTAGAGCATGGTATATTAGGAGGTTCTTCATTCTTAGAGATCTGTGGTGGTTTCAGTCCCTTACTGCTAGTCAACACTATTTACTGGTAGACCAGATTAGCTATCTCCAGAAAAAATCCTGGAAGTTCAAAGACTTTTGGTTTCTTCTCTGTCTCTGTAGCATAGATCCAAGCTTAGTAAGTAGAGTCTAGGTCAGCAAAGAGCATGGAACATAAATCAATGAATGAAGGAAATGATGTCAGGAGGTCCTTCTGTTATTGTAGCAATGCCCAAATACTCACCACACCCATTTCGGTTAGTTATTGCTTTTGGATGTGATAGCTGAAAAGAACTAATATTTGTTGGGGGTCACTACGTGCATATTCCTCATTTAACCCAGACCATATCCACGTGAAGTTGGCATTTGCATCCTTTTTTTTTTTTTTCTTGAGACAGAGTCTTGCTCTGTCACCAGGCTGGAGTGCAATGGTATGATCTCAGCTCACTATAACCTCTGCCTCCCAGGTTCAAGAGATTCTCCTGCCTCAGACTCTGGTAGCTGGGATTACAGGTTTCCCCCCTCCAACCACCTCTAGTTAATTTTTTCTAATTCTATTAGAGACAAGGTTTCACCATATTGGCCAGGCTGGTCTCAAACTCCCAACCTCAGGTGATCCACTCACTTCAGCCTCCCAAAGTACTCAGATTACAGGTATGAGCCACGGCACCTGGGCTACATCCCCTTTTCACAGAAGATTACAATAAATTAGGAAATTTGAAAGCAAAATCATCATCCATCAACAGATGAAGAAAGAAAATGTGGTACATACCACAGTAGAGTACTGTTCAGCCCTAAAAAGAAATGAGATCCTGTCATTTGCAACAACATGGATAAAAACAGAGGATATTACGTTAAGTGAAACAAGCCAGGCACAGAAAGACAATCATTGCTCATCCTCCCTTATTTGTGGAAGCTAAAATTAAAACAATTGATCTCATGGAGAGTACAAGGATGGTCACCAGAGGCTAGGAAGGGGAGGAGGGAGTGGAAGAAAGTGTGAGTAATGGGTACAAAAATATAATTAGATAAAATGAATAAGGCCGAGTATTTGAAAGCACAACAGGGTGACTATAATCAATAATAATTTAATCATACATTTTAAGATAACTAAAAGAGTATAATTGGATTGTTTGTAACACAAAGTATAAATGCTTGAGGGATGGATACCCCATTTTCCATGATGCGGTTATTACACATTCCATGTCTGAATCAAAGTATCTCATGTACTCCATACATATGTACACCTACTATGTACCCACAAAAATTAAAAATAAATTCTAAAAAAATTCGGCAGGGCACAGTGGCTCACATCTGTAATCTCAGCACTTTAGGAGGCCAAGGCAGACAAATCACTTGAGGTCAGGAGCTCAAGACCAGGCTGGCCAACATGGTGAAACCCCATCTCTACTAAAAATACAAAAACTAGCCAGGCATTGTAGTGCATACCTGTAGTCCGGGCTACTCGGGAGGATGAGGCAGAATTGCTTGAGCCTGGGAGGCAGAGGTTGCAGTAAACAAAGATTGCCTGAACCAAGATCACGCTACTACACTCCAACCTGGGCAACAGAGCAAGACTCCGCCTCAAAAAAAAAAAAAAAGAAAAGAAAAAAAGAAAACCTAAATTAGGCCTTAAAAAAAAAAAAAACAACTAAATTAGGCCTTAAAAAAAAAAAAAAAAACTAAATTAGGCAACAGTTTCAAAGCCACACATTATTGAGTGGCATTACCAGATTTTCAGCTTTCAAACCAAGTATGTTGAGAGTCCTCAAGACCACTCCCAGGCCAATAATTCAGTAGGAGGAGCCATAGAACTCGGCACATTGCACTCACAGCTCTGATTTACTACAGTTGAGGGATTCAAGACAAAAGCAGCAGAGGGGGCCGGGTGTGGTGGCTCATGCCTGTGATCCCAGGACTTTGGGAGGCCGAGGCGGGTGGATCACCTGAGGTCAGGAGTTCAAGACCAGCATGACCAACATGGTGAAACCCTATCTCTACTAAAAAATACAAAAAATTACCTGGGCATGGTGGCAGGTGCCTGTAATCCCAGCTACTTGGGAGGCTGAGGCTGAAGAATTGCTTCAACCCAGAAGGCGGAGATTGCGCCGCTGTGCTCTAACCTGGGTGACAGAGCGAGACTCTGTCAGAAAAAAAATAGAAAAGCAGCAGCAGAGGGAACAGGCACATGTAAGGAGGTCTGGAGGAAACCGCGTGCACGCTTCCACAAGTCCTACCCCAGTGAAGTCACACAGGATGCTGCTCATCCCTCCAGCAAGGAGTTCTGACCACACATGAGAAATGTTTCCCATTAGGGAAGCTCATTAGGGAGTTAGTACGCAAGATTTTTACTGGGGGCTGGTCACAAGTGTCAAGAAACATTGCTTTATGGATTTTTATTAACCTATGGCTGCTCATGAAATAATGGTTAAGATGACAGGCTCAGCTTGGGGCAGTGGCCACGCCTGTAATCCCAGCGCTTTGAGAGGATGAGGTGGGAGGATTGCTCGAGCTCAGGAGTTCCAGATGAGGCTTGGGCCACGTAGCAAGACTCTCTCTACAAAAAACATTTAAAAATTAGCCAGGTGTGGCGGCACGTGCCTACAGTCCCAGCTACTTAGGAGGCTGAGGCGAGAGGGTCACGAGCCCAGGAGTTCGAGGGTGCTGTGAGCTATCATTACACCACTGCGCTCTAGTCTAGGTGACAGTGTGAGACCCCATCCGTCCAAAAATTTAAAAAATTATTGAAGCATGGTGGCACGTGCCTGTGTCCCAGCTACAGAAGACTGAGGTGGGAAGATCTCCTGAGCCCAGGAGGTCGAGGCAACAGGAAGCTATGATCACGCCACTGCACTCCAGCCTAGGTGACACAGTGAGACCTCCTCCCCTACAAAAACTTTAAAATATTAGCCAAGCATGATGGCACATGTCTGTGGTCCCAGCTACGGAAGACTGAGGCGGGAGGACTTCCTGAGCCCAGGGGGTCGAGGCGGCACTAAGCTATGATCATGCCGCTGCACTCCAGCCTGGGCAACAGAGAGACTTCATCTCAAAAATAATAAAATTTTTAAAAATCACAGTCTCCAGAGTTAGACAGCAGCTTCAATGGGAAGCTTCATCCATAAAATGGGATTAATCATTCTACTAAGTCTTTTTTTTTTTTTTTTTTTTTGAGAGCACCTCACTCTATTGCCCAGGCTAGGGTACAGTGGTATGATCTTGGCTCACTGCAACCTCCACCTCCCGGTTCAAGCGATTCTCCTGCCTCGGCCTCCCAAGTAGCTGGAATTACAGGTGAGCTCTGATTGCATCACTGCACATCAGCCTGGGTGACAGAACAAGATTGTGTCTCAAAAATAAATAGGCCGGGCACGGTGGTTCATGTCTGTAATCCCAGCACTTTGGGAGGCCAAGATAGGAGGATCATGAGGTCAAGAGATCAAGACCATCCTGGCCAACATGGTAAAACACGGTCTGTAGCAAAAACACAAAAATTAGCTGGGTATGGTGGTGCACACCTGTAGTCCCAGCTATTCAGGAGGCTGAGGCAGGAGAATTGCTTGAACCTAGGAGGTGGATATTACAGTGAGCTGAGATCACAGCACTGCACTCCCACCTGGAGACAGTGCAAGACTCCATCTCTAAATAAATAAATAAATAAATAAAGCCAGATGACAGTGAAAGACCACCCACTTTACAAGGTTACTTTTGTAACTGGATAGGACAGTAAATAGAAGAATGCTTGATATCTCTAAACTACCACATCGATCCAAGAAACCAGTATAGCTCTTCGTGAATACAGACCAAAAAGGAGTCAAATATCTTTCCTTTTTTTAACTGCACATGGACCACAACACATTATTTTATTATTCACTTGCTATTTCTGTAGCTAATTCCGTAGCTTTCATTCTTCCCTTTTATAAAAGACGCAAAAAGGAAATCAATGAAATAAGAATACTGCTATTTTCTGACACAAATTAAACTCTACATCCAAACACAAACAGAATCACGGCAGCATATGGGCCTATTTTCTCAATCTTTCCCCCAAGGGAGAATCAGCCATATGGCAGGAAGGCGTTGGCCTGGTGTTTTGATAAATGGGGCCTGGCTTGGTCTCCAGGCTCTGAAGGAAGACGGACCCTGGCACATTTGTAAAACCAGAAATAATGTCACTGCTGACACCTTCTCCCTGCTCTGCTGCACCAACTGAGTCAAAAAAGACAAAAAAAAAAAAAAAAAAAAAAAAAAAAAAAAGACAAAGGGGTATCAGGGTAAAATCTGATGTATGTGGACAACTGCAATAGATGAAGGGCAGGTGGGGGGGCTCACACTTGTAATCCCAGAACTTCGGGAGGCCAAGGCAGGAAGGTCGCTTGAGGCCAGGAGTTCGAGATCAGCCTGGGCAACATAGCAACACCCTGCCTCTACAAAACAATTTTAAAATTAGCCAAGCATGGTGGCATGCTCCTGTAGTCCCAGCTACTCAGGAGGCTGAGGTGGAAGGATAGTTTGAGCCCAGGAGGTCAAGGCTGCAGTAACCTATGATGACACCACTGCACTCCAGCCTGGGCAACAGAGCAAGACCCTATCTCCAAAATAAATAAGTAAGTAGCGGATGATGGTTAAAGACCAAGATGCGTCCTCTCAAAGACTTTGGGTGTACACATCCCACTTGGTCATGCAGAACCTGTGTAAAGAGAAGCTACTAAGTCCCTGAGAGGTTGATCACAGAGGATCACCTCTCCAGGTACCTCGGAAATAAAAGCAACACGTGTGATGGAACCAAATCAGTCAAGAAGTATTCAAGGAAGCACATGGGCTGTCACTCCACAGCCACTACTATGGCTAACAGGAAAAAACTGACAACACCAAATGTTGGTGAGGATGAGGCATAACTGGAACACTCATATGATGAAGGTAAGAGTGAAAAATGTTACAACCATTTTGTAAATTTATTTGGCAGTTAAGAGTTAAATATAGGGCTGGATGCGGTGGTTGATGCCTATAATCCCAGCACATTGAGAGGTCAAAGCAGGTGGATCACTTGAGGTCAGGAGTTCAAGACCAGCCTAGCCAACATGGCAAAACCCTGTCTCTACTAAAAACACAAAAATTAGCCAGGCATAGTGGCACACACTTGTAATCCCAGCTACTTGGGAGGCTAAGGTGGGAGGATCACTTGAACCTGGGAGGCAGAGACTGCAGTGAGCTGAGATTGCATCACTGCACTCCAGCCTGGGTAACAGAGTGAGACTCCATCTCCCCACTCCTCCCTCAAAAAAAAGAGTTAAATATACACCATATACACCTACTCCGTGATGGTGAATATTCAGTGTCAACTTAGTTGGATTGAAGGATGCAAAGTACTGTTCCTGGGTATGTCTGTGAGAGTGTTGTCAGAGGAGACTAACATTGAAGTCAGTGGCAGACCCATCCTCAATGGGGGTGGGTCCATCCAATCAGCTGCCAGTGTGGCTAGAATAAAGCAGAAGAAGGTGGGAGAGGCTGACCTGCTGAGTCTTCCGGCCTTCTTCTTTCTCCCATGCTGGATGCTTCCTGCCCTCGAACATCAGACTCCAGGTTCTGTGGCTCTGCGCTCTTGGACTTACCCTGTGACTGGCCAGGGGCTCCCATGCCTTTGGCCACAGACTGAAAGCTGCACTGTCGGCTGCTTCACCTTGTGATTCTGTGAGTCAGTTCTCCTTAATAAGCCCCCTTTCATATCTACATCTATCCTACTAGTCCTGTCCCTCCAGAGAACCCTAATATATACCCTATGACATAGTAATTTCACTCCTAGGTACTTATATAAAAGAAATGAACATATAGGCACACAAAAGTCCTATACAAAAGCATACACAGTCACTTTATTCGTAATAGCCAAAAATCAAAATGGTCTCGGTGTCCACCAACAGGAAAATAGATAAATAAACTATGACAGATCCACACATGTAACACGACACAGCAATAAAAACAAAACTAATAAATAACATATATCAGGGTCAGCTAATTATCCCTGCAAACCAGCCATTTTCTGTAAATAAAGTTTTATTGAAAGATAGCCACATGTAGTTATTTGCATATTGTTTACACTGCTTTCCTGCTGCAACAGCAGAGCTGAGTAGTTGCTACAGAGACCTGCTGGCTGGCAAGTCTAAAATATTTACTTTCTGCTTCTTTTCAAAAAGACTGCAGATCCCCTGACAAAGAAAAATGCAAAAAAAAAAAAAATGCTGAGTGAAAAACAAAACAAAACACAGAAACAAAAGAATATATAGACATGATTTCATTTCCATAAAGTTCCAGAGCAGCCAAAACTAATCTAGGGCTAAAAATATCAAAATAGTGCTTGTTTCTCGTGGATGTGGAAGATTGACTAGGAAGGAATACAAGAGGATTTCTGAGATGATAAAATTGTCCTACATATTGGTAGACTGTGGGTTACATAAATCTGTGTGTTTGTCAAAACGAATCAAACTACACTTAGGGTCTGCAGATTTCACTCTATATGTAAATTACATCTCGATTTTAAAACATCAAAAAAATGAAAAAACTTCCGAGAAACATAAGGGCAGGATCTTACCTCTGAACTGGGCCCCCTATCTTATCTCTTTGGACTCTGCGCATGCTTAGCATTTAAAATTCAGGTTCAGGCCAGGCACAGTGGCTCATGCCAGTAAAATCCCAACACTTTCGGAGGCTGGGCAGGCAGATGGCTTGAGCCAAGGAGTTTGAGACCAGCCTGGATGACATGATGAAACCCTGTCTCTACAAAAAAATACAAAAATTAGCTGGGCATGATGGTGCCCACCTGTTGTCCCCAATACTTGGGAGGCTGAAGTGGGAGGATGGTTTGAACCCCGGAGTTTAAGGCTGCAGAGCGCCATGATCACACCACTGCACTTCAGCCTGGCTGACAAAGCAAGATCCTGTCTCAAAAAAAAATTTTTTTTAATTTTAAAATTCAAGTTCGAAGCTGTATTAGGCCATTCTTGCATTGCTATAAAGAAATACTGGAGACTGGGTAATTTATGAAAAAAAGAGGTTGAATTGACTCATGTTTCTAGAGGCCACACAGGAAGCATGGTGCTGGCATCTGTCTGGCTTCTGGTAAAGCCTCAGGGAGCTTTCAATCATGGCTGAAGGTGAAGGAGGAACAGATACTTCACATGGCAAAAGCAGGAGCAAGAGAGACAGTGGGGGAGGTGACACATACTTTTAAATGACCAGATCATGCAAGAACTCACTCACTATGACAAAGACAGCACCAAGCCATGAGGGATCCATTACCAAGATCCAAACACCTCCCGCCAGGCCCCACCGCCCGCTTTGGGATTATATTTCAATATCAGACTTTGGCAAGGACAGATATTCAAACTCTATCAAAGCCCATCTTGTGCAACAATTTTCTTAAAGATCAGCTGTTCGTAATGACCAAGCCCCGGGTCTCTTGGGATTCACCAGAAAAAAATGGTTCTTGCTTATTTTATCTATAGCCTTTGTTCAAACAAGCCTTCAGGGTAGGCCCAAGATATTAAAAGCTCAGACTAGGCTGTGCACAGTGGCTCACACCTGTAATTCCAGCACTTTGGGAGGCCGAGGTGGGTGGATCACCTGAAGTCGGGAGTTCGAGAACAGCCTGACCAACATGGAGAAACCCCTACAAAAAAAAAAAAAAAAAAACTAGCCAGGTGAGGTAACACATGCCTATAATCCCAGCTATTTGGGAGGCTGAGGCAGGAGAATAGCTTGAACCTGGGAGGCAGAGGTTACAGTGAGCCAAGATTGCACCATTGTACTCCAGCCTGGGCAACAAGAGTAAAACTCCTTCTCTAAATAAATAAATAAATGAAGCTCAAACTAAAGATGCTTTGGTTGAAGCAGAGTTGCAGCCAGGACAACCCTTCTTGCAAGCCTCCACCCAAGACAGCCCTTAAAGGACCTCCTCCAAGCACACCTACAGCATCCATGACCACAAAGCCTTGACTGCTCCCTGCACCAACCACTGCAACACATCCTCCCAGCCGTGATCATTCCTGCCTTCCTCCCTCCAACTGCCCCTTCTCTCCAGGGACTGAGACCTCCAAACCAGCTAGTAACCAGGTCTTATCAGTCCCTCTGACAACTACACATCAAACATACCACGGCCACTACCTCTGTTGGTAGAACAAGTTCTGAGTGAAGGACCCTCAGAAAGGCTGTCTTCCAAAGCGCAATGTATTAGTCCGTTTTCAGGCTGCTCATAAAGACACACCCGAGACTGGGTAATTTATAAAGAAAAAGAGGTTTAATGGACTCACAGTTCCATGTGGCTGGGGAGGCCTCACACTCATGGCAGAGAGTGAAAGATACATCTTACATGGTGGCAGGCAAGAGAGAATGAGAACCAAGCAAAATGGGAAACCCCTTATAAAACCAACAAATCTCATGAGACTTATTCACTACCATGAGGACAGTATGGGAGAAACTGTCCCCATGATTCAAGTATCTCTCACCAGGTCCCTCCCACAACACATGGGAATTATGGGTGCTACAATTCAAGATGAGATTTCTGTGGACACAGCCAAACACTAGACAAAAAGCAACAAGCTCTTTTGTCTAGGCTTTCCCTCCTCCGTGTTTTGAAACCTCCTTTTTTCTTCTTCAAGAGCTGTAGACCATGAATCAATACACCTAGGTGTATTTTACATTGAAACTGGGCTGCCTATCCAGAAAAGCTCTCTCCTATTCTCTCACTCTCCCCTGGCTCCATTTCTTGTGAGATACACTTGTGACCAGTGGCCCAGTGACACATCCAAAGCTGTGCTGGGGATATTTCAAAAAGTGACTTGGGAACCCAAAAGCACATGCACTGAAAACAAAGATAAATAGGTGGGACTTAATGAAACTAAAGAGCTTTTGCATAGCAAAGGAAGAGTCAGCAGAGTAAACAGACAACCCACAGACTAGGAGGAAATCTTCACAATCTATACATCAACAAAGGATTAATATCCAGGATCTACAATGAATTCAAACAAATTAGCAAGAAAAAAGCAAACAATCCCACTAAGGACATGCATAGGCAATTCTCAAAAGCAGATGTACAAATGGCCAACCAACATATGAAAAAATGCTCAGCATCACTAATGATCAGGAAGACGCAAATCAAAACCACAAGGAGATACCACCTGACTCCCGTGAGAATGGCCATAATCAAAAATATCAAGAAATAATAGATGTTGGCATGGCTACAGTGAAAAGGGAGCACTTCTACACTGCTGATGGGAATGTAAATTAGTACAACCACCATGGAAAACACTGTGAAAATTCCTTAAAGAACTAAAAGTAGAACTACCATTTGATCCAGCCATCCCACTACTGGGTATCTACCCAGAGGAAAATAAGGCATTATACGAAAAAGATACTAGCATACGCATGTTTATAGCAATATAATTTGCAATTTAAAAACATGGAACCAGCTCAAATGCCCATCACATGGATAAAGAAACTGTAGTGTGTATATATATATACAGCTCTAAAGCTGCAAAGGCATAAGAATGATACAATGGATTTTGGAGAGTCGGGGTGGAAAGACTACCAACTGGGTGCAGCGTATATTGCTCAGGTGACAGGTGCATCAATATCTCACAGATCACCACTAAGGAATTTACTCATGTAACCAAATACCACCTGTTCCCCAAAAGCCTATGGAAATATATTTTTTTTCTAAAAAAGTGATTTGGTCCTCAGGAAACGTGCTCCTCAGCCATTCTCCCAGACAGACCAGGACAACTGCAACCTATCTGCACGTCAGTATCTCTGAATTTTGAAGCACAAACTATACACTCAAAAGAATTCCACAGTGGAAAATGGATGAGGGGAGAGGTGGAAATAATATTAGGAAACAATTTATTTTTGTGGCTACTTTGAAAACATGACTAGTGAACAAAACTAACAAGATACGAATAAATGAAGCAGAGAGAAGTGAGCGTAACTCAGAATACATTTTCACCTGCTCCTCTCAAGTTTCTCAACGTCTTTATGCCAGATCTATATATTGAGTTCACAATTTTAAAGAGGCTGAGGTGAGAGGATTGCTTGAGGCCAGGAGTTCGAGACCAGCCTGGGCAACAAAGCAAGATCCCCATCTCTACAAAAAAAAAAAGAACATAAAAATTAGCCAAGCATGGTGGCATGTGCCTATAATCCCAGCTACTCAGGAGGCTGAGGCAGAAGGATCACTTGAGCCCAGGAGTTCGAGCCTGCAGTGACCTATGATCCTGCCACTGCACTCCATCCTCGGTGACAGAGCAAGACCTTGTCTCTAAAAACAAAACCACAATAAAAAATTAAGTATCTACTAAAACTTGAAGTTATCGCCTCTTTGTTGCAGGGCGTGCCTTCTCACATCACAGCTGGGAGCATTTGTCAGAGATTTAAGCTTTGCTTTTAAATACAAAATCGAGAGGAAACAGGAAGGGGACCTGGGGGATGAAAGTCAAGGAAGCCATCTACTCGATATTTACCTCGGGGAAGTAAAAGGAAAAATAAAGAGAAACACAAGCTCTGTCCGCAGAGAAGGAGTTGCCAGACCAGGCACGGCGACCCACGCCGGTTATCCCAGCACTTTGGGAGGCCGAGACGGGCGGATCACGAGGTCAGGAGATCGAGACCATCCTGGCCAACACAGTGAATCCCCGTCTCTGCTAAAAATACAAAAATTAGCCAGGTGTCGTGGCACGTGCTTGTAGTCCCAGCAACTCGGGGTGCTGAGGCAAGAGAATCGCTTGAACCCGGGAGGCGGAGGTTGAGAAAAAAAGAGGAGAAGCCAGGCTACAGGTGGCCCAGCCTTTCTTGCCTCAGGGAACATAAGCCCAAGCCTGAAAGGTAAGCTCTTGAGGGAATGTGTTAACCTTTCTTCCCGGGTCCACAAGGGGCGTGGTTTCAAAGACAAGAACTTCCCCGCGACGCGCCTGACCTGCCTTCCTTCACGTCTGCGTCCGGGAGCTGAGAGGTCTTTGTGGAGCGTAGAGGTCTTTGTCTAACTTTGCCCGCCGGGGACGGTAGACTGGCAAGGTGAGCCTCTCCTGCGTAGAAAAGCCCGCTAAAAAGTATGGGCGGACTCTGGACCAAACAGCCAATCAGGTGTCAGAATCCAAGATCAGTCATTCCAACGGACGTTTAAAGACACTCCTCTCATAGGATGAGAACTTGAATGGGGCGGGAGTAAGCGCCAGATTAAAAGACCTCCCGCCCCCGCACGTGCGCGGCGGCTTTCCGTTTCCGGGGTCCGCTCCCACAGCAGCGTGGGAGCTGGCTTTTCTCCGTCCCTCTCTACTTCTCTTTCTCTCTCTGCCTGACAAATCGCTTTTCTGCAGAAGCTCTTGGGGTCCGATATTTACTTGGACAGTATCACGGCGCCAGGGCCTCCTACCCATTCTTGGGTGGACAGGAGCCCGAGGGCCTGAGCACGCCCGGACACCTCCCGTCCGGGAGCTGGGCCTCGCCCGCGTCCCACAACCCGGTCACACTCTTACACTCTCCAGCCAGGATTTAAGGCCGTGAAGCGTCCACAGAAAAAGAGCAAAGATAGTAAGACGCTTGGAAGCAGAGGCTCCGCTGAGGCCTGCGGCAGAGGGGAGAGGAGGCGGAGGCCATACTCTCTTGCACACTTAACTTCTCACCGGCAGCGGCCCAACCCACCAGAAACCTGACCTCGTCTGACTCCTAGATTCTGGACCAAGTAGGTAAGTGTTCCCTCCTCTTGGAGGGGATAAGGGGGAACGGAAAGTAGAGAGGGATGCAATTCTATCTTCTGGTTTGAAATAATGTATGGAAATTAGCCAGAAACTATTGATTTAAGGGCTTAAAGACATAAAAAAGCAGAATCCTCTTTGTTCCAAAACGGGTTGCGTACACAGTTTGTTTACATGGATTACCACTGTTTGAAAACGTAAGTGGAGTAATTTACAAGTAACACAGATTTTAACCATCAACATTTACTGCACCTCTGTTGATTCAGAGGGTACAAAGGAATCTTGAATTATCTGGGAGGTCTTTACCATGAAGGTCATCATCCTAACAGCTCACCGACATTTCCTGAGCGTTTGTGCCAGATACAGCCTGTGCTTCATATACTTTCTCTCTGAACTTCACAACGACGCTAGGGCTATGATTATTAGCTGCATTTTGCAGGTAGGGAAATGGAATTGTAGAAAATGAAAGAATGGGGCAGGCACAAGGGCACAGCACTTTGGGAGGCCAAGGCAGGGGGATTGCTTGGTCTCAGGAGTTCAAGACCAGCCTGAGCAACAGAGACCTTGTCTGTATAAAAATTAAACAAGCATGGTGGCGTGTGCCTGTACTCACAGCTACTTGGGAGGCCGAGGTGGGAGGATCACCTGAGCCCAGGAAGTCAAGGCTGCTGTGAGCCGTGATTAGACCATTGCACTCCAGCCTGGGTGGCAGAGAAAGACAGAGGAAGGAAGGGAGGGAGGGAGGGAGGTGAAAGGAGAGGAGAGGAGAAAGGAAAGGAAAGGGAAGAAAATTAGAGAATGCTCCCAGCTCACAGGGCTTGTGCAACAGACCCAGAAGTCTTACACACTGCCCTAGACTCCATCCTCTCCCACACTATTTTTAGTGCTGCTGTAACAGTCAATTTAAAACTCCAGCTAATGCAACTGATGCAGCGCTTACAGGTATGGTTACACAGGGGCTAATGTAACATGGGTCTTTAATAATACCTGTCATACAGTAAAACCAAGAAGGGCAAAAGTGCATGGCCCTTTCCAAGTAACAAGCTATTTCCCACCTTGGGAGAGTGGAAGGGAACTCTAAGAGCTGCGTCAGCAGGGCAGTTTCTAATTCAACAGAGCCTGTCTTAAGAGGGTAAGGCCCTTAGATGCTTGGGCTCAAGATGGGGAGGATTTACCTGCAGTAAAGTGTGTGTTGGTGAAGACATCAGCTAGCAGATGGGCTCTGATGATAAGCTTTCTAGAAAGGTCAGGAGAGCACAGCTGGAGAGGCCAGTGTAATTTGGCCCCAGCACCCAAGCTAGCAGAGATCAAATCATTGAGCAGTTAGAGGATCTGGGTTACTCCATCACCACGACACTGTGTATTACTCCACTAGGGCAGTCATAACAAAGCTGTGTGGCTTCAGCACAACAGAAATGTATGCTCTCACAGTCCTGGAAACTGGAAGTCTGGGATGAAGGTGTCAGCGGGGTTGATTTCTTCTGAGGGCAGTTTTTCCTTGGTTTGTAGATGGCCACCTCTTCCATTGCATTTCATGGTCTTCTGTGCGTGCCTGTGTCCTAAGGACACCTTCATTTTCACTTAATTGCCTCTTTAACGATCTTATCTCCCAATAGGGTTGTATTCTGAGGGAGGTGCTGGAGGTTAGGACTTCATATGAATTTAGGGGAAGACAATTCAGTCTGTAACTCACAGTACTTCTTAGTGAAGATGTGCTTGTCCCTGCCACTGCTTTGTGTGTGTGTGTGTGTTTGTTTTTGTTTAAAACAAAGTTTCACTCTTGTTGCCCAGGCTTTAGTGCAATGGTGCGATCTTGGCTCATTGCAACCTCTGCCTACCCAGTTCAAGCGATTCTCCTGCCTCAGCTTCCCAAGTAGTTGGGATTACAGGCGCCCGCCACCATGCCCAGCTAATTTTTGTATTTTAGTAGAGATGGAGGTTTCACCATGTTGCCCAGGCTGATCTCGAACTCCTGACCTCAGGTGATCCACCCACCTTGGTCTCCCAAAGTGCGTGATGTATGTATTTTTCAGAAAGGGAGCAGACATTGGATTCTGGCTGGGGGGAGCTCCATGGGGAATTCTCGGAGGCATCTGACCTCAGGGTCTTGGAGAGGAATACCTGGAATCCACTCTTAACGGGGAAACCATCTTAACAGGAACACTCTTCTAAGCAGGAGAAATTCAATACCCCCAGGAAGTCCCTTGACCTCAAAAATGCCAGAGTGGGAGCCTTTGTAAAAGAAATGCCATTTAAACAGACAGGAAGGCATTGGGGAAAGACAGCAATTGTGTGTCCCAATAGCACAGCAGGCCAACATCAGTGGGAACTACGTACTCAGGAGTGATTCCTTCTGTCTTCAAGAGCTACAGTGGGAAGAACTGTATGAAGACAGCAAAGCCATCAGCTACCTAGTACCAGATGGGTGAAATCGTGAACTGCCCAGCTAGAGTGTGAATGTGCCCCCAAGCACTAGGCTCGATTCCTTGAGAAAAAAAAAAAAAAAAAAAGGCAATTGGGTCACTCTCATCTTCTCTGGCACAGCCTATGCCTTGCACTGATGCTAAATTGAAAAAGCTTCACACCTTTCACGCTGCACATCTGGGTCATGAAATCATCAAAGAATCACAAAACTCTGCAAGATCCACAATGCCCTAAGAGCCTGCAGTGCTCTGGCATGAAATCTACATGGTCTGTTCTAAGAAACAATTGCCCTCTGCATCCAAAAGGGCCAGCTTGCAAAGCCTGAAAACATGAAGTGGATCATGAACAGGGAAAGATTCTTTTCTTTTGAGTCTAAACAGCAACCCGGAACGACCCTGACAAATGGGCAAGAAGACCAGAGTGCCCTACCCCATGATACCTGCAGTCATAATTTTGCAGGTTAGCAAATGAGCATAATGTAATCCCAGAAGTCCCTCCCCAATCTGTCGGCTGCTGGAGCGGCCCAGCTCTGCCCTCTCCGGGACACAAGATCTGCTGTAACATTTGGAAAACCTCCTCGTCTGCTCGTGAAGAATTTGTGGCAGAACATGCTGTGTTCACAAAATGTTACCCGAGAGGCTTCAGAAACAAGACTGTGAGCTCCGGAGTTTAAGAAAAGTAATAAAGTAGATTTCCTACAAATGTTAAATGCTGATTAACGATCCCAAGGACACCTCTCTGACTGTCAGCGCCAGTAGACAAGACTGGGAGAAAAGTACTCCTGCACGACCTGGAGCATAAAGGGGAAGCAGCAGAATTCAAAACAGCTCTCATGACTTTGTACAACTGGATCTCCAAGTGTAGCCCTGGGCCAGGAGGGTCAGCAGAACATGTCACCATTTGCTCTTAGGCAAGATGCAAATTCTGGGGACTTACTGAACCAGAAACTCAGATAGGACCCACCAAGTGCTAATTAGTGATTTTTTTTTTTTTTTTTTAAAGTAAGGGTCAGCCAAGCGTGGTGGCTTATGCCTGTAATCCCAGCACTTTGGGAGGCTGAGTTGGGTGGATCACGAGGTCAAGAGATGGAGACCATCCTGGCCACCATGGTGAAACCCCATCTCTACTAAAAATACAAAAAAAAAATTAGCTGGGTGTGGTGGGGAGGAGTCCCAGCTACTAGGGAGTCTGAGGCAAGAGAATCGCTTGAACCCAAGACAAGAGAGGTTGCAATGAGCTGAGGTCATGCCACTGCACTTCAGCCTGGTGACGGAGCAAGACTGTCTCAAAAAAATTAAAAAATAAAGTCAGGTGTCATTCTGTTGCCCAGGTTGGTGTGCTGTGGTGCCATCATAGCTCACTATAGCCTTGAACTCCTGGATTCAAGCGATCCTCCTGCCTCAGCTTCCTGAATAGCTGGGACTATAGGTGTGTGCCACTATGTCTGGCTACTTTTTTTTTATTTTTACTTTTTTATAGAGATGGTATCTCACTAAGTTAACCTAGGGCTGGTTTTGGACTCCAGGCCTCCAGTCATCCTCCTTCCTTGGCCTCCGGAAGTCCTGGGATTACAAGCATGACCCACCGTGCCCAGCCCCCATCATGGTGATTCTCATGCATACTCAGATAGTGTCAATTTAATGGTTCATCAGCAAATATCAACGCCTCATCCTTCTCATCACCAGCTAATTTATTTCAACTAACATTTACTAAGTACTGTGTGTCAGGCTCAGTGAAAGGTCCTGGGGCCAAGAATGAAAAGAAAGGCTGCCCTTGAACCTTTCCTTTTCTTCTCACTCCTATATCCAGCCTCCTGTTTCCTCTCAGTTCCTCTTTTGAAAGGGCTCTGATATCTGTTTTCCTTTTCTATTAATACTAGGATGGTGCACAAGGAATTGCAGTTTTAGCCTTGACTTTTTTTTTGTTTGAGATGAGTCTTGCTCTGTTGCCCAAACGAGTCCAGTGGTGCGATCTTGGCTCACTGCAACCTCTGCCTCCTGGGTTCATGCAGTTCTCCTGCCTCAACTTCCCAAACAGCTGGGACTAAAGGTGTGCACCACCATACTTGGCTAATTTTTCATATTTTTAGTAGAGGCAGGGTTCACTATATTGACCACACTGGTCTCAAATTCCTGGCTTCAAGTGATCTGCCTGCCTCTGCCTCCCAAAGTGCAGGTTTTACAGGAATGAGCCACCACACCCGGCCTGGCCATGACTTTTAATGGGAAAACTGCAATTGTGCACAACCTAATATTTCCACAATGACCATGCTCATCACATTGTATAATATCTCTTGTTACACCTGATTCCCGAACTGAGTTCCTGGCCTCTGTTCTTCCCCAAGCCCTTCCCTTCTCAGGCACACCATCCAAATGCCACCACTCAGCTTTCATGGCTCCAACTTCTCCAGCCCAAACTGATTTGCCCCAGCTCTGAGCAGTTTTGTCTCTCAGATGAAATGAAACAAAACTCCTGAAGCTGTGGAGCACTGTGTATGCATCTCCCCAGGTGTGTAGTGGTGTAAGGAGACATGGAAAGGGCAAGCCATTTAACACGTCCACCACAGTTTTTCATCTGCAGAAGGGTGATATTAAGAATGACTCTACATTCCCAAGGGCATTGTGAAGAGCAAAATGAGTGATTGCATTTGAAAGCAATCTGTGAAATAGAAAGCAGGAGGTCAATGTGAAGGAGCCTTCTTTCCGACCATTCATCTGCACATGAATTCTTAATAAAACTCAAAAACTCGTTGGCCGGGCACTGCAACCTCCGCCTCCTGGGTGGCTGGCTCACACCTGTAATCCCAGCACTTTGGGAGGCCAAGGTGGGCGGATTGCCTGAGCTCAGGAGTTCAACCAGCCTGGGCAACACAGTAAAAACCCCATCTCTACTAAAATATAAAAATTAGCCAGGCATGGCAGTGTGTGCCTGTAGTCCCAGCTACTAGGGAGGCTGAGGCAGGAGAATTGCTTGAACCCCTGATTTGGAGGTTGCAGTGAGCCAAGATTGCACCACTACACTCCAGCCTGGGTGACAGAGTGAGACTATGTCTCAAAAAAAAAAAACAAAAAAAACCTCATTGTGTCTTAATTATAGCAATGGCATCAAGGTGTAAACATATATTAAAACGTCTAATTGTATACTTTAAGTACAGTTTATTATATCAATTATACCTCAATAAAGCTATTTAAGCCACAACATTTCATACTTGACTCTGGTGTCCAGTATGTCAGAGTAGCTTGTAAATACCAAACCTCCTGCAGGTAACAATTATCAAATTTAAACAAAATATGTTTTAAATAAACTTAGGAGTCCAGAGAGTGATGAAAAGCAGGCAGAAACAAGATAGGAGCATCCTTGAAAGACAACTGGAGAAGTTAAGATTTGTGAGTGTGTAGCAGTCTTTTGCCTGAGATCCAGAACAGTAATTGGCTTGATGTATTAGAAAAAACTTGGGGATAGAAGAACAGCCAGAAAGTTAGAGATGGAACCCTGGGAGGCAGGCCACTGTAGATGGTGCGAGCCCACAAAATCCATGTATGAAATCCATCCAAATCCTTGGCTCACCATGAGTCTACACATGGATGTGAGAAACCACAGGTGTATGGTGAAAAAGCACAGCTGAAAGTTGAAAGAAGGAGTGGAGATATCAGCTGTTGCCTGGTGTGAACCTCAAAATCAGACAGGTCCCAGTTAATTTAGAAAGTTTATTTTGCCAAGGTTGAGGATGAGCTCCGGTGACACAGCCTCGGGGGTCCTGATGATATGTGCCTGAGGTGGTCAGAGCACAGTTTGTACATTGTAGGGAGACAGGAGACGTCAGTCAACATATGTAAGATGAACATTGGTTTGGTCTGGAAAGGCAGGACAGCTGAAAGTATGTAGACTCCTCTACTAGGTCAGAGGTAGATAAGAGACAAATGGTTGCATTATTTTCAGTTTCTGATTCACCTCTCCAAAGGAGGTGATCAGATATGCATTTATCTCAATGAGCAGAGGAGTGGCTTTGAATAGAATGGGAGGCAGGCTTGCTCTAAGCAGTTCCCAGTTTGACTTTTCCCTTTTCTTTAGGGATTTTGGAAACCCGAGATATTTTCCTTTCACGTTTGCTAGCCCAAGGGACCAAGTTTGAGTTTGAGCCCAGCCAAGTTAACTCTGTGTTAGATAAAAATCAGTTGAAAGGAATATAGCAGGATCCAGAGTCTCCACAACATACACTTAGTAGTGTTCAAGAATTGATCAAAAATCACTAGACAGGTGATGAAATGGAAAAATATAGTCCAAACTCTAGGAAAAAAATCATTTTTAAAAAAAATCAGCCCAAAGAAGATCCAAATGTTGAAATTAGTAGATAAGAACAATAAGGCAGCTATTATGTATATTTCCAAGCAATTTAAATAAAAATTATGTACACGATGAATGAACAGATGGGGAAATCTAACCCCCTTCCAAATCAGAAACTATGAAAAATGAGTCCTCCAGAAGTAAAGTATACACTAACTGGAATGGGAGTAACAGCATATCAGAGACAGCAAAAGCATCTGGGAACTTCAAGACAGATCAACAGAAACCACCCAATCTGAATAGCAGAGAAGAAGAAAAGGACTGAAAAAAATATGAACACAGCCTCCCAGACCTGTGTGACAATATCAATCCATTCAATACGCTTATTAAATTTAGAGTCCCAGAGGAAAGGAGAGAGAGACTAGAGCGAAAAGATATGAAGAAATAGGTCTGCAATTTAGAAATTTAATGAAAGACAAAATTAAAGATTCAAGAAGATCACCAAAACCCAAGCAGGGATAAGTATAAAGAAAACTACCTCTAGGAAAACTGCTACAATACAAAGTCAAAATCTTGAAAACAGCCAGAAAAAAATGACAAATTACATACAGGGGAACAATAATACAAATGATGATGAACTTATCAGAAGCCATGGAAACCAAAAAACTACAGAATGATATCTCTAAAGTACAGAATTTTTAAAAACTGTCAACCCAGAATTCTGTATATAATAAAACTATTCTTCAAAAATGAAAATGAAATATAAACATTCTCAAATAAAGAAAATTAAAGAATTTATTGTAAGCGGCCCACACTACAAGAAATTCTAAAAGAATTTCTTCAGCCAGAAAGGAAATGACTCTAGGTGGTATCTAAGGTATATAGGAGGCAGTGAATACCAATGGACATGAAATGTATACAGTGGTCTCTGAATTAAAGACAAGGCCACAGGAAAAACAGACACATTTAGAAGGTTACCCAAATCATCAGGCAAGCAACCCTTCCCTTCCTGCTTTATTTTTCTTCCTTTTAACATAAATACATATGGATTATAATTTCTAGTCTAGGTTCATTTGGATGGCTATACTCCAGTTTCTTGATAAAAGTAAATGTCTACATATATGCAGGCTGAAATATCAAAATAATTTTAATAATTTTAAGACATAAAAGTAAATAACCTGACACAAGCTGTATGCATGCTCATATAAACAAATCGTTGGTAAAATTAACTTTAAAAAAACAACTCTGTCCTGGTCCTTGCTTTTTTCCATGCTGGCCCTTTAACTGGAACGTCTTTTCTGTCATCTGTGTATGTCGAGCTCTACTTAACGTTCAGAGCACAGCTCTAACGCCCACTCCCTGAAACTTTCCCCCTTCTCCCCAGGCAGAAGGGCTTCTTCCCTCTCTTAAACTGCATCGATATTTCATTGCTTTCTAACTTGAATTATAGTTGTTTCAGTACAAGCTACAAGGAACCAAATTTTCAGCCATGGTTTTCAAATAAACTCAGTATCAGAACCACCCAAGGAAAATGATACAAAATTAGAGTCCAGACATGGGAGGCTGAGAGGGAGGGCTGAGTGGGATGGGGTTCCCAGAGGAACAGGCTTTCTAAGACCTTGAATGACTGGAGACAGAGATATTGATCAAGCACATATAGCTCTGTCTTATTCCCCAACGGAGAAGGGGAGGCTAGGGAGGGAAACTAGCCTGCTAATGCTGAATTTGGTTTGGATACCAAAAGAGCTTAGTGTCCGGATTACTGAGGCACACCGCCATTACCGAGGCAGTTCTAACTGCACCTCTGTAAACAAAACCACAAGGAAGTTTACACAGCAGCAGGGCAGAGCCCGTGGCAGCTCAGCACTGCCTCTGCTGGCAGACTGTGACTAGACTACCTCCTTGCTGGGCAGGGCATCGCTGAAAAAAGTCAGCAGCACATCAGGAACTTATAAATAAAGCCCCACCTTCCCAGACAGAGCACCTGGGAAAAGAGGCGGTTATGAGTTCCACTGCAGCGGACTTAAACGTACCTGCCCAGCAGCTCTGAATTGAACAACGGAGCTCCCAGCACAGCACTTGAGCTCTGATAAGAGAGCTCAGTGTCCGTAAATGTCCCCAAATGAGTGAGGACAGTAGCATGGCCTCCCCTCTCAGACAGGACCCTACATGCTCCAGAAGAGACACCAGCAACAGTGCACCCCATGGAGAACCCAGAAGCAAGGAAAAAGCCCAGCTTCTGCTCAGAGCTCTGTCCTTTTAGTAACCACATTCAGAGCTTAGCATGAGCATGTGACCTCAACCATCCTCTCCACTTCTAGAGAAAAAGCTCTTTAAGGCAGGCATAGTGTTTAATGTATACTCAAATTCTTTTAGGTTTAGCATACTATGAGTGCTCAATAAATGCCTGCTGGATGAAATCAATGAAGGTTATGTCTCCCTAGCTGCTCCACCTCCATAGAGGGAAGCAAATGCTGAGGGCCACATCCTCCCCAGCAGGCTTGGGGACACATCAAACACCTGCCACCTCCACTCAGGCTCAGGGTACACATCAGTCTCCTGTAGTGATGCAGGGAGGCCAGCAAACCCTATTCAGCTCAAAGCTGACCAAAAACTAGGAAACCTGTTTGTCTGTTCCTCTGTGGGTCTATAGTTCATGAAGCTATACTGATGCACTATTTCCCAACAAATCAATGGGACCCCAAATCTAACTCCATCTTCATCATCCCCCTTTCCTGTCCTGCCACTTGCACTGCACTCTCTGTGAATGACACACCCCACGCTGGAGACACGAATCCAAACTCTGGGTGTTAGCCCAGATCTTTTGCTCTTCCCTATTGCACATACCCAACAATTAAATCCTGCCACTTCAGCCCCTGGACAGGCTGTGTTTTCAAAAAATAGCCACAGCAACATTTTGAGATCTTGCCATTCCACATCAAGAGGGGGAGATAATCTTTCCTCCTCTTGAACTGGTGCCTGTCTTGATGAACAGAATGGGGCAAAAGTGACGGTACATAGGGACTTCAGAGGCTACGTCCTAAAATTCTATATTGTTCTGCTTGGTGTTCTCATTCTCTCCCTTCTCCTCCTCACTCACACTCATAATCCAGATACCACGTTATGAAGGCTCCCAGGCCACATGTTGAGGCCACACATGGGTGCTCCAAATAAGATCCTAGCTGAGAGCTAGCATTAACCAGCCAGATGGGAGTGACAGGCTTCAAATGACTATAGACCTCCATATTTCACATTTAAGCCATTACAAGTGATATCCATTAGACCAGAAACAAGTTCCTCCTTCCAAGCTCTGTCCAAATTGAAGATTTGTAAGAAAGATAAACATTGTCTTTTTTTTTGAGATAGTGTCTCACTCTGTTGCCCAGGCAGTAGGGCAGTGGCACAAACATGGTTCATTGCAGCCTCGAACCCCTAGACTCAAGCATTCTTCCTGCCTCAGCCTTCTGAGTAGCTGGGACTACGGGCATGAACCACCATGCCTGGCCTGTTGTCATTATTTTAAGCTATTAAGTTTTTGGACAGTCTGTTAGACATCATCACTAGAATACCTCCATAAATATCTCTGAGCTCTCCATTCTCCAGCCCAGTCGCTAAATTTTAGTTCAGGCCACCACCACCTCTCATCTCAACAATTTCAAGAGACTCTCAATGAGTCTTCCCAAACTCCACCCCCTTCTTCTTTATTTCATACTCCATGTTCCTCTCAGAGAAACCCTCTAAGACACAGTAACTCCCCTGCATAAAATCCTATAAATTTAGATGATAGATAGATAAGAGATAGATAGATAGATAGATAGATAGATAGATAGATAGACAGACAGATAAATGAGAGATGGATAGATGGATGATATAGATAAATAATATATAATAGAGATTGACAGATTATGTAAATGAATAGATATAGATGATAAAGACAGATAACTGGATAAATTATAGAGATAGATGATATATTTATAGAGGTAGATAATTGATGGATAGGTGAGTGGATGGACAGATAGACTGATGGATGGATGGGTGGAGAGACAGTGATAGGGATGGTTGGATGGATGGATGGATAGATAGATAGATAGATGGATGAATGGGTGGATGGGCAGATAAATAGTGATGGAGGAATGGATGGATAGACAGGTAGATAGAGGGATGGATGGAGGATAGATAGATAGGTAACCAAACATGGCAAAACATTAATTGTAGAATCTAGGGTTGAGCTCCTTAATATCAATATGGTCCTTTCTACTTGCATGCATGTTTGAAATTTTTCATTTAAAAAGTTTTCAAAAGTGGAAATAAAGCTTCCATTGCCCCCCAAAGACAGAAATCCAGATTCCTAAGCAAGATACCCTAGCCTCTTCTTCATGTGGCTTCTGCTGTCTGAGCCACCTTCCCCAAAGGTCCCCAGAGCCCCAGGCTGTCCTAACCACGTTCAGACCCCTGACATCTCACACCTCCATGCCATCGTGGTGTCATGGCCTCTGCTTAGAGGAATTTCCTCCTGGTTTCTTTCTCTGCTAACCTATGAAGGTATCAACACTCAGCTCAGCTCTCCCTTCCTCTGAGGCCTCCCTAACCCTGGAGATCTTACCAGGACTCCTCAGGCACCTGGAGCAGAACTCACAGTAGCACTCTGAGAGGCTATGCGTTTCATATCCCCAACCCTCTCCTGTGTGCGTATGAGCCCCTCAAGGGCTTTACCTGTCCTTATCAACTACATGCCTAGCATTGCACTGGGGCACAGCAGGTACTGAAGAATCTCTTAAATCACCTTCAAGAAAACAGTGGAAACAAAAAACTGGCTCCTCTCCCCAGTTTTCTCTCTTGAGCTCCCGTTCAATGCACTTATATATTCAGTAGATTCATGCATTGAACTGCATCTATTGAATGCTTACTCTGTGCCAAGTACTGCTCTGAAATTAAGGACATAATGTGAACAAAATAAGAAAAAAAGTACCCTGAGCTTGAGTAACTTTCCTTCCTTCCTTCCTTCTTTCCTTCCTTTCCTTTCTTCTTTCTTTCTTTCCCTTTCTTTCTTTTCTTTTTTCTTTTCTTTTCTTTTCTTCTTTATTTCTTTTTGAAACAGAGTTTCACTCTATCACCCAGGCTGGAGTGCAGTGGCACAATCTTGACTCACTGTAACCTCCACCTCCTAGGTTCAAACAATCCTTTTGCGTCGACCTCCTAAGTAGCTGGAATTACAAGTGTGTGCCACCATGCCCAGCTATTTTTTGTATTTTTAGTAGAGATGAAGTTTTGTCATGTTGGCCAGACTGATCTCAAATTCCTGACCTCAAGTGATCCGCCTGCCTTGGCCTCCCAAAGTGCTGCGATTACAGGCATGAGCCACTACACCCTGCCATTGAGTGACTTACTTTTAATAAGAAAAATAGTAATATTAGAAATCACCATTAAACTAATATTAAAAGCCATCATTAAACTCATACTCTCCTCCCACTAAGCAATGATACCCATTACCTTATCACAATATGCACAGCCCAAGAGACACAGCTTCCCATCATGCTATGACCCCCAAGAGTACAAAATCTGTCTTTTTCCACAGTGACATGACTGGAGATACCAGGTTCACATGTAGAACCATTCCGCCAAACCATGAGGGTCCCTGAGGGTCCCCCATGCACTACCGCATCTGAGAGTCAACCAAATCAACGCATAACATCCTTCCAGGGCTCCTGGAACAGGCATGTCAGTGTCCAGGGCCAGTGTCCAGCAGCTACATGGTGCTGCGACAGGTGGGCTTACAGCAAGAAAAGACTTGTAGCCTCTTAACACAGACCAGTCATAATCGGGATAGCAAGGAATATACAGGAGCTTGGCAGTGCCAAGAAAACCCAAACTCCATTCTAGCATCCCCATTTTCCTCTCTTAGTTTTGCTTTTCCTGCTATCAGTTCTTCCACAGTCTCTCTTCTCTCCTTTGGTACAGAACAACAAGTCATTTCAAAAGTCCCATTTCAAAGCAAACAGGAGTACTAGGACATTTCAAAGCCACCCACAAATACTTATCTCAGTTGTCAGATTACTTCATTTATTAAGAAATCCTGGGTTTCAGTGCAATTCCAAGGCTAGGGACTTAGATTTATCTAAGTAAACATTAGTAAACATTCATGAAGTTACTATTAGGTCCAAGGCACTGTAGAAATTGGAGATGTGGTGATAACGTCTTGCCCTGGTAGCTCTCACTCCAGGGGAGTGGTCCATAGGGTGCCTTCGGGACTGAGGAGTTGTCATGGCCTCTATCCATTGCTCTGGGGATAACCCAACATCACAGATCACATTAGAGACAGAAAAGGTTTATTTCAGGGTTCTTAGAGTCTGTTCCTAAGTCTAGCTCGCTTGATTCATAGTTCTTTCTTTACTTATTTTTAAGAAAGAGTCTCTGTACCCAGGCTGGAGTGCAGTGGTGTGACCTAACTTACTGCAGCTTTGAACTCCTAGGCTCAAGCGGTCCTCCCACCTCAGTCTCCTGAGTAAGCTGGGTCTGCAGATGCACATGCTATGCCTGGGTCATTATTTTTAGAGATGGGGTCTCACTATGTTGCCCCAGCTTGTCTCCAACTCCTGGGCTCAAGCGATCCTCCCCCCTCAGCCTCTCAAAGGGCTGGGATTACAAGCATGAGCCACTGCAGCCAGCCTCATCCATAGTTATGATGACACACACGTCTTAATTTCTCGTTTTCACTTCTTTGCCCTCCTCTAATATTCTCCTATATCCTGTTTTCCATCTGTCCTCTGTGATTTTCTTCCATCTATTCCTCAATTCCCTTCTATAAAATCACTCTCACATTACCACACCCAGGTAATCCAAGAGCTGAAAAGAATTATGAAGATTGGATAGGTGGGCTGGGGTGAGAGGGGGCATCCTTTCTGGAAAGTAAGTCTCAGACAATGGAAAGTCAAAAATAGTCACAGAAAACACTCTAGAAACTTTCTCTCAAATTGTTTGGGCTGTAAAATTCTCATAACCCTCCATTCTTCATGATACTGCCTGTCTCTTTACAAATGTGATCACCAGAATTAGTTAAAGAAAAGCTATTACCAAGCCCAGCAGCAACTCTAGGACTGATTTACAACACATGCAGCTGCATTTCCACATTCAACCTCATCATGTGTGTTTCTAATATAGTTACAAGCAATATCCCAGAATCTTCTGCAAATAAAGCAAAAGTAAATAGCACAGAAACTTCAGAATATAAAAATCTTTGGCACTACACAACAAATTCCATGACAGTGGGATACACATTTGTCTGCATTTGTTTTACGTTTCATATTCTTCTATTGTTTTGATTTTTGGAGACAGGGTCTTGCTCTGTTGCCCAGGCTGGAGTGCAGTGGTGCAATCATAGCTCACTGCAGCATTGAACTGCTGAGCTCAAGCTATCCTCCCGCCTCATTCATCCTCCCTAGTAACACCTACTCATGGCTAATTTTGTTTTTTAATTTTTTTATGGGGATGAGGGGGTGTCTCACTATGTTGCTTAGGCTGTTCTTGAACTCCTGGTCTCAAGCAATTTTCTCACCTCAGTCTCCCAGAGCACTGGGATTACAGGCGAGAGCCACCGTGCCCGAGCATTTCACGTTTTTACATTCTATGATCACTTTTCACGAAGCACAGAAAACTGAACAAAGTACACTGATAATGAGCACATTCACTTCCTAGTAATTGGAAATCAAAGATTTCTAAAGAGATTTAAATTATCTTTCTATAAGAATTATTCAGAAATAAACAGCTTCTTTTCCATTTTTGCCTTTGGGCTGTTTCTTCCTCAAACTCATGTTAAGGTACTTTAAGGGGAAAAAAGTTCCCAGAGAGACATCCTACTAATCATATGTTTGGGACATTCTGCCTCTGACCCATCTAGAAATAAAGATGAAAAAGGGAGGGGCGGGGAGAACTAAGAAGCACAGGTTATTTAAAACAGCTATAAAGTAAAATGGCATTTGTTGAATCAACTTTCATTAAAAAGCAAAGTTCAAAATCATATGATACCTGATCTGTATCTCCTAGGGAGAAATGTATCATACACCTTGAATTATTTGGGGGCAACTTAACTCTCAATCAGCCATCACTTTGCCAATGTTAAAATATCAAATACCCCTCATCATGACATACACGCATGCACACACACACTCAAAATTCAAAATAAGCTACTTTTTAAATAAAGCTTCAGGTTGGGTGCGGTCGTTCATGCCTGTAATCCCAGCACTTTGGGAGGCCAAGGTGGGTGGATCACCTGAGGTCGGGAGTTCGAAACCAGCCTGGCCAACATGGTGAAACCCTGTCTGTACTAAAAATACAAGAATTAGCCAGGGGTGATCACACGTGCCTTTAATCCCAGCTACTCAGGAGGCTGAGGCAGGAGAATCGCTTGAACCGGGAGGCAGAGGTTGCAGTGAGCCAAGATAACACCACTGCACTCTAGCCTGGGCAACAGAGCAAGACTCTGTCTCAAAAAAATAAATAATAAAGCTTCAACCTTTAAACTGAACATATCCCTTCTTGATCTACATCTTTAAAAAGGGAGGAGAAAAACAGCATCCTGGACATTCTTATGGAAATGGAAAAATTCATTCACTTTCATTCATTCATTCATTACACAGCATTCACACAGAGTCTTTTGGGGGTGATGGATGTGTCTGTCACTAACTTGATCATGGGGATGATTTCACTGGTGCATGCATACATCAAAGCTTATCAAATTGTACCCTTTAAACATGTGCAGTTTATAGTATGTCAATCATACCTTAATAAAACTTTTCTTTTTTTGGGAAGGAGTCTTGCTTTTGTTGCCCAGGCTGGAGTGCAGTGGCACAATCTTGGCTCACTGCAATCTCTGCCTCCTGGGTTCAAACAGTTCTCCAATCTCAGTTTCCTGATTAGCTGGGACTACAGGCGCACACCCCCCAACCCGTCCAGTTAATTTTTGTATTTTCAGTAGAGACGGGGTTTCACCATGTTGGCCAGGATGGTCTTGATGTCTTGCCCTCGTGATCCACCCACCTCGGCCTCCCAAAGTGCTGGGATTACAGGCATAAGCCACCGCACCCGGCCAATAAAACTCTTTTAAAATAAAACTTAAAGCCCAAGTAAATAATAAAGGTGGATTCCTGAACAAATTTGATAGGCATAATCTCTATTTTATTCACAAAGAAATTCAGAACTACTTGCTCAAGCACATACAGAACTTAGCTGAACAGAGAACTCTCCTTTAGTGCTACAAGGCTGCCCTACCTTGAGCTCCAACATCCATTTGCAAAGAAAAATCAACAGATGTGCATGCTACATTTGAACTAAGAAGTCACTACAACTCTGCAAAGCTCAGCTCTTCAGAAGGACATGCCGGGAGCACCTCTCTCTGCGTATTTATGCAATGCATAGTACATGACCCATTCACAGAGGGCCCTTGCAAACAAGAGGTGAAGAGAGTTTCATATGGGGAAAAAAAAAAGAGCAGCTTTCAGGGACATCCTTGCACTGTCCCACCCAGTCAAGGAGGTTTGCACAGTGACATACTCCGCCTGCTCAGCCACTCAACCCTAAGGACCTAGTTTGACCTGAACTCCTAAAGTCTTGCTTCAGTTCTGCCCCTGCAGAAATTAAACAGGTTTAATTTCAACATTAATGTCAAGTAAAGCAAATATCTTTTGCAATAGAAAGTAAAATAGTTTTTAAGGGTCAAAATGAAAACAAGTATCTTGACATGGTTTGGCTGTGTCCCCACCCAAATCTCATCTTGAACTATAGCTCCCATAATTCCCATGTGTCTTTGGAGGGACCTGGTAGGAGATAACTGAATCATGGGGGCAGGTCTTTCCCATATGATTGTCATGACAGTGAGTAAATCTCAGAAAATCCAGTGGTTTTAGAAAGGGGAGTCTCCCTGCACAAGCCCTCTTCTCCGTCTTCTCTTGTCTGTCACCATGTGAGACATACCTTTCACCTTCAGCCATGATTGTGAGGCCTCCCCAGCCATGTGGAACTGTGAGTCCATTAAATCTCTTTCCTTTGTAAATTGCCTAGTCTCAGGTATGCCTATATCACCAGTGTGAAAACAGACCAATACGTATCTCAAAAAAACTAAGTGGCAGTGCCAGAACTTGAACTCGGATTTTCAGACTCCAAGCCTAGTGCTCCCCCTGGGTATTCAAGTATTGCCCTCAAGACAGTGCCAGCTGCCCTTGCCAATCCTGAGAAACCGGTCTTTTTGTTAGGCTTTCTTGTTAGTTTGAGCTATGGTCTACCAATGCAAAGTGAATTATTTTTAAAGTTCTTATTTTAAATATTCATCTTCTTCAAGTAGGTCACTTTTTTATGAGCCTCAGCTCCTCTTATTTCTACCCTAACAGAAAGATGTAATGCATTCAAAGTGTGAAATCCAATTCCAGTTAATTTTATTGATTTCTTTCAGAGGCTCCTTGCTTCTCATGCAAATTCATGTTTATTTCAAAAAGAGAAAACAAAACAGGCTTCTTAGAGAAGATGGCTTCAAAAATCTACAGAGAGCCACCACAGTTTTATTCAATTATAAATGAGCTATATAATATTTAAATAATTGGCTTGGAAATAAAGATGGGTTCTAATTCATTTCAGAGCTCAGCAATCGTCCTTAGATAACTTAGCCTCATCTTTAAAAGTGAATGAATGACTAACAGCAGAATAAAACAAGTACCTTATCACAAGCACACTCACCAGGTGAGCACATTGTTTGAAAATGTGTTGGCTCCGTTGTCACTATCCCTTTACCAAATTTCTTGTTGAAGACAGAACCACACATTGCAAGCCCCACTTAAGTGCACTGCCCCACTATTTCCCTTCTCTGCAAAACTTTCTCTTAATTTTGAAAGGAGACAATGAAACAGTTTCACTCTATGTCCCCTCTCAAATCTCATCCCAAATTGTAATCCCCACGAGTGGAGGGAAGATCCTAGTGGGAGGTGATTAGAACATGGGGTGAATCTCCCCCTTACTGTTCTCATGATAGTGAGTTCTCGTAAGATCTGGTTATCTGATAAACGTCGGGCACTTCCCCTCTTCTCTCTCTCTCTCCTGCTTCCATGTAAGACATGCCTTGCTTCCCCTTCACCTTCCACCATGATTGTAGGCTTCCTGAAGCCTCCCAGCCATGCAGAACTGAGAGTCAATTAAACCTCCTTTCTTTATAAATTATGCAGCTTCAGATAGTATCTTTACAGCAGTGTGAAAATGGACTAATCCAGACAACTATGTGACTTTTCCATGCATAATTCACCAACACTCCTGTGACAAGACAGTCGGACACAAGCAGCATTGTTTCCCAAAGTTGGACTAGAGTGGCCTGGGACCCATTTAGCTCTTTCCTTGATATCAAAAATGCTCTGTTTGCACTCCAAATCCGTTGGTTCTAGAGTACCCGGCCTTCTCCCTACCCTACATGGCAGACAGTCTCTACCGTACTTTCTGATTCTTATAAAATGGCTACTAAAAGATAATCGGAGTAATGGATACTATGTGAAAAGATGAGATTCTAAAATGTGCTGAATGTCATAAATACTAAGTTGATTCTAGACCCACAGAAGGCAATCACTACATCCCTTTTCCATCTGCATCAACTCTTTAGTTCTGTCACTGAAAGAGGTAATTTACTATCTGGCTTCTATCTAAGAGGCATTCAGAATTGGTGTTTCTCAAAGAAGTCATTTCCTCCTCAATCATTAATAATTCAACATTTCAGTGACAGCTCATTCTCTCTTCATCATAAACAAATATCAAGAAATTACCTTCACCATCTCCCACAGGAATCTAAACTAGAAGAAACAGTTCCAAGACAAGCTCTTTCCAAAAGAAAGAACTATGACCACAATCCAATCACCCTCATGATAGTTTGGCTCATGACTGGGGCAAAGGGGCCTTAAAGACTGGTCAGTTTCATTTTCTGAATCTGCTTCCTTATTCTTCATATCCAGTCAGTCACCAAGAACATTTTATCGAAAAGGTCTGTCTTCTCTACTCTTCTGTAGCAACCTCACTGGCAAAGCCTCTTCCCTCTCTTCCCTTCCGCCATGTAAACCAAACCCTGATCTAGAATGGTAGATCCAACCCTCTGGACAGCATCTCCACTCAGTTGTTTAATAAGCATCAGAAACAACGCATCCAAAAGTGAATCTTCCATCTCTCCCCAAACCTGTTGCCCTGCAAGTCTTCCCCCTCTCAGTGAGTGGCATCATTTTCTAATTGATCAGTTTAGAAAACTTGGAAGCCATTCTTAACTACTCTCTTTCTCTCATACCTCATATCCGTTTCATCAACACATCTTAATAGTGCTTTCTTGAAAATATATTCAGGATTTGACAGCTTCTCACTGCCTCCAAACAGATCCAAGTTGCGATTTTCCTCTTCCCTTGCCTGGATCATTGCAATAGCTTCCTAACTGCGTCTACACTTGTCCTGCACCGTCTGTCTTCCACGCGGTACAGTGATCCTTCCAAACCACTTGGATCACAGCACGTTCACTCCTGTGAGCTCAAAACCCTCTTAAGCCTCCCCACATCACTCAGAGCAAAAGCTTTGGATCAGTGTATCATCTCCTCCAGAAAGCTGTCTCTGGCAGCTGTGCCTGGTTGATTTCTCTTTCCCCTGTATGACTACAGCAGCTGTGCACGCTTCCCTCATGACCAACTGTGTCCTCCAGTAGACAGTACCTTGAGCTTTCCTTCCTTCAAAGCACACAACACATAGTGGATGTTCAGTAAGTAGCCATAGGATGAGTGTCGATGGATGGATAGATGCAAGGTTGACTTCACGGGTGACTTCAAGCAGTCACACAGGGCCCTGTATTCAGAAGAGTCCTACCCTTAGTTCAATGAACCTCCTTTATCATCTTGAAATTATTAATAATTGTTGAGCAAGGAGCTCACAGTCTCATTTTTCACAGGACCCTATATATAAATTATGTAGCTTATTCTGGATGGATGGATGGATGGATGGATAGATGGACTCAATTTATACACAGCAATATTAGATGCCAGAATATAACGTCCATAGCATTCAAGGGAGAGATTCTGAAAAAGGTCTTCCATAGTTAGCCAAATAAAGGCAAAATAAAAATATAAGATCTCTGAAAATCCATTATTTATATATCTTTCCTTCAGGAACGTTACTCATCTTTGAGAGAATAACAAAAGTAAGAATTCCAGTTAAGTGGAAGGTGTGACCAAAAACAAGGCATAGCAACAAGAAGTATAGATGGATGGAAGGCAGGGAGGAAGGAAGGAGGGAGGGAAGGAAGGAAGATAGGAAGGGAGGGAGGGAGGAAGAAAGGAGAGAGGAAGGAAGAAAGAAAGGAGGGAAGGAAGGAGGGAGGGAGGGAAGGAGAGAAGGAAGGAAGGAGAACAGAAGGAGGGAGGGAAAGAAGGAGGGAGGGAAAGAAAAGAGAGAAGGAAGGAAGCAGGAAAAAAGGAAGGAAGGGAAGACAGAAAAAGGGAAGGGAGGAAGGAAGGAAAGGGAAAGGAAGGGAGGGAGGAGAGAAGATAAATGGATAAATGAGGAGAACTAATATCATCTTATAATTAATGTAAAGTGGCAATGATTCAGTATAGATACAATGTTTAAATAGAATAGACATCTCAGAAAAATTATCCTTCTTTGTGAATGTAACAATTGAGAGCCCAGTAAAAGTAGATTACAAATTAGGTGGAAAAGTAGCATTACCCAATCAATGGGGCTGAACTATCTAAAACAAATGGAAATGATCAAGTTAGAAACTTAATTCCCAAATATAAAAAAAAAGTTATATGCTAAAAATTCAAATTAATTTTTAAATAAAACCAGAAAAAATATATCTGAATATTTTTTCAGATACTGAATGAGAAAAAACTTTGTAAGTTTTATACTCTATAAAAAATCTAAAATCTGTCCATCCCATCTAAAAAATTTATCAACATTTAAGGTAAGAAATGAGTTTGTGGAAAGCATATTCATAATAAATATTAAAGATAAAGATAATTCCTTCATGGCATTAAAAATGCATGCAAATCAACAATTGAATTAATCAACTGATAAATGGTTTTTAACAGATAAACAGAACTTCAAATTTTACAAAAATGCAAATGCAAATAAATGACATTTGGAAAAATATTCGATCTCATTACCAATCAAGAAAATAAAAACTAAAACAGCATGTGATTATAATATATCAAATTAGCAAGGTATTTAAAATTGTAATATCTATTCATTGTGGGAGAGGATAAGGTGACACAAAGATTTTATACATTGCTGGTGAAAGTAGACACGTAATGGAAAGCAGTTTGACAGAATACTCCAAAAGTCCTTAAAGGCCAGGTGTGGTGGCTCACACCTGTAATCCCAACGCTTTGGGAGCACTTGAGCCCAGGAGTTTGAGAAAAACCTGGGCAACATAGCAAGACCCTATCTCAGAAAAAAAAAATTTTTTTTTTAATTAGCCAGGCATGGTGGCATGCACCTATAGTCCCAGCTACTCAGGAGGCTGAGGCAGATGGGTTGCTTGAGTCCAGGAGTTCGAGGTTACAATGAGCCATGGCACCACTGCATCCCAGCCTGGGCAACAGAGTGAGACCCTATCTGTAAAAACCAATAAAACAAAAAGTCCTTTAAAAGGCCATACCTTTTGGCCTAAAAGTTCCACATGAGACTATTTTTATCTGAAATATTAAGATGTTCATGGCTGGGTGCAGTGGCACATGCTTGTAATCCCAGCACTTTGGGAGGCTGAGGCAGGCGGATCACCTGAGGTTGGGAGTTCAAGACTAACCTGACCAACATGGAGAAACCCCATCTCTACTAAAAACACAAAAATTAGCCAGGCATGGTGGCATGTGCCCATAATCCCACCTACTCGGGAGGCTGAGGCAGGAGAATCACTTGACCCCAGGAGGTGGAGGTTGCAGTGAGGTGAGATCATGCCATTGCACTCCAGCCTGGGCAATAAGAGCAAAAAAAAAAGAAAAATATATAGATGTCCATTACACCATTATTTACCTACCATGTATCTGCCTATAGCAACATGAGAATGTGATTTATGGTAAAGTCATTGAATGAACTGAACGAACTAAAACTGTTTATAAGATGTTTAACGATATGGGAAAATGTTCCTATTAAAATGTTAAGGGAACATATAGGACACAAGTGTTTATAGATGAGTATGATCTTAAAGATGTATAAATGTTTACAGAGAAAAAGAAGCAAAATTTTGTTATTCTCATGATTTAGAATTATATTTGTTTTCTCATTTCCATTTTTCCCTATTTCTCCAATTTCTCACAATTAACATGCTAATTTAATACAACAGAGGTGGCTGGGTGCAGTGGCTCACGCCTGTAATCCCAACACTTTGGGAGGCTGAGGTAGACAGATCACCTGAGGTCAGGAGTTTGAGACCAGCCTGACCAAGATGATGAAACCCCACCATTACTAAAAATATTTTAAAAATTAGCCTGGCAGGGTGGTGTACACTTGTAATCCCAGTTACTCAGGAGGCTGAGGCAAGAGAATCGTTTGAACCCAGGAGGTGGAGGTTGCAGTCAGCTGAGATTGCACGTGCACTCCCGCCTGGGTGACAGAGTGAGACTGCATCTCAAAAAAAATCCAGAATATGGCCAGGCACAGTGGCTCACACCTGTAATTGCAGTTCTTTGGGAGACCGAGGTAGGCGGTTGACGAGGTCAGGAGTTCAAGACCAGCCTGACCAACATGGTGAAACCCCGTCTCTATTAAAAATACAAAAATTAGCTGGGCATGGCAGTGCATGCCTGTAATCTCAGCTACTCAGGAGGCTGAGGCAGGAGAACGGCTTGAACCCAGAAGGTGGAGGTTGCAGTGAGCCGAGATTGCGCCACTGCACTCCAGCCTGGGCAAAAGTACAAGAATCCATCTCAAAAAAAAAAAAAAAAAAAACAATAATAATAATGCAGCAGAAGGTCTCTTAACTGACACTAGGGACTGATAGTCTCCATCTCTGTAGCACACAGTGACAGCAGACGCCCAAAGCATGCTGGGGGCTCACAAGTGATAGGCACCCTTTATCTAGTGGGTCTGCCGATTTCTGCTCCCGCCAGTTGGATTGTATACCTATCAGCAGTTCGTTGTTTTGTTCCCAAACCTCTTAGTGCCAGCTGTGCTTGTTCTATAATTGCATAATTCTATTAAATTACATAAATGGATGACATTATGAGTGAGAAAAGAAAGCCAGTTACTAACATTTTAGTAAAAAACAAATTGAATGTTTTATAAAGACTTAAAATGCTAGGGAAAAGGAAGGTAGACAGTTAGATGTGGGCAAAATTTGGGAAAGGAAAAGACCTGGCAAAATTCGTAAAATAGAGAAGGCTTTAGCATATCATACCACAACTTTGCCTTCTCAAAGTCTAGGATACGATGTGCAATAAACCTCTCAACATTTTCAGGAACTCTGAAACAATACATTGCTTTTCCTAAGGCACATTTGAGTTAAAACATGACAGGTATTAGCAGGGCACAGTGGCTTACGCCTGTAATACTAGCAGTTTGGGAGGCTGAGGCAGGCGGATTATCTAAGGTCAGGAGTTCGAGACCAGCCTGGCCAACATGGTGAAACCCTGTCTCTATTAAAAATGCCAAAATTAGCTGGGCGTGGTGGCAGGCGCCTGTAACTCAGCTACCTGGGAAGCTGAGGCAGAAGAATCACTGGAACCCAGAAGGAGATTGTGCCACTGGCATTCCAGCCTAGGTGACAGAGCAAGATTTCATCTCTAAAAACAAAAAGAAGAAAGAAAGAAAAACTGACAAGTACTGTTAGAGATGAGGTGGAAATAATTTCAAAGTCTATTCCAAAGTGCTAGGTCAGACATGAGGGCCTATGCTTAGCAGGGGCAGCAGAAACCTCTTCTGTAGGAGATGAGAGTTTATGGGAGTCAGCTATGGAAAGCTACTGATGTGAGAAGAAAGAAAAGCACGGGATCCGTATTATAATAAACTGACATAGGAAACGCCAGAAGACGGGCGGGTTTTACACTTTAAAAAATGTAAAAATTATACTTTCAGCAAACACAATGAAACATATTCACCTAGATCCAGCTTACCAAAGAAACATTTCACGTCTCTACTAATAATACAAAAATTAGCTAGGCATGGTGGTGGGCGCCTGTAATCCCAGCTACACGGGAAGCTGAGGCAGGAGAACTGCTTGAATCGGGAGGTAGAGGTTGCAGTGAGCCGAGATTGCACCACTGCACTCCAGCCTGGGCGACAGAGTGACACACCATCTCAAAAAAGGCAAGGAAAGAAAAGAAACATCTCAGCTGGAGAAAGATAAAGGATTGGGGCAGGCAGAAGAGCCAATAGCATGACAATCTCAAAGAAGATGGTCAGTCACCAAAGGGAGTGCCAACTATCTTGGCTACAAAATCACAGGCTACTGCAGCACCCACTGATTGGGAAATGAACCCAGCCACTATGGAGAATCATATGGAGGTACCTCAGAAAAATAAAAATAGAGCTACCTACCATAGAATCCAGCAATTCTACCACTGAGTATGGATACAAAAAAAAAAGGAAATCAATATATCAAAGACATATTTGCATTCCCTTGTTTATTGCAGCACTATTCACAATTGCCAAGATATGGAATCAGCCTAAGTACTCATTAATGGATCAACGGATAAAGTAAATATGTCATATACATACAGTGGAATATTATTCAGCCATGAAAAATAATAAAATCCTGTCATTCACAACAACATGGATGAAAGTGAAAGAAATTATGTTAACTGAAATCAACTAAGCACAAAAAGACAAATACTGCCTGTTTTCACTCATATTTGGGAGCTAAAAACGTGAATCTCATGAAGACGGAGAGTAGACTAGTGATTACCATGTGCCAAGAAGGAGAAAAAGAGAGGGGAGAATGGTGGAGAAAAAAGAACATAAATGTATTTGTTATTACTGAACTGTACACTTAAAAATGGTAGAGACAGTAAGTTATGTATGTATATATCACCTCAATTTTTTTCTTTTAGAGATGGAGTCTCACTCCATCACCCAGGCTGGAGTGCAGTGACGTGATCTCAGCTCACTGCAAGGTCTGCCTCCCCGGTTCAAGTGATTCTTTTGCCTCAGCCCCTCGAGTAGCTGGGATTATAGGTGCGTGCCACCACGCCCTGCTAATTTTTGTATTTTTTGAAAAGACAGGGTTTCGCTATGCTGGCCAGGCTGGTCTCGAACTCCTGACCTCAGGTGATCCACCTACCTCAGCCTCCCAAATTGCTGGGATTACAGGCATGAGCCACTGCGCCTGGGCAATATATTACCTCAATTTTTTAAAAGTTTTTAAAGAACTCTACTAGAGGCCAGGAATTTATCAGATATCTCATGTGAATAAATGAATTTAATCTGCCCAACAGCCTTATGACAACTCAACATTTTTACAGATGCAGGTGATACCTGCCGAGATCTTGAAGAAGTAGTTCACAGGTATGAAGACTAAAGCTTTTGTCATGAGAAAATGACTAGAAAGCACTGCAAAACAAGCATGTGGATTCTTTTGCCTCAGCTTCCCATGCACAATGGCTCACACCTGTAGTCCCAGCTACTTGGGAGGCTGAGGTGGGAGGATCGCTTGAGCCTAGGAGTCCGAGGCTACATTGAGCTATGATCGTGCCAGTGCGCTGGGCGACAGCGCAAGACCTCATCTCTATAAATAAATAAAAATAAATAAATAAAACAAAATATATTATTAGGAAAATGCAAATGAAAATATATCATTAAGAAAATGAAAAGGTGTCCTGGAGCATGGCTCACACCTGTAATCTCAGCACTTTGGGAGGCTGAGGCAGAAGGATCACTTGAGCCCAGGTGTGGAGTCCACAGTGAGCTATGATTGCACCACTGCATTTCAGCCTGAGCAACAGAGCAAGACCTCATCTCAAAAAAGAAAAAGAAAGAAAAAGAAGGGCACCAATCATCTCAGTGGCTCATCAGGATCACCCACTGAGCTTCTGGGAAAAAAAAAAAAAAAGTGTATTTCCAAGCCACATCCTACTTCATATCTCCAGCTTGAGGAATCTGGAAATTATTACTTTTCCCAAAGTTCCCCAAGTAAATATGTAGCCCCATCAAGCATGGGAAGCCCTAGCCTTTGTATGCCCCTGTCTTTGTAAAGTGTTCAAACTATAAGCACGGTGTGTGTCCAAGTTAAGAATGAAATTTTTAAAAATTCTCACTCCAGGAAAAGTGAGGAATATTGATTCATGTCCTCTGTTAAAATATCATAATTCAGACAAGCCACCGACTTCCCACTCTACTGAATTAGAATAAAAGAAGTCTGCAGTATTAATTTAAATTTCCAGAGAATGAAGCACTCTGTAGTTTTGCAGAGTGTGTTATTTGTAGAAGCACCAAATTCTCCAGGTTCTACAAAAAATAGAAAATTGTTAGACTCTTACAGAAACAGGCTGTGGGCTCAGAGGTAGCAATAGTACACAACAAAAAAGAAAAAAATAAATAAAAGGAAAAAAGTATTTTAGAAAAAGAAGAGGCCGGGCACGGTGGCTCACTCCTGTAATCCCAGCACTTTTGGAGGCTGAGGCAGGCTAATTGCTTGACCTCAGGAGTTCGAGACTAGCCTGGGCAACATGGCGAAACCCCATCTCTACTAAAAATACAAAAATTCTCCAGATATGGTGGTGCACATCTGTGGTCCCACCTACTGTGGCGGCTAAGGCATAAGAATTGCGTGAGCCCGGGAGCCTGGGGCTGCAGTGAGCCAGGATCATGCCACTGCACTCCGCCCTGCACAGCAGAGTGAGACCCTGTCTCCAAAAAAAAAAAAGAAGAAGAAATAGGCTCTATTAAAAGTGTTCTTGTCTCTGTGGCTAAAAGACCTGGAACAGCACAATGAAGGAAACCATGGTGCTAGGATTCATAGACTGGGTATGATGATCAATGTCAGATAACTCACTCATGGGGAGGGAGCCATCACACACCAGCTGCCCTTGCATTTCCACTATAAACACGGTGCTCAGTGGTTTAGCACAACTGTCAGAAACTTGGATGAAAGACACCTGAAATTCTTGGCCAACCTAGCCCCCACTGCAACAATCAGGCTGTTATCCATATACCCATGGCATATAAATCTGAGACTTTCTCAAAAAATTCACTACCCACTTTTATATATAAAATCTTTAATACTGTGAACTTTAAGAAATAGCTTAATAAATGTTGGCTATTGTTATATATATTACTGTTAGCACCGATATCATCATCAAAAACAGCTTATAAGCACAAGGCTACAGACCTCATGTTCCAATTGGTTATTGCTGTACAACAAACCACCCAAAAAGTTAATGGCTATATTTATTTCCTCATGGATCTGCAATTTGAACAGGGCTTGGGGTGGGAACAGCCCGTCTCTGCCCAACTTGGCAGCAGCCAGGGAGGCTTGAAAGATGGGGTCTGCGCCATTCAAAGCCTTGCTCATTCATGCTTCTGGCTCCTGCGCTGAACAGACACAAACAGCTGGAAGCCAGAATAGCCAGGGGTCCCTGGACATCTCTCTCTCTCTCCACATGGCCCCTCCAGTATGGTGGCTTCAGGGCAGCCAGATGTCTCATATAGTGGCACATGGCTTCAAAGATGCATGTCCCTGAAGAGCATGCTCAGGCAGAGGCTCTCTCACCCTTTTTGATCCAGCCTCTGAACTCATGCAACATTACTTCCACTAAATTAATCACTAGAAGCAAGTCACTAAGGCCAGTGCATCACCAATAGGAGGGGAATTAACCTCTGCCTTTTGATGGGGAAGGTGTCGAATTCGTACACACTTTTATTTTTATTTTATTATTATTATTGAGACAGAGTCTCGCTCTGTCACCCAGACTGGACTGCAGTGATGCCATCTTGGCTCACTGTAACCTCTGCCTCCCAGGTTCAAGTGATTCTCCTGCCTTAGCCTCCCCAGTAGCTGGGATTACAGGTACCTGCCACGATGCCCAGCTAATTTTTGTATTTTTGGTAGAGAAGGGGTTTCACCATGTTGGCCAGGCTGTTCTCGAACTCCTAACCTAAAGTGATCCATGAGCCTCGACCTCCCAAAGTGCTGGGATTATAGACATGAGCCACTGCTCCTGGCCTATAGATACAGTTTTAAACCACCACACCTAGGCAAATTGTTTCCTATTCCTCTAGATTGAAATTTTCATGGCCTCCCAAGATGTAACTCTGACCAGTACTCAGCAGTCATTGTTTACATGAAAATAGACTCCCTTTCAATCGACTCTACCTTTCTGATCCCTAAAATTACAGAACCTGAACACCCTTCCTATCTTGTCTAGGTGTTACGGGCAGAAAACTGAGTCCTGGAAAGGCCAAATGTCTTGTTCCGAGGAAGAGCAGTTTTGGTAATAACTGGCACAACGATGATGTTAATAATATCCATCAACATTCTGCTATTGCAGGCAGTCTGCCAGGTACACTACAAATATCCTATTTACATGAGCAAAAGTGTTTTCCAGATGGGTAAACTGAGGCTTATTGATGTTAGGTGATTTTTTCCAAAGCCCCAGCTTTGGCTTGGCTTTGGAAAGTAGCCACTGGGAAGTTTGAGATTTCTTCTGTCTAACAACTCCCAAGCCCATGCTTCATCAACCATCTGAAACCCTGGGAGATCAGCTGATTAGGTAGGTAGCTGGCAGGGCCAGGCTTTCATCTCTGGTTGATCTGTAAGTCAATGCTGTCAAACTTTGTCTCTGGAAGGTTAGCTTTCCAACAGAATCATCCCTGAGAGGCACCTGTGAACTTACCTTCTAATGAAAATGTGAACTGGCCGGGTGCGGTGGCTCACGCCTGTAATCCCAGCACGTTGGGAGGCCGAGGTAGGTGGATTGCCTGAGGTCAGGAGTTCGAGAGCAGCCTGACCAACATAGTGAAACCCCATCTCTACTAAAAATACAAAAATTATCTGGGCATGGTGGCATGCATCTGTAATCCCAGCTACTTGGGAGGCTGAGGCAGGAGAATCAGTTGAACCCAGAAGGCAGAGAGGTTGCAGTGAGCAGAGATTGTACCACTGCACTCCAGCCTGGGCAACAAGAATGAAACTCCATCTCAAAAAGGAAAGGAAAGGCAAAAGGAAACGAAAGGCGAACCATTAACATTAGAGCCTGTCTCATGGGGAAGAGGAAAAGTGGATCAGGGTCCCCCAGGGCCATGGGTTTTCAGATGGCCCTGAAGAAAGAGCTGGAGCACCAAGTAATGATTCTGGCTAGGGGAGAGTGACTAACTGCAGTTTTGCTAAGCTGAGCTCTTGTAAAGAGGATGAGGATGGAGACATTGGAGCAGTCCACTCCTCCCCATGGGTCTGTATATACAAGACCCTTTCTTTTACTGTAAGAGAAAAAGCGTTTAATTCAAACCACCCTTTTTATCTCCTGTTTGACTTCTGTTTTCCCTCCAAACTGCTTTCTGCAAGTAAACACAGCCCAAGGATGCTTAATCTTCCTAAGTGTTCACCGTTAGCTAATGAAAGAAAAGAAAAAGCTTTTGAAAAATATTTCCTGAGATTTGTGTGTTGTATTAGTCCCCTTTCTTCAAGTCTCCTGGAATCAGTTCAATTGCAGGAAGGATGGGTAGGCAGGCAGAAAAAAAAAAAAATTAAAGTGGATTTTAGAACATCTTGGCAAATTAGCCAAGTTTTTAACATCATTAAAGAGCTCTTAAATATTCTTCCCCGAACTCCATTTTTATCTTGTGAATGCATTTCAGTAATTGCTCTAAAGGAAATTGTGGAACTTTGGCACAAACATAAATGTTTGCATGATTTAAAATTTGGTGGCAGCCAAGATCATGATTTTTTTAATTGCTAATGCTTAAACTAACCTTTTCAGTTTGTCTCATCTTGAAAAATGCCAGTGCCTTTCAGTAGAAACTGTAATAAAGACAATGCATATATTATTTAGTTGTTTATAATTGCAAACAACTTAGCCATATTTCAATACTTATCCCTCTGCTCCAAGAAGCAGCGTAAGTAGCGGATGATTATAATCATTCCATCATTCTGTAAACAGAGTACTGGTACACAGAGAAACAAGGCTATTTTCTTAAATCCAATAGCAGATCAAGCACAGAAGCTGACCTAGAAATAGGTGGCGTTCAATCCAACCATCTCACCCCACCCCATTTATTGTTTAAGATCAATCAATATTTGCTGATCACATGAATCACGGGCAGAAAGGGAGAGCAGACAGCCTGGCCTATCACTTAGGGAGACTATTGTCCCAGCCCTGCCTAACTGAATTAGTCCATAAATAACACTAGCTGCTGTAACAGCTAAGCTCCAAAATCTCAATGGCTTAACACAATGGTCCCATGCAAGAGATAGTGGGAAATGGCTGCGGAACACAGTACTCTGCTCCATATAGTCACTCAGGAATGAATCCTTCCTTTTTTTTTTTGGAGTCAGGGTCTCACTCTGTTGCCCAGGTTGGAGTGCAGTGGTGTGATCATGAAATTTCCAACTCCTGGCCTCAAGCAATGCTCCAGCTTCAACCCACCACATAGCTGGAACTACAGGCACATATTACTATGGGTGCCTGGCTAGGATCCTTCCATTTTATGTGCTACCAAGAGGTGAGCTCTAAGACCATCATGGAAAGGTAAAGAGAGAAGGCATGGAGGACCCCACAGGAGTTTTGTGGGCCAAGCCTGACCATAGCAAACATCACTTCCACCCGCCTCTTATTGCCTGGAACTTGATCACATGGCCCTATCCAACTGCAGGGGAGCCTGAAGATCAGCTCTGTGCCCAAGAGGAAAGAAAAATTCCATGGCGAACACAGCATTGCCTCTGCCACCCCAACTAAAGACAAGGGTAGTTCTAGGCTACCTGATACTGACCTCTCTAATTCAGACCCTCGTATAACAGGTACCATTTTAAAAAAAGACATGCTCCCTCCCTTCCAGGAACTTCAAACTAAAATTCTACAATGCACACTCAAGCCTAGGTCTGTGGCACAGATCAGGATGGTGAACAGGAACGAGAAGCGTGCATGGGAATTAAAGGAGTTACCATCTCGACACAAGAGAACTGCTCAGCCATTTGTATCAGCTTCCCAGAGCCTATGTTTCGGCAATGACACACAACCTCTGAAAGCCCCTCCTCCGGCCTTTGACACGCATCCAGGGCCAGGGACCTCAGCTGGAAGGTAAAGCTCCTATGCATGGCTTGGCATCCATTCAAAAATGATAGTCCCAAGATTACACTAGCTCTTGCCCAATTAGAGCCACCATGATACCAACACAATGGACGTGCAGTCTCAGGGAGGACACAGAGCAGTAGTCAGGGAGCAAAACTTGCCAGAGGCTTGCTGAGAGTCGCACAAATGAAGAAGAAATTAACAACATGCACTTGTCAGCACTCCCATTTTGTTATGCTAATGTCCTCGCAAATATAAGCAAAGCCTTTTAATTAACTTAATATCAATTTCACTTTTCGCACATTTTGTTCTAATTATGGGCTGGATTTAAAGCTCACACAGCATAATTTAGAGCACCAGAATTAACAGCTTTACAACTTTACACACAAGTGACTGCTAACCTGGGTGAAGGAGGGGTCCCTGCAACCTTCCTGACCCTGGTTGCCAGCATCCTGGAGCTCACCCCAGCACGTATTTCCCCCCTGCAGTCCTGGACCAGCCACCAACCAAGCAGTACTCAAACTGACACCCAGGAGGTAGCGAGCAGCAGCTTCGCAAAGGAAGACCCGGAATGGGGCAACTGGTAGGTGTCTCTGGACAATTTGTTTATTTCTTTTACTTTCATCTTCCTCACATGTAAACTACGTATAATAGTATAAGTAGGTTTGAAGTCGCGTTAAGTTAGCACAAAACACTTGATATGTGGTTGATGTTTAACCGAGATAACTGTATTAGCCAGGTGTGCCGGTGCATGCCTGTAGTCCCAGCTACTTGGGAGGCTGAGGCAGGATGATCACTTGAGCCCTGAGTTTGAGAGCAGCCCAGGCAACCTAGCAAGACTCTGTCTCTACAAAAAGATAGTTTATCAAATTAGCAGGGCATGTTAGCATGTACCTGGAGTTCTAGCTACTTGGGAGGCTGAAGCAGGAGGATCACGTAAGCCCAGGAGTTCGAGGCTGCACTGAGCTATGATGGTGCCACTGCACTCCAGCCTTGAAGACAAAGCAAGACCTTTTCTCAAAACAGTAAAATCAATAGTTGTGTATGGTTAAGTATGGTATACATATATACAAAAAAAAAAAGCATAATACTACTGCATTTCATCAAATCTAAGATGCCTTCAACTGTAAGTTACACCATTTTTGTTGTTGTTTGAGGCAGATTCTTGCTCTTTCGCCCAGGATGGAGTGCAGTAGTGAGATCTCGGCTCACTGCAACCTCCACATCCTGGGTTCAGGTGATTCATCTGCCTCAGCCTCTAAAGTAGCTGGGACTACAGGCATGTGCCACCATGCCTGGTGAATTTTTTTTATACTTTTAGTAGAGACAGGGTTCCCCCACATTGGCCAGGGGTCTCAAACTCCTGACCTCGTGATCCACCTCAGCCTCCCAAAGTGCTGGGATTACAGGCATGAGCCACCGTGCCCGGCCTCACCATTTTTATGTACCATGAGGGAGAAAAAGTACACTACTAATTAAATGATGACATGTCACTGATCAAAACGCCCAATTTCAGAGATATAAAAATGTGCATAACAGACAAAATACAATTATGTATGTATGTATGAATACCCACAGCCTTCAGTATTCTAGTTAATGGAATTTCTAGTTGGCCAAGAGTCTTGCTAAATTTTAATATTCAATGGAATGTATTGGGGTAGGGAGGGCATGGTGGACACTGGATTCAGAATGCAATTCCAGTCCCTCTCTCCTTCTCTTTTGCTACCACTGTACTTATTTTCTCTGGAAAGCAACTATTCTCTTGAAGCAAAGTTGGTCATGGAACTGTGTCCTAGCTTATATATGGGAGCCTACCAGGTAGATTTCTGGAAGAAATCATCTTTCCTGGGTCAACAATAAGAGCAGATATGGCCACTGGTACAGGAATCTCTACCTGGTACAAAGATGCAGTGACTGGAACTGTGGCAGCCATCTTGTAACCGTGAGGAAAAGACCAAAAGAAATATAACGACATGAGCTATCACACTATGATGCCAGACCACTGCTAGCTACCACTACTTCTGGACTTGTGAAGTGAGAACAAGTTACTTACTGACAAATTAATTCCTAAATGACACAGAGAGGGATTTTTAAAAAATGAATGAAACCCATTCTTTTAGAAACTATTGGGCTGGCCGTGTCAACAATTCATTTTGAGAAAAGACAGAGATGAACAAGGGCTAAAAGAATACCCACTGAATGTACCATAGACGTGAGAAGAAAGGATGTTTAATTCTGACAGGGTGGTCAGGGAAGGTTTCAGGGATAAAGGGCTTTTGAAATGGTCCTTGAAGAGGCCAGGCGCAGTGACTCACGTCTGTAATCCCAGCACTTTGGGAGGCTGAGGCGGGTGGATCACGAGGTCAAGAATTCGAGACCAGTCTGGCCAACATAGTGAAAACCCATCTCTACTAAAAATACAAAAAATTAGCCGGACGTGGTGGTACACACCTGTAGTCCCAGCTACCTGGGAGGCTCAGGCAGGAGAATCAGTGGAACCTTGGAGGTGGAGGTTGCAGTGAGCCAAGATTATGCCACTGCACTCCAGCCTGGGTGACAGAGCGAGACTCCATCTAAAAAAAAAAAAGAAAAAAAAGAAATAGTCCTTGGAGAATGCATGAGATTTTAATAAGATGAATGTGGTGGTTAATACTGAGTGTCAACTTGACTGGATTGAAGGACACAAAGTACTGATCCTGGGTGTGTCTGTGTGAGTGTTCCCAAAAGAGATTAACATTTGAGTCAGCGGCCTGGGGGGAGCAGACCCACCCTTAACCTGGAGGGCACAGTCTAATCAGCTGCCAGTGAATATAAGCAAGCAGAAAAACATGAAAAGCAGAGATGGGCCTAGCCTCCCAGCCTACATCTTTCTCCCATGCCAGATGCTTCCTGCCCTTCAACATCGGACTCCAGATTCTTCAGTTTTGGGACTCAGGCTGGCTCTCCTTGCTCCTCAGCTTGCAGGCAGTCTATTGTGGGACCTTGTGATCATGTACATTATACTTAGTAAATTCCCCTTTATATATGTGTGTGTGTGTGTATATATGTGTGTGTGTATATATATATATATATATATATATATATCCTATTAGTTCTGTCCCTCTAGAGAACCCTGACTACATACAATGAGGAAAAGAGATGTTAGTCATAATCTGAGAGTTAAAGGTCCCTACAATCATACAGGTCTCATTTTATAGATGCATAAACTTTGGTCCCTAGAAATAGCATAAACCCAGAACCGTGGTCTCCTGAACCCAAATTCATGCTCTTTCACCAGGGAAGCGTAGCACTTAACAAGCTGTGTGTAACCACAGGACATTCCTCAGTAAACACTAATCACACAATTAGCCATCATGTCTGAGGCTAGGATGGAAGAAGTCCTTCCAGAACCGTGTTCCCCATTAACTGTCAGCGCACTCGTGTGTTGGTGTCTGGACGTGGCTGTAATTACGGCAGCAGTTTATTACTCATGCATGGCAAAGTGGAGACTCTGCAGTTAGCAATGACAGGGACATGATTAAATGAGAAAACTTCTCTATCAGTGGCTCAGCCGATTGTCATCCACATGTCAGAGCAGTCTAAAGACCTATGAGCAGCAATCACTAGGGGAGAGGAAGGTCTTTCAGCCCCTCTGAGTCCTGCATTGATTCTAAGTGCTGTGGAAGGGAGAGTGGAAATGCAGCGAGCACTCCCTCTCTCTGGACATCTTTCCCAGGGCCACATGGGCACCGCATCTCCAGACTGCACCTGCTGAGAGGGAGATAATTTATCTGCATCTTTGTGGTTCCTGTCCCCCTGCATCTTTCCAGCCAAAAGCCACCCCATGGGGAGCTGGCTTCCCTGTACATCTGAATTCCATCTCTTGTCCCTTAAGGAGCTGCTGGGAAGTCATGTCTTGCCCTGCAACATGAACTCTGAATCCAGAAGGAGTGAGAGGACCCGGGGCTGGCAGCGGCCTCAGTATGTCCCAGGGGAATCAGTTGTTGTGGCAGCCACAGCTGTGACAGTGCCAGCAAGAAGTGGGCTGCTGGGGTGGCACCTGGGGAGGAACCAGTCTCTGTGTCATTTGAGATCAGCAGTCAGTCAGGGCTGGAGAGCTGAGAGGACACTGAGTCTGGAGTCAGACCACTCCTCCCACCCCTCTCCTCCTCCCACCCCTCTCCACCGCCTCCCAAAGAATCCCTCCAGCCCAGCCCACCTCCTCTTTGGCTCAGGGAGGCATGGGAAATGGAAAGGGACAGAAATATTCCTTTTAAAAAAACCTGTATGGGCCCTGCAGGGTGGCTCACGCCTGTAATTCCAGCACTTTGGGAGGCCGAAGCGGGTACAGCACTTGAGGTCAGGTTGGAGACCATCCTGGCCAACATGATGAAACCCTGTCTCTACTAAAAATACAAAAACTGGCGGTGCGTGGTGGCAGATGCCCGTAATCCCAGCTACTCAGGAGGCTGAGGCAGGAGAATCGCTTGAACCAAGGAGGTGGAGGTTGCAATGAGCTGAGGTCATGCCATTGCACTCTAGCCTGGGCAACAGAGTGAGACTCCATCTCAAAAAATAAAATTGAAAAAATAAAGAAACCCATATGAACTTTATAAAATTAATCAGGGAAGCAGAGTGGGTGAGAAATGAAAATAAAGCAAGCTTCCAGCACACTGAGCGCTCATCACTAGGTCAGTCTGTTCTCTCATCTGCTTGCTCATGGTTGTTTGCTACTTACTGTCCTGGAAGCATGCAGACCCTATTTTTTATGTATTTATTGTTATTAATATTTTAGGAACAAGGTCTCACTCTGTCACCCAGGCTAGAGTACAGTGGCACAATCATAGCTCACTGCAGTCTCAAACTCCTGGGCTCAAAAGAGATCCTCCCACCTCAGCCTCCCGAGTAGCTGGGACTTCTGACATACTCACCAGGCCAGATATGGAACGACAGGAGCATAGGAAGCCAGAAACAGTGGCAGGGTTGGGGACTGGACCTCAACGAGGTGTAAGAGAGCCCCAGAGAGGGCTCAGGTCAGAGCCCCCCAAAGCAGATTCAGATTTTCCAAATGCAGCAGTTCCAGGTGTTGACTCTCAGTTCTGGATGTGATCACGGAGTCACAGAGGAAACAAGTGACATGCAACTGAAATCACTCTGAGGTTCAGAGGGTAGGTTGAATCCTGAACTCAGAGGAATGGCAGGGCCAGCCATGCCAGCAACACCAGCTCTGTATACCTACTGCTGCATTCTTTTTTTTTTTTTAAGTAGAAATGGGGTCTCACTATGTTGTCCAGGCTGATCTCAAACTCCTGACCTCAAGTGATCCACCCACTTCAGCCTCCGAAAGTGCTGGAATCACAGGCATGAGCCACTGCACCCAACCAGTCGAATATTCTTTAGGGACATAGCGTATCCCTGGTAAAGCCACAAAGGTACATTCCCACTATTCCACAGTGCCTAAGGAGGCATGATCTCTGCACCTCATTGTACTCTTAGCACCTAGCCCACGCCTCGCAGCAAGGAAGTGCTCACTGATGGATATGAATGACCATCGTGTTCTGGAACAGGGTTTGACAGAGACAGGCTGCCATTTCTTCTCCTAGGCATCAAGAGCCATCAGCCAAAGGCACCATCATTATAAGTAAGAGGAGGAGCAGGGGATTCGAGGAGAAGGGAGAAGGAAATGGAGTTTGGCTCAGATAAACACATGGAAGAGAGAAGGATCCCAGAGTAGTCCAAAGAGTCCAAGAAAGTTACAAGGAAAAGGACCTCCTCTCACCTCGTTTGAGATTCTCATAGCAAATAACAATGACCACACTCTGCTATGAAGCATCACTAGCTGTCCATACATCCATTCAGGAAGTAACTCCTGAGGGCTGGGCACGGTGGCTTACGCCTGTAATCCCAACACTTTGGGAGGCTGAGGCAGGAGGATCGTTTGAGGTCAGGAATTCAAGACCAGCCTGGCGAACATGGTGAAAACCCATCTCTGCTAAAAACACATGTGCACACACACAAAATGGCCGGATGTAGTGTTGCATGCCTGTCGTTCCAGCTACTAGGGAGGCTGAGGCAGAAGGATCACTTGAACCCAGGAGGCAGAGGTTGCAGTGCACAAAGATCACGCCACTGCACACCAGCCTGGGCAACAGAGGGAAGGAATGAAGGAAGGGACGGAGGGATGGAGGGAGGGAAGGAAGGGAGGCAAGAGAGAAAGGAAGGAGGGAAAAGAAAAAGGAAGGGAAAAAGGTAGAAAGAAGAGAAACATCTCCTGAGGACCTACTATGGGCCAGGGCAGCTCTAAGTGTCTGGGGCATACAATGGGAAGCAGCAAGCACGACCCTTCCTATAAGGAGTGTGCATTCCCACAGCTGCTGTGTGTTGGGTTTCATGCTTGTGCTATACATTTTGAATTTCAATTCACCCTGACATACGATGGTCCCATTTTACACTTAAAAAGTGAAGGGACTTGACCAAGGTCGCAGAGGTAATAAGTAACAGAAGTGGAAATCAACTCAGTCTGTCTGAGTGTCCTTCCTTTCCTTTTTCCTTTCCTTTCTCCTTTCCTTTCCTTCTCTCTTTCTTTCTTTCTTTTTGAGATGGAGTCTCACTCTGTTGCCCAGGCTACAGTGCAGTGGCATGGTCTCGGCTCACTGCAACCTCCACCTCCCAGGTTCAAGCGATTCTCCTGCCTCAGCTTCCCACATAGCTGGGATTACAAGCACCCACTGCTGCGCCCACATAATTTTTGTAGTTTTAGTAGAGATGGGGTTTCACCATCTTGGCCAAGCTGATCTCGAACTCCTGACCTGGTGATCCACCCTCCTTGGCCTCCCAAAGTGCTGGGATTACAGGCATGAGCCACCGCACCTGGCCCTGAGTGTCCTTTTAATACACTAGTTTTCAAGGTTTGTTTAGAATTTGGGTCTTGCTCTGTCACCCAGGCTGGATGGAGTGCAGTAGTGCAGTCATGGCTTACTGCAGCCTCGAACTCCTAGGCTCAAGTGATCCTCCCACCTCAGCCTCTCAAGTAGCTGGGACCACAAGCATGCACCACAATGTCTGGTTAATTTTTTATTTTTTGCAGAGACAAGGTCTTGCTATGTTGCCCCAGCTAGTCTCAAACTCCTGGCCTTAAGCCATCCTTCTGCCTCTGCCTCCCAAAGCGCTGGGATTACAGGCATGAGCCACTGCACCTGGTCTCTTCTAATACATTCTTAAAGACTTGCGGGTCATCTCATCTTAGGGTGTTTTTTCATTGGCCTCGGGCTTGGGTGTGCTCATGTTTCATCTTCCTGTGGTCACTCTTAGCTCTAAGTGATTACCGAGCTTTCTTCCTGTCCACAAAGGACACTCCAGATTTGGCAACAAGCAAAGGTCAGGGGGATTCGGTTTCTTCAGCGAGAATGACACTGGCTGCCTCTCCTGCTACCTCTAGGCTGGGCAGCAGGCGGCTGCTGCCCCTAATGGCATGGTGCCTGCGGCTCTCACCTGCCAACACAGATGTGCCTGCATCTGAGGCTGTCCAAGAACACAACTCCCTATTTTTTCAGGAGGGGACAGCTGCAACCAGACACCATGAGTCCTTGGAAGTAAAGGAAGTTGGTGTCCCTCTGGCACCCAGGCCCTGGCTCTGGGACCAAACCTTCTGCAACCCAGGGTCCTTGCCTGTCCTCAGTCCCTGCAGAATGTCTGCATGCAGCAAATGAAGGCTGGAACTGCCCTGGTTTCCTTCTGATGTTCCTTGTAGTGACTAATTTTAATATGCACATTTGCCCTTTCTCTCCCTTAGTTCCCTCCTGCAGGAAATGCTGGTACCATCCAGTGTCTGTGGGCTATAAGAAAGAAGAAATATAACACCCGGCCACCTCTGACATTCATGAAAAGGAATGCTTTCCAAAGCCATCTCTTTCTTTGTTTTAGGTTTTGGTGCTTTTTTTTTTTGTTTTTTGAGATAGTGTCTTGCTCTGTCACCCAGGCTGGACTGCAGTGGCACAATCTCTGCTTACTGCAGCCTCTGCCTCCCAGGTTCAAGCAATTCTCCTGCCTCAGCCTCCCAAGTAGCTAGGATTACAAGCGCCCACCACCACGCCTGGTTCATTTTTGTATTTTTAGTAGAGACAGGTTTTCACCATGTTGGCCAGGCTGTTCTGGAACTCCTGACCCCAAGTGATCTGCCTGCCTCAGCTTCCCAAAGTGCTGAAATTACAGGCATGAGCCACCACGCCCAGCCACCATCCTTCTCTTTTTGCCTCCACCTTGGAGACCTGTGAGAGCAAATCTCTCCCTCTGTCTCTCCGTGCCCAGTCACTTTCCCTGCCTAGGGAGTTCAGTTGGGTGGGTTGTGCTGGGCTGGGGCTACATAGGAACCAGTAACTCAGATTCCAGCTTCAAGTGCCTGAGTGGCTTGGGGGCAGGGCTGGAAGAGGTAATTTTGACTTCTCTCCATTTCTACAAAGATTTTCAATTTCTTCAAGCAACCCACCTTCTATTCAATATCCTTCTGTAATCTAAATTTGGTACCTAAGTTGAATCAATGGCATTTCTTCTTCTGACATAGCTGCCCTGGGCTGACAGGGACACAGCTCCGATGTGCGCCCTGAGTGGGGAGTCTGAGAAGGGAGGGGATGGCGCTAGGGCTGGGAGGCTGCGAGGGGCAGGGAAGCTCCACGCTCTCCATTTTCTTCCCCTTACTCAGCAGGAACATGCTGGGCTTGGGAGGAAGTCCCCTGGCTCTGCCCTTCCCTAGCTGTGTCACCCTGGAAAAGTCACATAGTACGTCTGTTTCTCACCTGTCTTACCTCTAAAGTGAGAGAAATAAATAACTTCCTCAAAAGGTGACGGAAACATGATAGAAAGTCAAAACTCATGTATGGAAGAATTCTAACAAGAACTCCCTCCGTCCCTAAGTCCACTTTCTTATTTATTTGAGGCAGAATCTCACTCCATCACCCAGGTTGGATGCAGTGGCGCAATCTCAGCTCACTGCAACTTCTGCCTCCCAGGTTCAAGTGATTCTCCTGCCTCACCTTCCAGAGTAGCTGGGGTTACAGGCATGAGCCACCACGCCCTGCTAATTTTTGCATTTTTTATAGAGACAGGATTTCATCATGCTGACCAGACCGGTCTGGAACTCCTGACCTCAAGTGATCCACCCACCTCAGCCTCCCAAAGTACCGGGATTACAGGCGTGAGCCACCATGCCCAGCCACTAGGTCCACTTTCTTAACGCTCATACAAAAGGGGCAGGCCATCATTTAAAATTTTTTTTAAACACAGCATTGTCTCCTGTGTAATTGTTTTAGATTTTCCAAATGGTCTTTGTTTTTGTTTTTGTTTAGAGACAAAGTCTCACTCTGTTGCCCAAGCTGGAGTGCAGTGGCACAATCTCGGCTCACTGCAACCTCCATCGAGGGTTCAAGAGATTCTCCTGCCCTGCCTCAGCCTCCCAAGTAGCTGCGACTAGAAGCATGCACTACCATGCCTGGATAATTTTTGTATTTTTAGTAGAGATGGGTTTTCACTATGTTGGCCAGGCTGGTCTTGAACTCCTGACCTCGTAATCCACCCACCTCGGCCTCCCAAAGTGCTGAAATTACAGGTGTCAGCCACTGTGCCTGGCCAGATTTTCCAAATTTCTATAATAAATATGAATTAATTTTATTCTACAAAAAAGAATATGCAGTTGATCCTTGAACAAGTGATTGAACTGCATGGGTCCACCTGTACATAGATTTTCTTCCTCCTCTGCCACCCCTGAGACAGCAAGACCAGTCCTTCCTCCTCCTCCTCAGCCTACTCAATATGAAGACAACCAGGATGAAGACCTTTAAAATAATTCACTTCCACTCAATTAATAGCAAATATATTTCCTCTTCTACATGATTTTCTTTTCTTTTCTTTTTTTTTTTTTTTTCTTTTGAGACAGAAGGCTGCAGAGCAGTGGCACAATCCATAGCTCACTGTGTCCTGGAACTCCTCGGCTCAAAAGATCCTCCCACCTCAGCCTCCTGAAGAGCTGGTACTACAGGAATGCACCACCATGCCCGGCTGATTTTTGTAAAGGTGGGGTCTTGCTATGTTGCCCAGGCTGGTCTCAAATTCCTGGCCTCAAGTGATCTTCTCACCTCAGCTTCCCATAGTGCAGGAATTACAAGCATGAGCCAATGTGTCCAGCCCATACAATTTTATTTTATGTATTTATTTATTTATTTTTTGAGACAGAGCCTTGCTCTATTGCCCAGGCTGGAGTGCAGTGGCACAATCTTGGCTTACTACAAACTCTGCCTCCCAGGTTCAAGTGATTCTGCTGCCTCAGCCTCCCAAGTAGATGGGATTACAGGCATGGATCACCATGCCTGGCTAATTTTTGAATTTTTAGTAGAGGTGGGATTTCACCATGTTGGTCAGGCTGATCTCACACTCCTCACCTCAGGTGATCCACCCGCCTCAGTCTCCCCAAGTGCTGGAATTGCAGGCGTGAGCCACCATGCCCAGCCCACTATTTTCTTAATAACATTTCCTTTTCTGTAACTTACTTTTTATAAGAATATAATGCATAATACACACAACATAGAAAATATGTGTTCATCAACTGCGTATGTTACCAGTGAGCCTTCTGGTCAAGAGTAGGCTATTAATAGTTAAGTTCTGGGGGAATCAAAAGTTATACTTGGATTGTTGACTGTGCAAGGGTTGGTGTCCCTAACCTCTGCATTGTTCAAGGGTTAACAAGAAAGCCATATTCATGTTATGAAATCATACATTTAACAAAAACACACTGAAACTTGCTGGCCCCTAACCTGGCTGACTGCCTCACTTCTGGGGTCCTTGAAAGATCTCGTTCCCATCATTCAAGAAGGTGAAGACTAGAGGAGCCTCAAAATGGCGCAGGCAAGATGGCTTCCTCGCACTCGGCCTCCCTAGCTGAGTCGTTCCAGTCCAGTCCCCACCCCTCTCTACTCCATCCAACCCAACCCAGCCTGACAACCTGGCCATCATTTACCTCCTAAAACTAGCTCCCAACCACTTGATCAGCCAATAAACCTTACGTGCCCCATTATGTTCTAGAGGATGTGGTGTGCTGAGGGATGGAGGTGGAATTAAAAGACCAAAATAAAGGCTGGGCACAGTGGCTCACATCTGTAATCCCAGCACATTGGGAGGCCGAGGCTGGCAGATCATCAGGTCAGGAGTTTGAGATGAGCCAGGCCAATGTAGTGAAACCCTGTCTCTACTAAAAATGCAAAAGTTAGCCAGGTGTGGTAGTGCATGCCTGTAGTCGCAGCTACTTGGAAGACTGAGGCAGGAGAATCACATGAACCTGGGAGGTGGAGGTTGTAGTGAGCTGAGATTGCACCACTGCACTCCAGCCTGGGTGACAGAGCAAGACTAAGTCTCAAAAAAAAAAAAAAAAAAAAAGTCCAAAATATGGCTCTAGCCCTTAAAAGGCCTATGGTCGAGGCGCTGTGGTTCATACCTCTAATCTCAGCACTTTGGGAGGACAAGGACAGGGGTGAGGACGGGGGTGGGGAAGGGGTGAGGGTGGGAATCACTTGAACCCAGGAGTTTGGAACCACCCCTGGCAACATTGGCAGAACCCATCTCTACAAAAAATACAAAAATTATCTCGGCATGGTGGCACATACTTGTAGTCCCTGCTACTAGGGAGGCTGAAGTGGGAAGTAGAGGTTGCAGTGAGCTATGATTGCATCACTGCGCTCTAGCCTGAGTAACAGAGTGAAACTCTGTCTCAAAAAAAAAAAAAAAAAAATAGCCTACAGGCCAGGCAAGGTGGCTTATGTTTATATTCCCAGCACTTTGGGAGGCTGAGGTTGGTGGATCACTTGAGGTCAGGAGTGCAAGACCAGCCTGGCCAAAATGGCAAAACTCCATCTCTACTAAAAATACAAAAATTAGCCAGGCATGGTGGCACACAGCTGTAATCCCAGCCTCTAGTGAGGTTGAGGCAGGAGAATCATTTGAACCCAGGAGGTGCAGATTGCAGTGAGCCAGGATCGTGCCACAGAGACAGAGCAAGACTCCACGTCAAAAAACAAAAAAAAGCTAGGGGAAAGTGGAACCCTCCATAAATCCCTCCTGCTTGGACTTCACAGGAGTCCACAGGAAAGATTTAAGAAACTTGAGCAACCTTTAAAATGCCCAGCTCCCACTCTGTACCAAGTGGCATTGGCCTTCTTTATATGCACAGTGCACCGGCTCTAGCAGCATCTCCATTAATTCCAAGGGAATAAAGAACATTAAGCTCAAGGTTTCCTTTTCCACCCTCGGGAGCAATGAATGAAGACCAGCTGCAGAGCAAGAGAACACGTGAAGTCCAGGTCTCGTCTCCCCAGGCACTAGGAGCCCTTGGCCTCCTCCCCACAGCCTCCTGCTGCAGCAGGTGGCCCCAGCAGGCCTGGGGCATCAACAGATGGGACACGCATTACCCAAAACAAGCACTGGCAAAGATTGGGGGTGCTTGAGGGGCCAAGTGGAGAGAGAAAGAGTCCCCTGTATTTCACAATTTTTCCCTGCTCTTTTCCTGCAGGCTTCATGTCACTGCAAATGACAATAGCAGTCAGGACGATAGCATCTGCCTAGTTGCAGCTTGCGTTCTTAGCTTACCCAGGCAAAGCTCTCAACTCAGCATTGCTACCAACTTGCAAGTCAGGAAGACTCAGCCTTCTTGCCCCACAGCACCTGACTCCACCAGTCTGGGAACTGTTTACGTTCCCAGACTGGTGGAGTCAACTGGTGGAGTCAGGCGCTGTGGGCACCGATACGGAAGCTGGACACCAGCGGATCTGAAGCAAGCTCTCACCTTAAGTCTCACCTTAAGTCCCCGAAATGAGCTGGCTTTGGAGGTCAGATGGGTTTTCTTCCTTTGCTCTGCTTGGTGTAGGCAGCAGAGTGTCAGGCAGTGGGTCAAGTTTGTTAGAGAGGCAAATTCTCAGGCCCCACCCCAGACTTGGGCAAGAGGCCCAGAAATCTGTCTTAAAGGGCACTTCAGTGATTCTGATGCACGTGCTGAACTTGGAGACATTGGTGCAGGAGCTCCTTTCTAAAGCCTGACCTTCCAGGTTCCATTCCCACCTCTGTCACTCACTAGCTGGGTGACTGTGAGCCACTTGTGCAGGCGGGTGTCAGAGCACCCATCTCACAGGTCACGGTAAAGATCCCATGGTTCATGTGTATGTCAGAGGCATATAGGAAGTAACCTCCTTTCACCTAGTTTTCTCCTTTCCCATCTGGGGATGACGTGAAGCCTCTCTGGATAGATGTGAACTTATTGTGAGATAATGCATTTGTAATGTCTTTGCACACATCTGGCACACAGCAAGAATTCCTTTGATGATTATTACAGAATTTTATTATTCCTATTAGGGAAGTGTGGGGTATAGCTCTATAATATTTAATGCTTCTGACTGGAACTAATACCGGGGCCAGGCATGGTGGCTCACACCTGTCATCCCAACACTTTGGGAGGCCGAGGAGGGAGGATTGTTTAAAGCCAGGAGTTTGAGGCCAGCCTGGGCAACCTAGCAAGACCCTGTCTCTACAAAAAAAAAAAAAAAAATTAGCAGTGTGTAGTGGGGCACACCTGTAGACCCAGCTACTTGGGAGGCTGAGGCTGGAGAATGACTTAAGCCCAGGAGTTTGAGGCTGCAGTGAGCTATGATCACACCACTGCACTCCAGCCCCGATGACAGAGCAAGACCCTGTCTCAAAAAAAAAAAAAAAGAAAAACATAAAACAAACTGATACTAAAATAACCTGTGTACCTGAGAAAAGCCTGATGAGTAAGGGAAACCAGGTTATCCTTCAAGTTCCTATGGGTGTAGGCAGGAATCTATCCCGAATTATAATTATGCCTACCCCGTAAGTTTCTGATTCCTCCAGAAATGAACTATGGGTTTTCGTTGCATTCTGTGCCATATTCCAGACACCTGAGGGAAGAGCTTCTAAGTGACTACCCTGACAGCCAGGCCACATACCCTGCAAGTTCAAGACATCCCTGGATACCTGTCAAATGGTATCAGGAAGACTGCAGTATCCTTTCACCTGCCCAGAGATCTGACCACCCCTCCCTCTCCATCCCACCCCTCCAGGAAAATTACCCAGCGGGGACCACTGGTGAGCAGGAAGAGAACCACCTGTCATCCTCCTCCTCCCTGCCACCTGCCACCACAGCGAAGACAGTTGGGCCTGATCCTCCCATGTGAGCAGGTATGTGGCTGTATTTGCAATTCCACATATTTCTGTTTTCAACAAACCTAACACTTCTTTTACTTAGGTGAAAACCATGGATAGAAGTGTGTGCCTATGTGGTCAAGAGCACAGGCTCTGTGGTCAACCAGACACAAGGTTTTGACTTCACACTCCATTATTATTCCTATTACAGTGGTTTGGGGTGCAGCTATATCTTATTTAACACAGGGCAACTGAGTTAACCTCCCCTCGCTTAGTTTCTCATTTCCCATCTGGGGATGGGGTGGAGCTTCACTGGACAGATGTGATCATACAGTGAAATAATGCACTTGTAATGTCTCTGCACGCATCTGGCACACAGCAAGAATTCCTTCAGTTGTTATTATCACGATCTTCGTTGATTATCTGCAGTTCGTTTGAGAACATGAGTTAGAAGCTCAGAAAGAGAGCACGCAGTCTAAGTATGTATCTGCCTTGGATAACCCCATGGAGTCCTGGAAACCTGCCTGCACTCACGTAGATAATACTCCAATGTTGGGAACAGAGAGTGTCCAATGACCTGGCCCAGGTGTGACCAAGGCATGTAAAAAGTCTCCCTCTTCTCCAGAAGTACCGAAGAGAATATTTTAGATGGGACCGATTCTGAGAATGTCACTAATGGGATACCACATCTCGCTTTGCTACATTCTGGAAACACCTGCTTCTCAGGCCCACCTTGAAGTTTAACAATCGCCCCTCCGGAGCCCTCAAGGAGAAACCCTGGCGGCGGCGGGAAGGGAGGAGTCCTCATTCTTAGCTGAGCAGCTCCCCTCATAGAGAGATGACATATTCATCCAATATACTACGGAAGTGCATTAGTTCCCCGACCTGGGGCCTTGACTTTGTCTGCAGACATGTAAGCCCGTCAATCTCCCGGCTCCCTACTGGTCTCCCACCAAACGCTGGGCTCTAAGACCGTTTCCTCCTGCACGTCTGCCCGCGCGCCTCCAGTTCCATTTGGCCGCTCCACTAGTTTCTGCGCTCATGCTGGAGTCGCCAGGGAATGATTTCCCTTCCACACACCGGGACCGGGAGCCAACTAACTGTACTGCCACATCTCCAGGATAAAACCAAACTTGCAGGTGGGGCACTGAAAAGAACCAGGCAGTTGTTCTTCCCAGCAGCCCCAGCCATCTGCCCGAGACGGGGCAGGAAGGGTAAGAGGGAGCGCGCGGGAGCCAGGAGGTGTCGTCTCCACTAGGCGCAGCGCGCAGGGACCCCGGGGCTCACCCTGTGCCCGGCCACCCCGCGCCCTTACCATTCAGCTGCCGGTACACGATGTCCTCCAGCAGCGAGAGGCGCTTCAGGACCGCATCCTGGATGGGGCTGGCGCTGTGCGCGCTGAGGTTGGCCACCTCGGCTCGCGGCCGGATCTCGTGGAAGGCGTCTCCGCCGCGCACCGCGATGGGCCGGCACTTGGCCAGGAAGAGCACGAAGCCGGCTACCGCGATCAGGTTCAACACCAGCAGCACTTTGACTCTTCTCAGTGAAGCCATCAAACAGCCCGGCCGGCCCTCGCCCCGGACCTGCGCCCCCTCGGGCTCCGGCGACGCGCGAGGCAGCCAGGGGCCGAGCGAGCCTCACTCACCAGAGGGCGGCGGGGATCCCAGCCCCTGCGCGCCCCACCGCAAGGATGCTTGGGCGGCAGAGATGGCTGGGAGGACGGGACAGTAGTGGGGAGCGTGGAACCGCTCACGTGGAAGTCCCCGCTCTGCAGAATTGCTCCCCAAGACGCCCGCCCAGTCCACGGCGCGCAGCCCCTTCCAGGAGTCTCAGTGAAAGGCCGGGAACTTGGGGGTCTCTGCTCTGCACCAGCAAAGGGTTCGCCTCTGGACTTCTAGCCGCGCTCAGCGCCGCTGACTCCGGGGCCGGCAGGCACGGCGGCCCGGGAGGCGCAGCGGGAGCTGCGCGCAGGTGCCGGGCTCAGGACCGCCACCCACCCAAGACCGCGCCTGGGGCCGCACAGCCTTCACCCTCGCCCGCAGGCGGCCGTCCCGGCGCGCCACGCGCGCTCTTCAGCCGAGGACCCGCTCCCCTGGGCGGGCGCCTTTGTTCTGCTCACCGACCCGCTCCATCGCGCCGGGCATAGGGGAAGCCCGCGCGGAGCGCCAGCGTCTTCGAGGCTCCGCAGTCACGCTCAAGTCTCAATTACTCTCAAAGTGGGGACAGCACTAGGGGGCGGGCGCGAGGCCGAGCACGACGTCCTCTCCGCCCCCCGCGCGGGGTCCACCCAGCCCCGCCGGCAAACTCACCAGCGCGCACAGCGCCGCTGGCTCCCAGACACGTTCCGAGCCCCCGCTGCGCGCGGAGAGCCTCCCCGGCCTGCAGCGCACCCTGGCCTGTGTCGGAGCTGGCGCGGCGCGAGGCCGGGGGTAGTCAGACCTCAAAAGTCACAGCAGTTCTCCACCCCTCCCTAAACGTCGCGGGGAGCGCGGCGGGGAGGGACGCGCTCGCGATCACCCTCCGCCGGCCAGATCGGGCCGCTCCGCTGGTCCCGCGCCCCCGGGAACCGGACGCCGAGTCTCCCAATTGGCGGATGCGGTGACACCGCCGCTGCGGCACTCAGAGCCACACAGCCAGAGCTGGGGAGCCCGGAGGGGGAGCGCGGCCCGAGGGGAACAGCGGTGGCGCCAGCTCCTCCCCCGCCGCCCCTGGCCGCCCTGTCCCCGCAAGGGAGGCTGTCGGCCGCCGCCCGCAGGCTACCGAGCGCACAGATCCCCGCTCCCTGGCTCCTGCGCGCGCACCCAGGCAGGGCGGGGTGCCTGGAGAGTGGGGACCGCGCGGGATGGGGGCAATCAGGGCATGCTGGCTGCGGCCGGCGCTGGAGGGACCCGGTAGTTCTCAGCACTCCCCAGCGGGCGGGTTCGTTCCTCCCCGGTTGGCGATGAAGACATCCCTTTCTGTGTGCTGGCTGCTCGGTGCTGCGTGGCCAGGAATGGCTAGAGGGAAAATCTGGCCTGGAGACTCGGATTCCGTGACTTTCGGAGCCAGGCCGGGCTGAGCCGGCTTGGGGGTTCTCCGCGTGCGAGAATTCTAACCTTCCCAGTCATCGTTTCTAGGCCCATCCGCAGCTCGGTTCAGATTTCATTATAAGAAGCAGATTGATTTGCCTACTGCTTTTCCACGACCTCTTCCTCTTCCCAACACCAAGGAACTCAAAATGCTGGCATTCAAACCCCCCTGGTTGATCCATTTAATACCTTGGGTCTAAAATAGAAATCAGGCCTCCGACTAATAAAAATCGGGCAGCAAAGCTAAGTGGATCTGGTTTTCCCCTCATCATTTTGATCTCATTAAAGTTTTTATTTTTGTTTTAGCAGTTTTGTTTTATTTTGTTTTGTTTTCTGGGACTTTGTTGTTTTGTTTTTGCTTATGTATTATTTTAAGTTTTGGATTTTAACATAGAAATGTACATGGAAAAAAAAAAAAACATAGTCTTTTTATTTCATTCTCTTGGAATACTGTGCCTGGGTGCATTCGGATCCTCAGGGCGCATGCTTTATAATCTACCTTAAAGTGGATACAAAACAGTTAAATGAAAAAGGCACCAGGGATGATTTTTAGCCACACATGTTGGGCAAGAGGGAGGCTGAGTGGGAAGAAACTTGGGTTACCGAGCATCTCATGGACTATCCAGTTGAGTTGGTTGTTATTATAACCACACTACAGATGGAGCTAGCACAATCAATGGAAGCGTCTGCAAAAATAATTTTTGAACATTCACTCAGCTGCAGGACTGAAGCCAGAGGCTGAGACATTGGGCTGGGGTGCCAGGGCAGCAGTAAATGACTCTAAGTACATGCTTGAGGCTGACTGGCAAGCATGTGTGTATTTCGGAGTGGGAGACAGGAAACAAAGTAGAGGAAACAGCCTCAGAGCCATCCAGAAGTTTCCAGGCAAATTTCAACTTCAGAGAGATTTCTGTGCTTTTTCTAAAGCCAGAGGGGTCCCTGATCCAAATTAACCTTTACCTTTATCGTGCATTCTCCAGGTGCCTCCTCTTGGCTCCTGCACGCGTTCTGGGTAACTTCTGTGTTCAAATGACACTGGACACTCTAGACTCAATGAGTGACGCACTGAGCCCTGCATTCACAGAGGAGCATCTCACGCCTGCAATCCTGCACTAAAATCCCAGCCTGTTGTTACTGCTCCCTAGCTTTTTACCTCTCCCATTCTCAACTCCAACCATATTCTCCAGCTGCCAGCATCTTCTCTCGTCTTCCCAGGTACCCATGCCTCTCAATCCTCTCTGGAGTTCCTTCCCTCCTCTTCCTGGAGTTCATGGTTACTCATTTATTTCAAACATATTCCTAATAGTACCTGCTATTAAGGATCATGCACGCACATATGTTTTCCCACTGCCCCAGCTTAGCAATCCCCAACTCTGAATCAATCTCACCTTCCTCCTTCTCAAGCCAAGGGCAAAGGCAAGAGCAAGTGTAGCCAGAGAAAACCACATCACCTCAAGGCCTGTGGCCATTTCCAGTTGGCATGTCTCACTTTACCGGGTCCTTCTACTCAAAAACACTGCTCCATATCCCTAGCCAGTTCCTCTCCTCAGACACACCCGAGCTAGACTTCAGGGGTTTATGAATAGCTCACAATCAGATGCAAAATGCATCTGCATGTTACGTAGACATTTTTCTGGGGAAAAGGCCTGTAAGTTTCATGATTCTCAACATAGTCGATAACACTAAAATTTTAAGGATCTACCTAGTGCGCGTTATATATGCAAAAACATAACCAGCTAAATGTTTATTATATACCAGCTGCTTCTGAAACTAACAGAACTACACTTCAGTGGCTGTGTGGTCTGCTCACCGTAAGGTCTGGGTACTAGTCCCATTTCGGTCACCAAAGAATAAATCTGTTCTTGACTTTAAAAGGAGAAATTTACCTTGGATAGCACTCAAAATCTTTCCCAGTCATAAAACTCAGTTAAACTACAAAAGTTTTATCGAAAGAGTTTCTTTGGTTGGTTGGTTGAGCAAACTGAAAGGAAAGAGGTGGATGATATTTTCAGTACATAGGTCCCCAAAGATTTTTTATTTCCAATACATTTTTCACTCAAGCATGGTTCAAATAACATATACCTTTGACCTGACTCTGTCCCTGTCCCTTTTGTCTGCCTGTTAAAATTTTATCACATCTCATCCGAGCTCATTACAGAAGTTAAAATACTTGGAGCTTTGCCGAGGAAAATCAGGGACTCATCTCTCTGCAGAGATTTTGCCAACCCATTTATTCTTGCTAGAGTCGGAGAGGCAAAGCTTTCACTCTCATAAAACCCTGAGCATTGCAAAAGATACTGGAGTTTTTGTTGTTATAATTTCAACTTTTATTTCAGATACAGAGGGTACATGTGCGGGTTTGTTACATGAGTATATTGTGTGATACTGTGGTTTGGGGTATGAATTCCGTCACCCAGGTACTACTGAGCATAGTATCCAACAGGTAGTTTTCTTTTCTTTTCTTTTTTTTTTTTTTTTTTAAGATGGGGCCTTACTCTGTTGCCCAGGCTGGAGTGCAGTGGCACAATCTCGGATGACTGCAGCCTCAACCTCCTGGGCTAAAGGGATCTCCCACCTCAGCCTCCTGAGTAGCTGGGACCACGAGTACACACCACTATGACCAGCTAATTTTTGTATTCTTAGTAGAGATAAGTTTTGCCATGTTGCCTAGAGTGGCCTCGAAGTCCTGAACGCAAGCAATCCACCCACCTCAGCCTCCCAAAATGCTGGGAATACAAGCGTGAGCCACCGTACCTGGTCTTCCGGTCAGAGTTCTATTGTCACATATGGCCTGGTCATTGTCTGTTAGAATTTTATTATCTCTGCACTCGGTAAGTATTATTACGTTGGTGCAATAGTAATTGCAGTTTTTGTCAACACTTTTAATGGCAAAAACCACAATTACTGTTGCACCAACCTAATAGTCATTGTTGCTATTAAAGTCCCTACAGTTGGCCAGGCATAGTGGTTCATGCCTGTAGTCTGTGCACTTTGGGAGGCTGAGGTGGGAGAATCTCTTCAGGGTGGAAATTCAAGACCAGTATGAGGCTGAACATGGTGGCTAATGCCTGTAATCCTAGCACTTTGGGAGGCCAATGTAGGCAGATCACTTGAGGTCAGGAGTTCAAGACCAGCCTGACCACCATGGAGAAACCCTGTCTGTATACTAAAAATACAAAAAATTAGCCAGGCATGGTGATGCACACCTGTAGTCCCAGCTACACAGGAGGCTGAGGCAGGAGAATTGCTTGAACCCAGGAAGCAGAGGTGAGCCAAGAACTCGCCCCTGCACTCCAGCCTGGGAGACACAGCAAGACTCTGCCTCAAAAAAAGATAAAAGAAAAAAAAAAAAAAAGACCAGATTGAGCAATATAGCAAGACCCCATCTCTGCAAAAATAAAAATAAAAAAATTAGCTGGGCACAGTGACAGACTCCTGTAGTCTAACTGCTTGGAGCCTGAGACGGAAGGATCACTTGAGACCAAGAGTTCAAGGCTGTAGTGAGCTATGATCACACCACTGCACTCCAACCAGGGCAGCAGAGTGAGATAATCACTCTAAAAAAGAAAGAAAAAAAAAAGGTTACTACAACTGAAAAAGGCCAGTAGTTGGTGAAAACAAGCATCAAAATCCACCTGTCTTTGAGACTTAGGCCATACCCCCTACACCCCAGGCCACTTTCTCTGATCAAGATGTCATCAAGGCAGCACGAGTGGCTTGCAAAGTGTAGGTACAAGGCCAGGAGTAGTGGCTTACCTGTAATCCCAGCACTTTGGGAGACCTAGGTGGGCGGATCGCTTGAGGTGAGAAGTTCAAGACCACCCTGGCTAACGTGGTGAAACCACATCTCGACTGAAAACATACAAAAAAATGAGCAGGATGTGGTGGTGCATGACCGTAGTCTCAGTTACTCAGGATGCTGAAGCAGGAGCATCACTTGAACTTAGGGAGGCAGAGGTTGCAGTGAGCCGACATTGCACTACTGCACTCCTGGGCAACAGAGCAAGACTGTCTCCAAAAAAAAAAAAGTATGGATACAGGACAATCCATTGGGATACAGGAAGAAAGTATTAGAACTTCTGTCTTCTAGTATGTGCAACTAATACAAGTAGTCATGCATGTAAATAATTTTTAAATAAACATACATGTAGTGAGTGTGCATGCTTCACATCTTTTCCTGATAAGATCCACCATGAAAAAGCAATTGAAGCCTACTAGCCAAGTTGCATAGCAGCCCTAGGGTTGTATTTTCATTAAAATACATCCTTTCTACTGCTGGATTCCCTTTAAAATCCAGACCCTTGACCAGGCACAGTGGCTGACACCTGTAATCCCAGAACTTTTGGAGGCCAAGGCGGGCAGATCACAAGGTCAGAAGTTCAAGACCATCCTGGAGATCACGGAGAAACCCTGTCTCTATAAAAATACAAAAATTAGCTGGGCATAGTGGTACGTGCCTGTAGTCCCAGCTACTTGGGAGGCTGAGGCAGAGAATTGCTTGAACCCAGGAGGCGGAGGTTGCAGTAAGCTCAGATCGTGCCACTACACACCAACCTAGGCAACAGAATGAGACTCTGTCTCTAGAAAAAACAAAAAACCCAGACCCTTTTAAGGCCCAGTTTAGTATCCCAGGCCTCTGCAGAGCCCTATCAAAGAGCTCCTAACATGTGCAGCTGTTTATCTACAAATCATCTACAAATGTATCTAAAATCTAAGTGCCTATTCATCAGATGAACTCTTACTGAGGGCTGATAATGTGCTGTTCTCTTGTCCTGTGCAGGGCCTGGTGGGTACATGTTTCAGGCCCCCATGGGGCTTATTGTCTATTAGGAAAGACAAATATTAAAGAAATAATAATGTGAAAGTTGTTAAATTGTAGCCAGTAGAAACAATGTGGCCTACCCATGAAGGAAAGGCTCTTCTGTGCCTGTCCTATTGTCCACAGAGTCATCGAACTTCAGGGGATCCAGTCCAAGTGGCTGCCCTGGGGCTTGCTCCTCCCTGCTCCCAGGCGCCATCTTTATTTTCATCTAGCATCCCACACTCTCCTCCCAAGGCCCACCCGCCTGGCAATGCCTAGGCCTGGAAAAGATCTGAGGCCAGGCATGGTGGCTCACACCTGTAATCCCAGCACTTTGGGAGGCAGGCAGATGACCTGAGGTTAGGAGTTTGTGACCAGCCTGGCCAAGATGGTGAAACCTGGTCTTTACTAAAAATACAAAAATTAGCCAGGTGTGGTGGCAGTCACCTGTAATCCCAGCTACTCAGGAGGCTGAGGCAGGAGAATTGCTTGAATCGGGGAGGTGTGGGCTGCAGTGAGCCAAGATCTTGTCACTGTACTCCAGCCTGGGTGACAGAGCAGAGTGAGGCTCAATCTCAAAAAAGAAAAGATCTGAAATGTGGATGAGTCTCACTCCAGTCCTTCTCAGGGGCAAACTTCTATTTTACTCCATGTATGCCTTTTTTCTAAATGTATGAAAGGTTTGTAGAACCAAAGACTGCCTGTCTTTAACGATTCCAAGTGGGAAAAAAAAAGGTGCAACACAGGAGGCGACTTTTCACTGACTTTTCACCGCCTCTTCATTTCCTGTTCTTGCTATGAATAAAACCTTAATAGGATCAGTGCTTGCTTGGGGGTGAGTGTGTGGAGGAGAGGCCGACAGACTGAGCTGTCCCTGTCACAGGCCACACAGACGCTGTGTTGTGCTGATGCTGCTCAGCAGGACCTGGGCCTCAGTGGGACAGCTGGGAAAGGCAGGGGACAACCAGGGCCCACACCTCGAGGACCCTCCCTATTCAGCCACACCCTGTGACCACTCTCAGTCCCCACGCAATTCTGATCCTGCCTGGCAGGTCCTGCTCTCAGTTAACAAGAGTAAATATGAATGTTCAGGGTCACAAGCTAGAGGAATTTATTTGTTTAGCCACTGATTCCATCCTCTTTTTGAAGATCTAGAACTCTGCTTATGGGTGTTCTAGATACAGTTTCTGTTATAAAACCAAATTGGAGTCTGCTCACCCAATGCAGTAAGGTCCAGACATCCGCACAGAAGATTTTGCAGTAGTAGAAGGGATGTCATTTATTTCACAGCAGGGAGAATCAGGGCAGCTCATGTTTAAGACCAGACCTCCCCTGATGGCTCGCAGGTAAGGGTTTTCAAAGACATGGGTTGGCTGGGTGCGGTAGCCCACTCCTGTAATCCCAGCACTTTGGGAGGCCCAGACAGGCGGATCACTTGTGGTCAGGAGTTCAAGACCAGGCTGGACAATGTGGTGAAACCCCATCACTACTTAAAAAAAAAAAGAAAGAAATCAATCAGGTGTGGTGACAGGTGCCTGTAATCCCAGCTACTCAGGAGGCTGACCAGGAGAATCACTTGAAGCCAGGAGGTGGAGGTTGCAGTGAGCCCAGGTCACATCATTGCACTCTAGCCTGGGCAACAAAAGCAAAACTATGTCTCCAAAAATAAAATAAAATAAAGGCAAGGATAAATTTCGGGAAAGCAGAAGCTGCAAGCAAAATCGTTCATCAGTACATGGAACTTACACATTGCTTTTGGCCTAAGAGAGTGAAATACCTTGAAGTGAGGGCTTACAGGTCATAGGCAGATTCAAAGACTTTTTGATTTGTGATTGGTTCAGAAGGCAAGCTATGTCTAAAAATTTGGGATCAGCTAAAAAAATGTTAGCTCTGGTTCATGGACATGACCTTCTTCAGGCTCCTCAGGAAGAAATTTAGAAAAAAGAATGGTGGTTAGAGAGTTTAGTCTTCAGTTTCCTCTTATCTGAAATCTGCTTGTCAGTGGATTCATTTGGTGGAGTCCAGGCAGGGTCTGGATTTCTAAAAACGTTTCTGGGTGGAGTCTAGGTTTCTGGGGTGACAGCACAGGCCTCTAAAAAAGGAGGTCCCTGCTCCATTTTACTTCCTTTGTCCACAACTGGATATCAAATCACCTACACACCAAAGTTGTAATAAATGCATATTTGTTTACCCTCAATACCTTTCTCATTCTGTATTTGCTAGTTGATAGGAAAGAACCACCTCTTTATAATGGGTAGTGACTTGGGCTCAAGGCCAGCTATTCTAGGTGGTTCCATGAAGCCCCTGGAGGTAGCCTCTGAAACTACAGCTTCTTGAGTTGTTTTTGCTGAGTGGGACAACTTGTTTGGAGAAAACATCCAGGGAAGCATAATTTTGACAGTTCACTCAGAACAGCCTAAAGCCTTCTGCAAGGACTTTGGAAATAAGCAATGTTACTGGAATTCTCATGACGCAGGTAGAATTTCTGGGATGCACAGTTTGTGGGATTTTATCTTGGCCATCTTTAACTTATTTCATGGCCAAGATCATGTAAATGAATCATCCCCACGTTCCCTGGGCTCATGGGCTACCCTTCCATTTAATATCCTCCATCTCAGCTGCTACAGGAAGTCCAGTGCCCTCTCCAAGTACTTTCAAGGGTCAGAGTCTCTGGGTTCTTCACAGAGCTCATCTAGATTGGAAGCCACCTAACTGTGCGTGCCACGCTGTGCTCCATAGAACTTTTGGTTGCCTGGTCAACATCTGTTCATGTCTTCATCTCCCTTCATTAATATTTTTTTGAGACAGGGCCTCCCTCTGTCACCCACGTTAGAGTGCAGTGATGTGATCGTAGCTCATGCAGCCTTGACCTTCTGGACTCAAGCAATCCTCCTGCCTCAGCCTCCTGAGTAGCTGGGACTACAGGCATGTGCCACCATGCCCAGCTAATTATTTATTTATTTTGTAGAGATGGGGTCTTGCTGTGTTGCCCAGGCTGGGCTGAAACACTTGTCCTCAAGTAATTCTCCAGGCTGGGCCTTCAAAAGCACTGAGATTATAGATGTGAGCCACCATGCCCAGTTGTCATTAACATTTCTTCTCAACCAGGGACATAGGTTCTATATTAATTTTCTATAGTTCCTGTGAAAAATTGCCACCAACTCAGTGGTTTAAAACAGCATAAATGTGTTATTTGACAGTTATGGGGAAGTCAGAAATCCAACACAGATGGCATTGGGCTAGGGTCAAGGTGCTGTCAGGGGCACTCCTTTCTAGAAGCCCCAGGGAAGAATCTGTTTCTTCCCTTTTCTGACCCCTGTAAGCTTCTCACTTTACTTGGCTCATGATCCCTTTCTCTATCGTCAAAGCAAACAATGTCAGGCTGTAATTTTCTCAAGCTGCCATGTAAAAGATTCTCCACCTGCCGAGGGTTCATGTGATTAGATAATCTAGGATAATCTCCCATCTCATGGTCTTTAGTTTTAATCCCATCTGCAAAGTCCCTTTTGCCATGTAAGCTAATACTGTATATTCGTATGTTCTTGGGTATAATAGTAATGACATCTTTTGGGTGGGGATTATTCTGTCAAATTCCATTTTTCCTGCCCCAGGCACCTCCAAGCGAGTTCTATGTTAATAGATTTTATGTAAGAGCAAGTGTATCATGGGAATTACAATGAAGGATGGGGAAAAGTACAACTCAGTATTAAGTATCAGTGGGTCTAAAATTCATTGGCCCTTCCCTGTCATGGGGAAGCCTTTCCTGCTCTCTTGCTCCTCTGTAAGGGTCGCCACACATTGGACGCCACTGTTGGGGTCACTGCTTGTGGGAGTCTGTCTTGCAGACTTTGACTTAGTGATGGATGAATAAAGTACACTGACACACAGATATTATGTTTTGAGGGCTTGTGGCTGCTTATAGGCATTTTGGAGAGTGCTGTAAACAGTTGCAACCACTGGGATTTACTAGCTAGAGAAATTTGCATTTATTTAGTAAAGTTTAATTGACAGAGGCTTGAGTTAACACTACTGGAGTGAAGATTAAAGCATAGGTTTTGATGCTTAAAGCAAACATTATTAGAGGATAATACCTCTGGTCAACTTCTTGAGAGGGCAATCTGGCTTAAAGGTTAGTTTTAAGACTACATGAGTAAACAAGTTAGGTAAATTCTTTTACATACTTTAGCAATTTGCTTTACTTATTAATTAAATGTAAAGGGGATTTAGGCTGCCTTCAGCTGAAACTTCTACTGAAACTATGAACAAACTCTTAGGTCTTCTAAAAGGATTTGAGGCTATATTCTGTAACTTTATCTACTATTTTTCCTTTAATATTTGTGTCACTACCTTGAGTGAATTCCTATACTCCTTGGCCCTGGCCCTAAGAAGAATCCTGCCACCAACTTTGAAACCAGGTTTTCCCAAACTTCAGTCATTTACATTGAGTCAGCTACTTTTGCATCAAAGCCTGGGATATGCTAGACTTTTTTTCCCAGTCTCCCTTGCTGTTAGGAGTGAACGTATAACTAAGTTATAGTCAAATGTGAGCTGTCTGGGCTAGGAGCTTTTAGACATCTCTAGGCCTCTTTCATGTTCTTCTTTTCCCCTTTTCTGTGTGCTACAACCTGAAAGTTGAAACCCAGCCTTGAGCATACAGGTGATGATGACAAAACAAAGGGATCCTGGGGCCATGAGACACCACATGGAGGAAAGCCACTTGCTAACCAGAAACACTTATACTATACTGTTAAGAAAATAATAAACTTCTTGTACATTGAGCTACTGAATTGGGGCAATCTGTTCGTTGCAGCAGCTTAGCCTTCCCTAATGGATAGATTTATCAATCTCTTAATGTCTAAGTACCAATGGTATTATTATCTATTTTCTTTTTTTTTTTTTTTTTTAGTTGGGGTCTCACCATGTTGGTCAGGCTGGTCTCAAACTCCTGGCCTCGGCCTCCCAAAGTGCTGGGATTACAGGCATAAGCCATCATGCCCAGCCCCATTTTTAAAAAATTTATTTATTTTACTTTAGGTGCATACTGTATCTAGCATTTCTCCCCATTTTATCCCTCCCCACCCTCCCCTCCTTCCCCACCCCCCACAGTCTCTCCCCTACCCCCCGCAACTGCCCCCAGTGTGTGATGCTCCTCTCCCTGAGTCCACGTGTTCTCGTTGTTCAACACCCACCTATGGGTGAGAACATACGGTGCTTGGCTTTCTGTTCTTGTGTCAGTTTGCTGACAATGATGGTTTCCAGATTCATCCAAGTCCCTACAAAGGACACGAACTTATCATTTTTTATGGCTACATAGTATTCCATGCTGTATATGTACCACATTTTCCCTGTCCAGTCTATCATTGATGGGCATTTGGGTTGGTTCCAGGTCTTTGCTATTGTACACAGTGCTGCAGTGAACATATGTGTGCAAATTGGTTCAACCATTGTGGAAGATAGTGTGGCGATTTCTCAAGGATCTAGAAATAGAAATTCCATTTGACCCAGCAATCCCATTACTGGGTATATACCCATTTTTTAATTTAAGAAAATTCACTCATCTTTTCAATTATCTATATATTCACAAAGTAATGAAGCAAATTTCATTAGATGCCTACTATGCATCATGCTTTGTTTTAACTTATTGAAGGCTTCACATGCATTAACTTACTTTTGTCCTCCCAAGAATTCTATAAGGTAGGTACTATTATTATCACGCCCATTTAACAAATGAGGGAATTGAGGCATAGAGACGTTTAGTTGCTTGCTGAGGTCTCAAAGCTGATAAGTGGAAGAGCCAGGCTTTGAACCAGGAAGTCTGAGTTTGAGTTCTGAACCAGAGTGGGCAGCTGCCTTTTTTGCTGGTTTGTTTTGAAAGCTATATTTGCTCATAATGTACATTAAGTGATTAGCTTTTTTATAAAAGGTACCCATCCATTGACCCCCTGATTGCATCGGGAGTATGGACACCACACTTTAGCAAATACTGCCCTAGACCAAATGAAGAAAGCCTTGCAAAGGACTGGGTTGGTTGCTTGTTTCATTTTTTGTTTTGGTTTTCTTGTTGTTTGGAGCCTGGCTCTGTTGCCAGGCTGTAGTGCAGTGGCGTGATCTTGGCTCACTGCAACTTCTGCCTCCCGGGATCAAGCAATTCTCCTGCCTCAGCCTCCCAAATAGCTGGGATTACAAGTGTGTACCACCATGCCCAGCTAATTTTTGTATTTTTGATAGAGACAGAGTTATACCATGTGGGCCAGGCTGATCTCAAACTCCTAACCTCAAACAATCTGCCCACCTCGGCCTCCCAGAGTGCTGGGATTACAGGTCTGAGCCACTGCGCCTGGTGCTGTTTTTCATGGGAGATCCAACAACAGGAATACGAGATAGACTAAAGGTGGCCTAGTCGGTGAAGGTGGGGCTGGGTGTGGTTCAGGGGATGGTGTCCACAGGGTACTGTGGAGGTAGGAGGGCATGAGAGCAGGCACTTGGGTTGGGGCAAAGCCAATAGGAGGTGATGGAAGCAGCCCAGGTGAGCAGGTGAAAAGTGACATTCCAGGAGCAGCAATAGATGAGAGGCCCAGCAACAGGTAGCTGAGTGCCAGACCAGCTGAGGGTAGAGACACACAGGGAGGGATCTTATCCACACCGGGTTGCTCTATCATCAGGCCATAGAGGAGGCCACAGGTTGGGGGTACAGGGACCTGGGAGAAGACATTGACAAGAAAATAGCTGGCACCAAACTAACAGCTACCAAGCAGAGGATTGAGGGATGGGCTTGGATACAGGAAAACAGAGAGACAATCAGGGTATCAGGGCAGCCTCGACCTTGGGCCATGTGATCAGAGCTGGATCAGCAGCCTGGCCCACCAGATGCTGAGCCTGTGGACACTGTTTTATCTTACCTTCCTAAATCCAAGCCTCCCACTGGCTAAGGTCAGGCTGGCTCCCAGACCAAGGAATGGGGTTGAGCCTGGATATGGCTTGAAGTGGGCAGACATCAGACACCCACAACTGGGAGGACAGAGATCCTTTGGAGAAAGCAGGGCAGAGAGGCTGACACCCCAGGCTTCTCAGAGGATTAGACACCAGCCTTGTTTGGATTCAGTCAAAGAGCAAGAAATAAAGACTTTCCTCCTCTTCTCATTACACAGTCAGCCCAGAGCACTGTATTATTAAACTGCATTTTTCAGAATGTCATTAGAAATTTTGCAAATTACATTTTTTCTTGTCTTCTCTTTTCTTTTTTCTTTTTTTTTTTTTTTTTTTGGAAAGGGTTCACTCGTTGCCCAGACTAGAGGGCAATGGCGCAATCTCAGCTCACCGCATCCTCTGCCTCCCAGGTTCAAGTGATTTTCCTGCTTCAGCCTCTTGAGTAGCTGGGATTACAGGCATGCGCCACCACACCCAGCTAATTTTGTATTTTTAGTAAAGATGGAGTTTCTCCATGTTGGTCAGGCTGGTCTCGAACTCCCGACCTCAGGTGATCCACCCACCTCAGCCTCCCAAAGTGCTGGGATTACAGGCGTGAGTCACCATACCTGGCAACATTTTTTCTTGTTGATCTTTTTTGCCTAGGAGGACAAGTAGGTTATAGGTATCTCAAAGAAAAAAAAAAAGAAGAATGGAAATCAAGAATTAGGTAACCAAATCCGAGTATCTTGTGGATGTGGGGGGAATGTATCTACATAATTGCATAATAGCAATCAATAAATACATCCATACACATTAATAAATTAGATGGCCGGGTGCGGTGGCTCACGCCTGTAATCCCAGCACTTTGGGAAGTAGAGGTAGGTGGATCACGTGAGGTCAGGAGTTCAAGACCAGCCTGGCCAACATGGTGAAACCCCATCTCTATTAAAAATACAAAAATTAGCCAGATGTAGTGGTGGGTGCCTGTAAACCCAGCTACTTGGGAGGCTGAGGCAGGAGAATCACTTGAACCCAGGAGGCAAAGGTTGCAGTGAGCCGAGACTTCGCCAGTGCACTCCAGGCTGGGTGACATGAGACTCTGTCTCAAAAAAAAAAAAAAAAAAAAAAAAAAGATGAATAAACAAAGTAATTATACCAACATGCTATTTTCTTTTTCATATGCAGAAGATGGTTTATGCATTAGTAGGATAAAAGAAATACGATTATCCTTCCTTTTTATCCCAGAGCCAGAGACACACGAAGCTAACTTTTCTCTTTTACTTATTTCTTTTGTTTCTTATTTTCAGCCTTATGTTGGTTTAAATAAATCCATGGATGTTGTGTTCATCATGGATTGTTTGAGGAAATGTTGAAAGCAAATGATTTCTCGTAAACTGGACTTTGGCATCTCCGTGTGCATGTGTGGGTCAGTGTCTGTGGGCGGGGGCCTGTGTGCGCAAATTCTCTCCTAATTCCCTAGGTTGTGTAAATTACTCCCTGTCTACATTCTCAAAGGATTGTGAATGCTTATCTAGATTGTCATATTACGTTGCAATTATCTGTTTCTATTTGTGTTACCTAGTGGGCTGTGAGAGACTTAAAAGTCAGAAACCACATTCTGGGCCAGGCTCTGTGGCCCATGCCTGTAATCCCAGCATTTTGGGAGGCCGAGGTAGGCAGATCACTTGAGGTCAGGAGTTCAAGACCAGCCTGGCCAACATGGTGAAACCCCATCTCTACTTAACAAAAATTAGCTGGGGATGGTGGCACGTGCCTGAATCACAGCTACTTGGGAGACTGAGGCACGAGAGCTGCTTGAACCCAGGAAGCAGAGGTTGCAGTGAGCTGAGTACGTGCCACTGCACTCCAGCCTGGGAGACAAAGTGAAACTGTGTCTCAAAAACAAACAAACAAACAAACCACATTCTGTATCTTCAACACTGAGCATGCAGTAGCTTCACAATGAACGTTGGCTGAATAAGCCCATGAATTCATGAACTAAAGAAATAAATGACTGGTCTCTGACTAGATGGATCACAAGGCTGACCACCGTGGTCCTTGTTTTATGTTCTTCTGCCTAAAAATGTGGAGTATTCACACTGGAATTTGGTTTGTGTCTGCCGTTGCACATTCAGACTTATCTGTATAAAAAGAAATAAAGGCGATATTTGAATCTCCTAGGAGGAGAAAACATACTTGTGCTCTATACAGCAGAGAAAACACAGGAAGATTTTCTTTATGGGGATCCAGGAAGCCAACAGCAAAATATCTTCCCTGTGCCTTCACACCCATAATATCATCACCAATCTTAGAATACTCTTGTCTCAGTATAGACCTATGAAAGCATATTCATTGGCATTTTCTGAGTCCAGAAACCCCTATCCATTATCATCTGCCACTTATGAATAACAGTTTTATTCTCAATGTGATCAATGTCATTTTATATAGAAGCATGTAACCATGATCTGTCCTTCAGTCTTCACCAGCCAGACCACAATTATGGTCGGAGAAACACAGCTGTGTGTAAGCCACTATATATCGGAAATTCCTCTGGAGAAAGAGAGAGAGAGAAAGAGAGAGAGAGAGAGAAATTCTTCATGAAGAAACCATGAAAATTTCTCATTTGGCTCAGTGAGGTTCCTTCCTGCTATGAGTTTTGGCTACAAGTCCATGGTAATTCCTCAGCCCATTCAGAAGTCTTTAAGAGAATTGGAGTTGTGTTTTTGGTTGGAATTTTAAATTTGTTTTTTTAGAGACAGAGCCTGCTTTGTCATCCATGCTGGAGTGCAGTGATGTGAGTAGAATTGCTAGAACATATGGTACCTTTATGTTTAACTTCATAAGAAACTCCTACTCTGGTTTCCAGAGTTGCTATGTTCCCATCAGTGACACATCAGAAATTCAGCTCTTCTACGTCTTCACCAGTACTTAGTAAAATCAGTCTTTTTCATTTTAGCCATTTAGTGAGTAGGAAATGGTTTCTCATTTTGGTTCTAGTTTGCATTTTCCCTGATAATAAATTATGGAAGGTAACTTCTTATGTGCCTGTAGGTCATTCATAGATCTTTTATGAAGGATTTATTTAAACCTTTTTCCTATTTTTCAATAGATCATTTATTTTTGTATTTAATTATAAGAGCTCTTGATACATTCTGGGCACAAGTCCCACTCCTCTGTGTAAGTGGCAGCAGGGAGTGACTTAGTGATCTTAGTTATCGGAACTAGTTATACTAATTATCAGAACCTCAGTGTCCACAAGAGTTATGTGAACTGGCCTGGGCTTCTGGACATGGCTGACATCTGCCACATTTAGTTAGTGGTCTGTGCTTTCTTTTTTTTCTTGGAAAAAAGAGGTATGGCCTAGAAACCTTTTCCCATTCTTTTAAGTCTGACTTCTGAACATGGCAGGCAGGCAGGCGGGCAGGCGGGTGGGCGGGCGAGAAGAAAGGAAGGAAGAAAAGAAGGAAGGAAACAGGGAAGGAGAGAGGGAAGGGAAAGAGGGAGGAAGGAGAGGAGGAAGAAAGAAAGGAAGGCAGGAAGGAAAGAACAGAAAAAAATGATATTCCAAAGAGTTATTGGTCACCTAACTGCCAGTCAGGACCTAGACAAAGCTATCATCACCACTCAAGTGACAAATCAAACTTCCCTTGACCTGGGCCAATATTCCCTTTTTTAATCCTACTGAGTGTAGAATATGGAGTGTCTGTTCAGTTACCCACTGATTTGTAAGAAAGAAGAACATGCCTCATTCTTTCATAATTACCTCCCAGGTCTCATCAGTCACCCCTTAATCAAATAACAACTGAAGGTACAACTGACGTTAGAAAACACAAGTTTAAGGATTCCACAGGTTGTGGGTCGTTGTAAGGCTGGGTTATATGCTTATCAAGGGGAACAACCTTTGATGCCAAATAAATTAGGATTCCCAGCTCAGAGCTGCAGGAGGGAAATTTTCTCTTCTCCTAGCACCTGACCAAAACACATTGCTATAAAGGAGACCAAGCTTCAGGAATACCAGCTTCAATCAAGATGCAGTGGGATGCACCTGTTGTCCCAGTTACTCAGGAGGCTGAGGAGGGAGGATTGCTTGAGCCTAGCAGTTTCAGGCTGCAGTGAGCTATGACTGTGCCTGAGAATAGCCACTGTATTCCAGCCTGAGCAATGTAGTTAGAACCCATCTCTTTAAAAGAGAGAGAGAGAGGAGTGGGAGGGGAGGAAGGAAGGAAGGAAGGAAGGGAGGGAGGGAGGGAGGGAGGGAAAATAATGGAATTAACCAATTTGGAAACTTTGAGTTTATTCTATTTAAATTAACCCCCTGGATCAAGTTCAGATGGGAAGGGGGAAGGAGGGGGAGTGTGGGGAGGGCAAGGATGTTTTAAGATGACAGAAGCTACAGAGGGAAAGAGGAAGGATAGCTGAGTTGTGTCGGCCATTTTCAGTTTTTTGCTTCGGTACTATCTTAAGGTGCTAAACATAGAAAACAGGGAGTGGATTGGAAAGTCTTGGTGTTAATCATGCAGGGTAGTGGAAAAACATTTTCTGTTCAAGGTCCCTGTATCACACATCAGCAGCGTCCTGGTTCTAAGTCATTAACTCCGAAGAGGCCAGTTGGCCTCCAGCAGGACGTTGTGTCCCACAACTCCTACCAACATCCCTGCTCTTCTTGCAAAATATTCCTGTGCTGCAGAGCTCAGGCATCAGGAAGAGGCTGTTACAGAGAAGACAGGGCACAAGTGGAGGATCTCTCCATAGAATCTTCCCGGCTAGTCATTTGTCTTCCTTAGAGTCCTTGGCCTCACTTGTGAACAGGTACATATTCTAAAACTCTGCAGATATCAAGTGCTAACTTTCATTGATTGCCTTATGAAATCTCCAGAAACCTTATCATTTTATAGATCATGAAAATGAGGCTCATAGGACATATGTACTTTGCCCAACTTCATACAATAAATGGAAGAAACAGGATCTGAAGCCAGAGTTACTTCAGAGCCCAAGAAACTGATCACTTGCTTGCTTGCTTGATTGATTGATTGATTGAAAAGAATCTTCCTTATTCCTTCCAGAAATAAACTAACAAAGAAGTAAAAAGACTTGAGGAACTTTCACAAGTCTGTGCCATGAAAGAGGATAGTAGGAACAGCATGAAAATCAAGATGCCTAGAAACAGGCAGTTAACCTAATTCAGTTCACCAATTTGAGAAATTCTTCAAGTGTCTCTGCTCCAAATTGAATAATTTTCCAATTTCCTCAAGATAATTTTTTAAACTACTGATTTTTATAGGCTTGAGCATGTGAAAAGCTGACTACTGTATGTCTTTTTAATTAGATCCTTACATGATAATTAAAATCTCTCTCTGCATCATAGCTATTCTTAAACTCTGCAGTAATGCTCTTCTGGCTGGAAGTTAGCTGACCATCTGGAGGCAATAAAATATCTTAACCTTAAAATGCAAACTATCAGTTAGAGGCACCACAAATTAGACCTACCCGTCATTGCTTTAATGGGTAAATGCCGGGACTCCATCCTTCATTCTGTCTAATCGGGAGTCTACAGACTCTCACAGTCAGACCAAAGCTTTTCAAAGTCACATAGGTCTTCTTTCTTCATCTTTGCGGAACCCATCACGACCAGACTTCCTCTTTAATGGCCTTGAGGCATACTATATCCCAGATGGAAATTCCAAGACTGTTTTTGGAAACTTCTTCCAAAGTTTATTTTTTGTTTGGTGATAGGGACCAAGACTGCCCTTGGAAGTAAAACAGGGAAAATGAACATTGGCTAGAAGCTTGGAAAGGGTTGGAATGTGGAAAAGAGGGTATAAAGAGGGACCAGCAGGAGAATGAATTACGAAAGAGAAATGTGAGTGAATCCAGGTGAGGGAGGATCACTAAAGAAGAACGAAGCATTCGATGTGGTACCTAAGAATGCTTACCATGGATTCAATTCACAATATTCCTTAAACTTGAAGCATACTGGTGGAAGTAGTTAGATAATGGCTGAGATCATGTGTTCACAGAGGTGAAAGCATGATTAGTATAGTTAGTGACTCAGAAATGTATTTCTTTCTTTTTTTTTTTTTTTTTTTTTTTGATATGGAGTCTCACTCTGTTGCCATGCTGGAGTGAAGTGGTATGATCTTGGTTCACTGCAACCTCAGACTCCCAGGTTTAAGTGTTTTACCTGCCTCAGCCTCCCTAGTAGCTGGGACTACAGATGCGCGCCAACATGCCTGGCTAATTTTTGTATTTTTAGTAGAGACGGGGTTTCGCCATGTTGGCCAGGCTGGTCTCCATCTCTTGACCTTGTGATCTGCCCGCCTTGGCCTCCCAAAGTGCTGGGATTACAGGTGTAAGCCACCATGCCCAACCAATAAATGTATTTCAATGATACAGATGGTGGCTGTGCTCCTTCAATATAGAACCACTCCCCATTCAGATGTCACGCCATTGTTGTCACCTGTAGAAACAAATGAAGACCACCCAAATGAGAACAGGGAAAGGCTATTTATTCAGAGCTTGCTGTAGCAAGGAAGTCGGCCAGCATCCCTTGCATTCTGTAACCGCCCAGTGGGTTCCCCTTGCCTGCTGCCTCGACAGAGTCAATTTATCAAGATAGGGGAATTGCAATGCCAAGAGTAATTTATGCAGAGCCGGCTGTGCAAGAGACCAGAGTTTTATTATTACTTAAATCAATCTCCCTGCGCATCCGGGGATCAGAATTTTTAAAGATAATTTGGCAGGTAGGGACTTGGGGAAGTGGAGAGTGCTGATTGGTCAGGGTGGAGATGGAATCATAGGGGCTCAAAGTGAGTTTTTCTTGCTTTTTTCCATTCTTGGGTGGGATGGCAGAACTGGTTGAGCCAGATTACCAGTCTGGGTGGTGTCAGTGGATCCATCTAGGGCAGGGTCTGCAAAATACCTCAAGCACTAATCTTAGGTTTTACAATAGTGATGCTATTCCCGGGAGCAATTTGGGGAGGTTCAGACTCTTGGAGAAAGAGGTTGCATGACCACTAAACCATAATTTCTAATCTTCTAGCTAATTTGTTAGTTCTGCAAAGCAGACTGGTCCCCAGGCAAGAAGGAGGTCTTTTCAGGAAAGGGCTATTACCAGTTTTGTTTCAGAGTCAAAGCATGAACTGAGAAAGTTAGTTTGACCTACTCCCAGGAATGAACAAGGACAGCTTGAAGGTTAGAAGCAAGGTGGAGTCGGTTAGGTCTGGTCTCTTTCACTGTCATAATTTCCTCAGTTATCATTTTGCAAAACGTGGTTTCAGTTCAGCAGAGACTCAAAGGCAGGCAGAGGAGTATAGGGGGAGAAAGAAAGAGCTTCAGATGTTCTCTGATCAGAGGCTGCTGGCCTGGGGGAGCTAGAGGAGGCTAACTAGAAGTGGAACATCCTATGGAACTGATGAGTAGGACTATTCATAGTTTGTTTTCTCTGGTTGATCACAAATTAGAAATGGGGACAAAAATTAAGGAAGCTGACAGTCCTTAATCAAATCCAGGCCATGTGGGGCCAATTTTTACAGAGGTTATTATTTAACTTCCTGGACTGGTTACTGGAGATAACAGTAACCAGTCCAGGAAGTCAAACAATATGTCTGACTTGTGGATTTTCCCCTCGATCCTTGGGCTGGTTACTATAGATAATAGATTAGTTTCCTTGGGCTGTTGATACAGACAGTTCTGTTTGATACATGGTCTTCCCATTGTCCATTTCTGTATTTAGTCTCTCGTGTTTATTTTCAATCTATATATGTTTTAAGGGATACAATGCCTTATTATTGTTGTCATATGCAGTCAAATTTTTCATTTGCCATTTACAAAGTAAAACATAGGATTCTGATTAAGAATATGAATTTTGAGGTCAGACTACATGGTTCAAAGTCCAGTTCAACTACTTCCTGGCTGTGTGATCTGGGGCTAATAGCTTAACCTCTTTGAGCCTTGGTTTCATTGCCAATAAAACTGTACCTACATTATAGACTTATTTTAAAGATTAAATGAGTTAATACACAGGTAATATACACTTATGCCTGGCACATAGTAAACAACATATCAGTGCTTATTAAAAAATTTTTTTTAAATGACAGGAAGATGTAATATCCTTCAAACCCCAAGATTTATCAAGATATTACTCCCTAGGAGTTTCTATACACTGACTATAATGCTACAATACGATGCTATGATGCACCCACTTCAAGAAAGGTAAAGAAACCATTTAAGTATGCAGGAAGATTCAATATCACAGTTTAAAATTTAATATAAGTGGCTTCTGAAAAAGCCATTCATACATAAAAATAAATGTTCTTCCTACACTAAATCATATCAGCAATACCCAAGTCTGCAGTTTTTATCCTGAAGTTAGTAATGAGCAGCACTTTTTGTTCACACTCTTAGGAAACAATTGGTTGAATCTGAGCTCTGGGGAGGGGCAGAGCCAATTATCTCTTTCTACAACATTTTTTAAACACTATGTACAACCACACACCTACAGAAATGTTGACAAATCAAGAAATGGACAGATGAAGGGCTTAGTACAAAGCGGCCACTTGCTTAGCCAACACTGGAGTTAGGAAATAGAACATCATCACTGTAAACCAAAAATAAAATTCTAAGGCTCCCAACCATCTGAATTGACCCCTTTTCTTGGCCAAGGGCATTCCAAAGTTAACCTGAAGAACTAGTTCAGACCATGACAGGAAGGGGGAGATGAACACACTCATTATCCTCTTCTCTCTTGAAATTACTAATAGAACCGACCCTTTAAGTCTGATAAGAAATGTTTTGAATGTATTCTCTCTGAAGCCTGCTACCTGGAGGTTTCATCTGCATGATAAAACCTTGGTCTCCACAATTCCTTATCACAGTAACCCAGACATTCCTTTCTATTGGTAATAACTCTTTCAACCAATTGATAATCAGAAAATCTTTGAACCCACCTATGACTTGAAAGTCCCTGTTTCCAGTTGTCCGGCCTTTCCAGACCCAACCAATGTGTATCACACATCTTGATTGATGCCTTATGTCTCCCTAAAATGTACAAAACCAAGATGTTGCCTGACCACATAGGGGGCACATGATCTCAAGATCTCCTGAGGGCTGTGTCATGAGCCATGGGTCACTCACATTTGGCTCAGAATAAATCTCTTCAACTATTTTACAGAGTTTGACTCTCTTAGTTGATAGCACCCAGAAGCTCCCTCTGTACCTTCCTATCACTATTTTCTACCCTCTTCCCCCACCCCATTTTTATGGTGTGAAATATAAACAAAGCCGGACACTAGTTAAGGTGGTAAGGCCATTTTAATCTGTAGTAACTTTTGCAATAGAGAAGAGGATCCTATATGAACTGAACTCAACTTTAATTTTTCTAGAAGTGACTGGGCATTTTACAGGGAGATGAGGGAATAGGAAGTGGGCAAGTGGAGGCTTGATAGAATCGAGGAGTAGAAAACTTACAAAGGGTTTGTGAGTGTAAGTGCTGATAAGGCCAGCTGCATGTGCTAGGCGGCAATATCAGAGTTAGACTCTATCTTCCCATAGCGACTGGGAGGCAGTGGCCATCTCCTTCCTGATGATTACATTTGTAAAGGAATGGCTTTTCTACCCTTGTGAAAAGCACTCCTAGTTGTAGGAGATACATATACATTCCAAAGGGACAGAGGGAGAATTCACAATTGTAAGACATTTTTAGTAAATACTCTATAAGTATGGTCAGGGACCTATGGTCATGTATTGGCTGGAAAAAAAAACAGTAAATTCAGTTAGTAGCATTGAGGTTCCTCGGGTAGACTGCTTGAGGGGATCCAGGATCATCTAAGGGATGCATTCTTGAGCTGCTAGAAACTATGTTAGTGTTTAAGTCTAAATCATTTATGTTGAAAATCTACACTTTTTATAGGCCAAAGTCAAGGTCTACTCAAAAGCATTCCAAGGAGCCTGGCTACAGTTTGGCCAAGGAGAGAATCTTTGTCAATGATAAGCACTTTTTTGCTTTTTCTTATAGTTTTGTCACCTATACAACAAGTGGGTTTTATCACTTGGCCGGTGGCAACCTGAGGACCACACTAAGGAGGATTTAGCATGAGGATTTCATTACTTGTGATAAGTAGGGAGAACACCAGAGACAGCTCCCAAAGCAGTGCCTCTTTGAGCTGTGTGCTGGGTCAGGATTTATAAGCATAGGGTAATGAGGTGTGACTTGATTGGATCTTGCAATGAGGTGATGCTTGGAGGCATGATCTGACTGGTTCCGTCATGGGGTGATGGCAGAGCACAACCTGATTGGATCCTGGATCCTGCCATGCAGTGTCCGCGTCTTAATTCAGTCCCCTCTGCTGGCCTGAGCACTTAGGTTCCCCCTATGGTTGCACATTTGTTTCCTCTTGGCATGGTCAAGGCATCTTGGCATGCCTGAGGGTGCCTGGCAGCTGAAATGCAACTCACAACTCTGTTACATAAAAGTCAAACCAGATTGGTCTGGTGTAGCTGCAGTTTCACCACCTAACCATGCATCCCTAATCACTCCCTTCCCATTTTACTTATTTGCTGACTTTATGCAAATGAAATCATGCATGATGCCTTCTTGGTGCTAGACATCTTTCAACATGGTTTGTGAGGCTTATTTGAGTGGTTGTGTATAGAACTGGCTGGTTAATGTTGTTGCTGTAAAGCATTCCACTGAATTAATGCATCACAATTATTTGTTTATGAACTTGAGTTGCCTCATTTTAGGACTGTTACAGATACTGCTGCTATGAATGTCTTTTGATGCATGTGTTCACATTTCTTTTAGATGTATACTCTAGCAATGGAATTATTAGGTCATAGAGTAGGCATATGCTGAACTTTAGTAAAAACAGCCAAATGATGTTGTAAAAGTTTAAACTCCCACTAGCAATATATGAGAGTTCTAATTACTCCATATCCTTGCCAACCATTAGAATTGTCAGAGGGTTCAGTTTGTTTGTTTTTAACTATTCAAATGGATGTGCAGGGTTATTGAATAGTGGTTTCAGTTTACTGTGGTTTCTCTGATGATTCATGAAATTAGCACCTGTTTATTGGTCATTTGAATATCTTCCTTTGTAAAGTGACTGTATTTTTTATCTATAGTTCTATTGGTTGTTTTCTTACTGGCTTGTAAGTGTTCTTCATATACTTTAGTTATGACTTCTTTAGTGTTGACATGCATTGTATGAGTAATGCTATCAAGAAACATCCTTCTTTATGTCTTTCAGCATGCAATAAGGACTCATTTATATTGGATGGAATGTTTAGGAGAGAATTTTTTTGGTCATAGGATATATGGTATCTTTCACTTTAATGTATATTTTTAAAACCATTTTCTAAAGTGGTTTTAACAATTTAAACACCACGAGTAGTATATGAAAATTGCCTTTTCTCCACATCTTTGCTAATAAACTTATTATTGTTAGACTTTTGAATTTCAGCTATGCAGACCAAATGGGTAGTGGTGTAACTTGTGGTTTTAATTTACATTTTCATAATTACTATTGAGATTTAATATCTTTTCATGTGATTATTAGATGTTTAAATACACTCTTTTTTGAAGTACGTATTCAGATGTCTTACCCAGTTTTATTTTTTTGCTCTTTCTTATGATTTATAGAAGCTATTCATATATTCTTTCATAAGCCCTCTTGATTTGTTCTTCACAGATGTCTTTTCACTTGATTGCCTTTTCATTCTCATTCTCTTTCTCTCTGTCTCTCTCTCTCTCTTTCCTTAACAGTTACTGGTTTATTGTAAGCGATGCTGAAGCAGTATCGTTGTCTGGGGTAAAAACTCAAGATTCATTTTCTCATGGCCACAGAAAACTAGGATGCAGACACACCAGGGTGAGGTTAAAAGCAGAAGTTTAATAGGGAAAAGAAAGAGAAGAGCTCTCAGCACAGGGAGAAGTCCTGGGAAAAATGGGTTGCTGCTTCTGGAGTGAAATGCAGAAGGTTTTGTAGATGAACTTAAGGAGGTGGTGTCTGATTTACATAGGGTGCAAAAGATTGATTGGACCAGGTGTGTTATTTACATAGTGCAGGAAAAACTGGTTAGGACTAGGTGTGCCATTTACATACCACGCAAAGAAGCTGGCCACCTGTGTGGCCTGTTCCTTTACTGTACACGTGGTGACTAAGAAAATGGAAGATGGAGCCACCATGCTGAACATGCCTGGCCCTCAGGTAGCCCTTTTCTATTGGCACAGCTGCTGGCATTCACCTGAGCAAGCTTCCAGCTTGCTTATCTATGTTTACACCTTGATTTTTCGGGCTGCTCTTCTTTAGAAAAGAAATTATTTGGGGGCTGCTTTCTGTTAAAAAGGAAACCATATCAAGGACTCTTTTGCCCCATCTGCCTAAATAATTTCTATCTTCTATATCAATATTACCAAGGATACAGATGAAGAGATGCATAGGGTGAGGTAAGGAGGAAGGGGTATGGCGCTTCCCTCCCTGGTCGCTCTTCCCTCCAGGAACCTCCATGTGTCCAGCTATCTGGGAGTTCTCCAAACCATGTCCTCTTGGGTTTTTGTGGAGGCTTCATTATGTAGGAATGATTGATTAAACCACTGACTATTATGATCAGATTACCCTGACCTTCAGCCCCCTGCCTTCCTCTGAGGTTGGGAGATCAGGTTGAAAGTCTCAACCCCTAATCATATCTTCCTCTTCAGGTGACCAGCCCCACCTGAAGCTATCAGTCAACATTTGCATACAAAAACACAGCACTGGGCCAGGTGCAGTGGCGCACACCTATAATCCCAGCACTTTGGGAGGCTGAGGCAGGCAGATCACGAGGTTAGGAGATCGAGACCATCCTGGCTACCGTGGTGAAACCCGTCTCTACTAAAAATACAAAAAATTAGTCGGACGTGGTGGTGCAGGCCTGTAATCCCAGCTACTCAGGAGGCTGAGGCAAGAGAATCGCTTGAACCTGGGAGGCGGAGGTTACAGTGAGTCGAGATCACGCCACTACACTCCACCCTGAGAGACAGAGAGATTCCTTCTCGAAAAAAAAAAAAAAAAAAGACAGCACTTTGGAGATTCCAAGGATCTTAGGAGTTGTATGCCAGAAAACAGGAGAAAAACTGCCTTTTTTTCTCTTAATGGTGTTTTATCTTATTTTTTAAAATTAAGAAAATTTTTCTCTGCAAACAGGCTCTTATTTTTAATGTTTAATCTCTTTTGTGATTTTCATGGCCCTTTTAAAGGAAACTTTTCCTATCCCATGGTGAGAAAATATTCTTGTATATTATTTCCTAGAGGTTTGTTGTTCTGCATCTCACTTTTATGGCTATGGTGAATCTAGAATTGATTTTCACATGGGATGTGATCAATTCATTAAACCTCTAATGTTCTACTCTGGCCATCCCAGCATGGACATTCTTCTCTCCTAGCTTGGGCTCTGACTCTCTATTCTGGGCCATCATGGGTCCCCACAATCCGAGACATTTGAACCAGAGTGGCTCCATCTTGAATAGGGTCTGGGTAGAATGAGGCTGAGACCTACTGGGTTGCATTCCCAGGAGGTTAGGTATTCTTAGTCACTGGATGAGATAGGAGGTCTGCACAAAACACAGGTCACAAAGACCCTGCTGACAAAACAACATACAATAAAGGAGCCAGCCAAATCCCACCAAAATCAAGATGGCGATGAAAGTGACCTGGCTGTCCTCACTGCTCCTTATATGCTAATTATAATTCCTTAGCATACTAAAAAGACACTCCCACCAGTGCCATGACAGTTTACAAATGCCATGGCAATGTCTGGAAATTACCCTATGTGGTCTAAAAGGGAGAAGAATCTTCAATTCTAGGAATTGCCTGCTCTTTTCCAGGAATACTCATGATAATCCACCCCTTATTTAGCACATAATCAAGAAATAACTATAAGTACACTCAGTCAAGCAGCCCATACCACTGCTCGGCCTATGGAGTAGCTATTCTTTTGTTTCTTTACTTCTCTAATAAACTTGTTTTCACTCTACTCTGTGGTCTCACCCCGAATTCTTTCCTGCATAAGATTCAAGAACTTTCTCTTGGGGTCTGGATTCGGACTCCTTTCCCGTAATACCAGCAAGGACACCTCTCTTGCTGTGCCCTACCTAATGGCTTTAGGACTGATTATTTAGGAAGGCGAGGGAAGGGAAGGAAAAGAAGAAAAAAAGGGAAGGAAAGCAGAGTTTTAAATTTTAAGTGAATCTCAGTACTCTTGCAACATGGGTTAATACAGCATTTGAAATATAATATGGCATTGCGCTATTCAAAATAATTCCAACCATAGGAAATGGATAGATTAAAAAAATATAAACAAGGATGAGTCCATAAAGAAAAAAGCAGTGAAATGCATAACAGTGAACACATGAAACAGATTATTTTTTCTCTGGTCCTTATTTTGCTTTTGGAAGCAAAATTATCTTCTTTGAGTTCCAAGGGTTCGGTCGTTTCTTCGCTTCCTCAAAATTATTTTGACTTGTTTAAATAAGGGTGTCTGAAGAATCACAGATCGTTTACGGTTTTAATGCAGCTAATCAGGATGTCATGTGGAAAATTACCTTGTCACCAGTGATAACTTCCAAATGCACTTACCTGGCAGGAAGTCTTAGGGTTCAAAATAAGATGCTTAAAACACACAGGAAAAAAGCCAAGAGAAAGAGGTGGGATAGGTGTATACTTAGGGTAAGGTGCAAGCAGGTGGAAGAAGCACACGGTCTGAATTCCAGTTATATTCATATGTTCCCTGTCTTCTTTCCCTGCATAAGCCTTCCCTGTTGATGATGTGGTTACAATGATCCAAGTTGAGGTCCATGCAGAGTTGAGCCAATAAAACATAGTGGATCTGTGAGGGAGACTCAGAGGCAAGTACAACTGTCCTTCATATCTATGGGTCCTTCATATCCATGGGTCCTTCAAATCCACGGGTTCTGCAACCATGGCTTCAACCAATGGCAGCTCCAAAATATTCAGGAAAAAAAAAAAAACAATAAAAAATAACAGTACAACAATAAAAGGAATGCATATAAAACTATAGTATAGTAACTATTTACATAGTATTTTCATTGCCTTAGGTATCATGAATAATCTACAGATGATTTAAAATACATGGGGCCAGGACTGGTCATAGTGGCTCACACCTGTAATCCCAGCACTTTGAGAGGCCAAGGAGGGAGGATCACTTGAGCAAAGGAATTCAAAACCATCCTTGGAAATACAGCGAGACCCTGACTATACACGAAAAATTTTATTTTAATTAGCTGGGCATGTTAATGCACACCTACAGTCCCAGCTACTCAGGAGGCTAAGGTGAGAGGATCACTTGGGCCCAGGAGTTCAAAGCTGCAGTGAGCTATGCTCACACCACTGCACTCTAGCCTGGGCAACAAAGCGACACCTTGTCTCTAATAAATAAAATAAATAAAATTAAATACAGTATACAGGAGGATGAGAGTAGGTTATATGAAAATATGTGCCATTTAATATAAGAGACTTGAGCATCCCTGAATACCACTGTATGCCTACCTCTAGAGAAGGCAACGGTTAGGCTGATGACCATCCAAGGATTTTATCTGCACTTCTTGAGCAGAGCAATGTGGGCCAGAATGGGATCATAGTGCGGGCGCTCATGGGTAGCCAGTTCGAGGGTGACATATCTGTCAACCTAGTATGGACATGATTGTATTAGTCTGTTCTCATGCTGCTAATAAAGACATACTCTAGACTGGGTAATTTATAAAGGAAAGAGGTTTAATGGGCTCACAGTTCCACAGGGCTGGGGAGGCCTCACAATCATGGAAGAAGAAGAAGAACAAGGGAAGCCTTCCATGGTGGCAGGCAAGACAGCTTGAGCAGGGGAATTCTTCTCATAAAACCATCAGATCTTGTGACACTCACTATCACAAGAACAGCATAGGAAAAACCCGTCCCCATGATTCAAGTACCACTCACCAGGTACCCCCATGATGTGGGAGTTATTACAATCAAAGGTGAGATTTGGGTGGGAACATAGAGCCAAACCATATCAATGATCTGCACCTGAAGAAAGCTATTTTCCTTCCTTTCTACACATAAGTAACATTTTTATCTGCTCCATACTTTTTAACATAGAAAATGTCTTTCTGGTTACTAACTTAATTACTTTCTAAACTAACATTTTTCAAGAACTCTGCTTATATTTTTCAAGCTGATAAATTATTATGTGTATTTAACATATTTTATAAATTTTCACCCATCCCATTTATTTGCTTTCCTCTATAATGGAATTAAATACTCTCCAACAGTGCAAGAAAAGGGACCACATTGAGGACTTCCTCCATAGAAATCATATTTAAAGATTATGTATAGTGGCTGGGCGCAGTGGCTCACACCTGTAGTCTCAGCACTTTAGGAGGCCGAGGCAGATGGATCACCTGAGATCAGAGTTCAAGACCAGCCTGACCTATATGGTGAAACCCCATGGCTACTAAAATCAAAAATTAGCCAAACATGGTGGTCTGTGCCTGTAGTTCTAGCTACTCAGGAAGCTGAGACAGGACAATTGCTTGAACCTGGGAGGTGGAGGTTGCAGTGAGCCGAGATGACACTACTGCACTCCAGCTGAGCAACAGTAAGACTCCATCTAAAAAAAAAAAAAAGAAGATTATATATAGTGAGTTTCATGGACTTTTCACTACCGTCATGAACAATGGCATTATCAGCACTGGCCCAGCCATAGAAATGGCCACCAAATACATGGACTGAAAGGGTATCTCCTGCTTACTCTGAAAAGTTAACTGTGGGAAAGCCCATCTGCTTCAAGCTACAGCTGAGTCCCACACACTCAGAAGTGTAACATGTGCCTCAGGGTATCAGCACAGGCAGCAGCCCAATCCATGCATCAGATGAAACTACACTCAAGGCAGGAGGCTGGATACCCTAAACTGAAACTGCTTCAGCACTTTGGGAGGCCGAGGCGGGTGGATCACGAGGTCAAGAGATCGAGACCATCCTGGTCAACATGGTGAAACCCCGTCTCTACTAAAAATACAAAAAATTAGCTGGGCATGGTGGCGCGTGCCTGTAATCCCAGCTACTCAGGAGGCTGAGGCAGGAGAATTGCTTGAACCCAGGAGGCGGAGGTTGCGGTGAGCCGAGATCGCACCATTGCACTCCAGCCTGGGTAACAAGAGCGAAACTCTGTCTCAAAAAAAAAAAAAAAAAGTAATGAGAAAAATCTTAACAGGATTGATTCCATCTTGCTTCTAACTTCACAGGCTTAATTGTTTTGTTTTGCTTTGCTTATTCTAGTACAGAAGCCAAGATAACTATAAGAGAAATTTCGTTTATAGTTAAACTTTGAGGCAAGAAAAACTGACCCATACCACTTGTTAGGATATTGCACCTGTATTCATAAGACAAGATTAAAATTATGATAGTGGCTTAAACTTTGCTAAAGAATAGGCAAAGCTAAACAAGAAGCTGCCATTGCTTAGCTTATTTTTTTATAAATTGCTTACTGCCTCAGACTCACCGAACTGGGAAGTCACAAGATTTATAACTTCCTCAACTACTTCCATAGATAACATCAGTATTGGGAAACCTATAGAACTGGTCTTTAAGATTATTTTTCAGATTTAGCATTTCAGCAGACCAAGAGAAGCCACCTGGTCCTGAGATGCCCTCCAGGCAACTGAGTCAACTGTGTAAAGAGGATGTTAGACACTCCTATGATTTCATCCTCTACCAATCGTTTCAGTGTCCCAGCCCCCTGCCTGCCAAAGTCCCCTTATAAAACCCTAGCCTCCAAATTCTTGGGGAGATGGATTTAAGAAAATTTCCCCCATTCTTCTTGCTTGGCTAGCACTGCAATTACTAAACTCTTTAATTGCCGTATTACCTGCTGTTCTCATTATTTTTGTGGTGGGAGACAGTGGGCAAGAATCCATCAGGCTGTGACAAAACCACCTGGGGAGACAGGTAACTAGTTAGGCAGGTGAGTGGGCATACATTGAGCCAGGCAGCAGAGCCCTTGTCATTAATCCAACAGAAGCTGTTGGGATAATTGCATTGGTCAAATCTGAACATTGAACTATCCTTGCATTCCTGGAATGAACATAGCTTAGTGGTGAAATAGTATCCTTTTTTATATATTGGTGGATTTGGTTTGTTAATGCTCTGGGTAGAATTTTTATATCTATGGTCATGGGTAAGATGGGCTTGTAATTTTTCTTTATTATAACGCCCTGTCAGATTTTAACAGCTTTATAGACAGAGACTTTACTAAAATTTACCCATTGTAAGTGTACCTTGCAGTGATTTTTAGTAAGCTTATACGGTTTAGCCACCATCACCACAACACAACTTCAGAACATTTCCATTACCCCCAAAAGTTTTCTATAAATGTTTTCATAATTTTACGATGCATGCTTTTTTGCATCTGTCTTCTTTCCTTAGCAAAACATTTTTGAGATCTAATGATGTAACATATATAAATCATATGTTTTTATGGCTGAAAAACAATCCATTGTATGCAATCATCACATTTTGTTCATCTGTTCACCAGTTGATGAATATTTGGGGCTGTCTCTAGTTTTGTGAATAATCCTGCCACAAACATTCACATACATATCTTTGTGTGGAAGTCTATTTTCATTTCTTTTTGTAGATCCTAAATGTGACATTCTTGAGTAATATAATACATATGGGTTTAGCTATTTAAGAAACTGTAAATTGCTTTCCAAAGTTGCTGTTCCAGTTTAATTCCCCCCAGTGATATATGAGATTTCCAGTTTCTCCATACGCTCACTAGCACTTGGTAATGTCAGTATTTTTTATTATAACCATTCTAGAGGTATATAATTTGATTTGCATTTCCCTAATGACTAAGGATGTTGAGCATCTTTTCATGTAAATATTAACCATTGTATATCTTCTTTGGTAAAATGTCTATTCAAATTTCTTGGCTGTTTTTAACTGAATTGTTTGTCTTTTAATTAAATTTTGAGAGTTCTTTATATATTTTAGATGCAAGTACTTTCTCAAGGACGTAACAATGTTTTCTTCCTGTCTCAAGTACATGAAAATGTTTTCTTCCTGTCAGTGGCTTCTCTTTTTTATTTTCTTAAAGATATCTTTTGAAGTACAAAAGTTTTTTTTCATTTTTAAGAAGTTCAATTTTTCAATTGTTTTCATAAAAATCATGTTTTGAGTGTTATACATAATAAATCTTTACTTAAACCAAGGTTACAAAAATTTCTCTTAGGTTTTTATTAAGAAGATTTATAATTTTAGCTCTTACAATTAGCTCTATAATTTATTTTGAGCCAATTTTTGCATATGACTTGATGTGAAAGTATAAGTTCTTTTTGGGAGCATATGAATAGCCAACTTTTCCGGTACCATTCGTTGAAAAGATTATCTTTTCCCCCATGAAATTGCCTTGAAACCTTTGTCAAAACCAATCAACCATAAATTTAAGGATTCATTTCTGAACATTCTATTCTGTTCCATTAACATATATGTTTATCCTTATGCTATTACCACACTCTTTATTATTTTGTAGCAAAATTTGAAATCAGCTACTGAAAGTTCTCAAGCCTTGTTCCTCTTGTTCAAAGTTGGTTTGTCTATTCTTATGTTTTTTACGTTTCCATATAGGTTTTAGTATTAACTCATTAATTTCTCCAAAAATTAGATAAGCGATAAGCCTGCTATAATTTTGATAGGCATTGCATTCACTCGATAGCTCAATTTGGGAGGATTGCTATCTTAATGATATCGAACTTCTTATACATGAACATAGAGTTTCTCTTCATTTATTTAGATTTTTAATTTCTTTCACTGATGTATCTAGGACTGGATCTCCTTATATTTACAATACTTAGAGTGTGTTGGCCTTCTTAGATGTATACATTGATGTTTTTCATGAAACCTTTTCAAATGGTTTGAGCCATTATTTCTTTGAGTATTTTTCCTGCCCTTTTGTTATCTGCTTCTTTGAATGTTGTTTACTTTTCTTCATTCTTTTTTCTCTCTTTCCTTTAGATTAGATAATTACTACTGGTCTATCTTCCTGTTTACCAATTCTTTCTTCTTCCTATTCACATCACATTTGCTTTTGATCCCTCTAATGAATTTCTTAATTTTGGTACTATTCAACTCCACAATTTACATGTTCTTATCACTTATTTTTGTTTTCTATTTTTTAATTCTTATGACTATCTTTTTATTGATTTTTTTCTTGAGAAATTTTCATCATACTTTTCCTTTACTTTAAACAAAGTTTTTGCTGTTTTCAAGTATTTGCTGTTAATACCAACATCTGAAGTCAGTTTCTATTGACTGCTTGTTTACTGGGTATTGGTTACACTTTTCTGTTTCTTTGCGTCTTGTAGTTGCTGCTGTTGAAAATTAAATATTTTAGGTAACATGTTGTAGCTCTGACTTCTGATTCCCTCCCTCTAGGGATCATTCTTAGTCCTGACTTTGTTTAGTGACTCTCTTGTGTTACTTTTGTAGACTCTATCTCCCACACAGTGTGTAGCTGCTGGAGTGTCTGCCCAGTTTTTTATGTTTTTGCTTTCTTTTTTTTTTTTTTCTTTTTTTTTTTTTTTTTTTTTTTTTTTTTTTTTTTGTGACAGAATCTTGCTCTGTCACCAGGCTGGAGTGCAGTCGCACAATCTCGGCTCACTGCAACCTCCACCTCCCAGGTTCAAGCAATTATCCTGCCTCAGGCTCCCAAGTAGTTGGGACTACAGGTGCGTGCCACCACGCCCAGCTAATTTTTGTATTTTTAGTAGAGACGGGGTTTCACCATGTTGACCAGGATGGTGTCAATCTCTTGATCTTGTGATCAGCCCGCCTAGGCCTCCCAAAGTGCTGGGATTACAGGCGTGAGCCACTGCGGCTAGCCATTTACATTTATTCTTAAGCCTGCCCTTCTAGGGTCTGATTCTGAGTCAGCTTTGCCTAGTGGTTAGTTGATGACTGGTCAAAGGTTGTGCTTAAATACCTTTAGCAGCAAGTCTTTTTACTCTTTACCAGTTTGGAAAACACAAAATTTACACTGTTTAAAAGTCAACTTCAGCCAGGGCCAATTATGGGTATGCAACCTGTGCAGTCAGACAGAGTCCCTTGTTTAGTAGGATCTCATACTTGGTTTAATGCTCTGTTATTGCCATCTTGAAATTCTTATATTATTTTTAATAAAGGATCTTGCATTTTCATTTTTCAGTAGGTCCTGCAAATTATGTAGCTGGTCCTGGTCCTACTTTGTACTTTCTACTGGGCCTTCTGTCCTCTCCTCTGCTTGCAGATGATGTGAATAGGACCCTGTCCAATTTCTTCCAAATGCATGAGCACTCTGAACATGCATGCAAACTTGCAGATAAGCGGGACGAAATGAGAGCATATCAAGACCATCTCACTACGGCTATCTCATTACCTGGCTCTTAAATTTCTGGCTAATGCGCCTACCTGTTGCCTGCTCCAACGATAGGCTAGCTGTGATATTGGCCATCTCAGATTGTTTGCTACCGAGATCACTATTGTTTTCAACAATGTCCCTGAGCATGGGTTTTCCTGCATTCAACAGCAAATCACATCAGCCCCAATTTTGATCCCATGGCTCGCCCCAGCAGAGCTGGGAAGGCAAGCAAGATAAATGGGAGCATCCCTAGGCTAAAATACCACAGACTCCCACTGTTTTTAGCTGAGATCCAGTTGTTTCGATAGATCCTTGAATTAGGATGCTACTCTATTTTTTTAGGATTTCAGAAATTAATAAAAGATATACAAAACTGTGGAATCCTAAAAATGGTTATTTTTGACAATTTTATCCAAAAATGGTTATTTTTGACAGTTTTATAGTTGTTCTTTTTTTTTTTTTTTTTCTTGAGGCGGAATCTCACTCTGTTACTTGGGCTGGAGTGCAGTGGTGTGATCTTGGCTCACTGAAACCTCTGTCTCCCAGATTCAAGTGATTCTACTGCCTCAGCCCCCTCAGTAGCTGGGATTACAGGAGTGTGCCACCACGCCCAGCTATTTTTTGTGTGTTTTTAATACAGATGGAATTTCATTATTTTGACCAGGCTGGTCTTTCACTACTGACCTCAAATGATTCGCCCTCCTCAGCCTCCCAAAGTTCTGGCATTATAGGTGTGAACCTCCATGCTCAGCCTATAGTTATTCTTAAAGAGAGGATTTGTTGATTGTTTTTTACTTCACCAATTTGGAAGTCCTGCAACACACACACCATACATTCTTCCTTTCAAAGACTGCATTTTTAAGTTCCAGGAATGACATTGGTTCTTTACATACATTCTATTTATTTGTTGCAATTCTCTATCTTTTCATCCTTTTGTTGGTCTAGATTTTCTTTTATTTTGTAAAAACATATCCATAATGGTTCCTTAAGGTCCTCTGCAGACTCTAAAACCTGGCTCATCCATAGGTCTCCTTCCACAGGATGTTATTTCTCTGTATTACTGGCATACATTTTCCTGCTTCCTTGCACATCTCTTATTTTGTTATTGTTTTTCAAATATTGTGTATAAAAGAACCATAGACACTGAGGCCAATGCTATTTTCCCCAGACAAAATATCTTTTTTTCTCTGTCAAGGAATTGAGATGCATTGGGATTGGGTCTCAGGTTAAGTTAGTTTTAGTTCTCCTTTGATTTCAAGTATATCAAGAGTGATATGTCTCTTGTGTTTATTTCAGGACTACTTCTTTCAAGCACTGAAAGTTTGCAGGGACTCCTTCTCTGCCTTTCTAGCTGTGAAAATTGATCGTATGAACTGGGTCATCCTTGTCATATTGAACAAAACCACAGTCCAGAGGCCAGAAGGAAAAGTTATTCAGGGCACATGACACAGCTCCAAGAATGCAATTCTTTGCAAGCCTGACTGCTGAAACTGCCTGTTGTAACCTGAAACCAGTTATATCTACCAACAACTGAAACCACCTGTTGCAAACGTAAGACTACTTTTACTCATTGCAGTCACTCAGCAGTCAGAGCTTGCCAGCTCCTCAAAAAACCGCTAGTGCCAATGAACTGTCTTTCCAAAAAGTGCATAACATTTATCCTTTTCATGAGACCTCCCACCTCTTTGTTCTTTGGACATACTAAAGACCATCTGGTCTGTGTATATGCCTCAAATGGCAATTCTTGCTTCCCAAATAAAATGTTACATTTAGAGATTTATCTCTACATTTTTACTTTAACTTCAACGTAACCAAACTCTAGTCTTAATCACAATCCCAGCAATCAGTAAAAGTCAGTTGAAAGACAACTGGCAGGTAGAAAAAAACCAGCTTCCAATTCTTCATGCCAACCCACAAGGTCATTAAAAATTACAATGGTTCTCTTTCCCTCACAGTGTTTTCTGCCCATTGTAATCCTGAAACTCTGCCTGTGCCCAAACTTGGCAAATTCTACTAGGAAAGAAGCTTGCCAATCTCTGGTTGCCTAGGAAGTTCTCTCTCCCATCTGGAATTTACTCCTTCAAATATATTTGCACCCACAGATTTCTAAAGTCTTTAAAATCCGTGAAATATCACATAATCCAGTTATTTTCTAGTCACTATGACTAGAACAATAATCTTCCACAGCCTTCGACAGCTTAACTACAGAGGGACTCAGTGTTACCAACTTAAAAGGTTTGTTTTGTGTTTTTGGTTGTTTTTTTTTTTTTTTTTTTTGCTGTATTTTATTTTTGTTTAAATTCGAGTATTTCTTTTGGTTTTATAGTTTAAGAGCTGTAAGCATAAGAAATTTTTGTCCTCTTCAATGTACATGATTCAGTAACAAAAAGTAATTTGAGTCAATGCTAGACATAGGAGAGGATATTTTTTTTCCTTTTAAAGGAGATTCTTTATTTAAAATTGAAAAATGCTTTGCTACACTAAGCTATCTCTCTATTTACTACTCAAACCTGTCACAAGAATTATTTCAATGTGGCTTTATAAGAATATTGCTGCTAGCACAGAGGCAAGTTGCTACATCTGACCCAGAGCTGGATTTAGAGAGCTGAAAAATGAAGCTGCCAAGCTGAGACAAAGACATTTCAGTACATTTCTGGAAGATAATTCTTGGTGAGTTTCAGAAATGTGTAACTCAAAGGTGTTTATAACAGTGAGTGACAAGAAAGAAATTCTAGGGAACTGACAGTCTGTACATCAGAGGCCCGATAGCTCCTAGAAATTAGAGCGTCATTACCCAGAAGCACCATGCTTTGGAAATTTCCCACCTCCTACCTTCAGGGAGGTTCACAAAGTGAGAGAATTTACTTCACTTGGGGCTCCCCAAAACCCGCTAATTATTGTACGTGTACAATTAATCAACAGATTCTCACCCATGTCCCATGTTTACATCCTCAAGTTATTGCCTTCTTCTTTTTTTTTTTTTTTTTTTTTTGAGACAGAGTCTTGTTGTGTAATGAGGTTGGAGTGCATTGGTACGATCTGGGCTCACTGCCACCTCCGCCTCCCAGGTTCAAGCGATTCTTCTGCCTCAGCCTCCTGAGTAGCTGGGACTACAGGCATACACCACCACACCTGGCTAATTTTTGTATTTTTAGTAGAGAAGGGGTTTCATCATGTTGGCCAGGATGGTCTTGATTTCCCGACCTCAGGATCTGCCAACCTTGGCCTCCCAAAGTGCTGGAATTACCTTTTTAATGCCAAAATTGCTTTTGGACATTTATTTTTAGCTTGATGTGTTTCACTTTAGGCAACTGGGAAAAGTCCGCTGAAGGCTTTCCCTAGCTCAGCCCTCTCAAGATGGAATTAGAAAATTAGCTGGGCATGATGGCAGGGACCTGTAGTCCCAGCTACTCTAGAGGCTGAGGTGGAAGAATCACTGGATTTCAAGAGTTCAAGGCTGCAATGAGCCATGATCACACCACTGCACTCTAGCCTGGACAACGGAGTGAGACCCTGTCTCTAAATAAATAAATAAGGATAAAATCAATCAACTTCTTTTGTTATTGTTGTTGTTGTTGTTGTTATTATTATTATTATTGAGACAGAGTTTCGATCTTGTTGCCCAGGCTGGAGTGCAATGGTGCGATCTTGGCTCACTGCAACCTCTGCCTCCCCGGTTCAAGTGATTATCCTGCCTCAGCCTCCCAGGTAGCTAGGATTACAGGCATGTGCCACCATACCCAGCTAATTTTGTATTTTTAGTAGAGAGTAAAAATGCAAAAGACACTAGCAGAGCTCCATGTTGGTCAGGCTTGTCTTGAACTCCTGACCTCAGGTGATCTGCCTGCCTTGGCCTCCAAAAAAAGTGGTGAGATTACAGGCATGAGCCACCGCGCTGGGCCTATCTTTTTAAAAAGATGGATCTCACATACACAAGAAGGTAGGTTCCAAAACTCCATCCTCTCTGCCTTCTTCCATCAAAGACTTTCCTTGTTGCAGTTTACCTGTGTAGATCCTATGGGCTACTTATCTATTCACCTCAAATCCATAACAGGTGCTGCCAATTTTATGTCTTTTTTTTTTTTTTTTTTTTTGAAGACAAGGTCTTGCCCTGTTGCCAGGACTAGAGTACAAGGCATGATCACAGCTCAATGTAACCTCAAATTGCTAGGCTCAAGCAATCCTGCTTTAGCCTCCCAGATAGCCAAGACGGTAGGTATGCATCACCACACCTGGCTAATTTTATTTATTTATTTGTTTGTTTGTTTATGATTATTATTATTGTTTTGTAGAGATGGGATCTCACTATGTTGCACAGGCTGATCTTGAGCTCCTGGCTTCAAGCAATTCTCTTGCCTTGGTTTCCCAAAGTGCTGGGATTACAGGTGCAAGCCACTGCGCCCAGCCCCAATCTTACATCTCAAGTCTATAAAATTGACTTTTTTTCTCCATTCCCACCATCACCATCATTCTTCACCTGGAACATGGCAGCTGACATCTAACTGGCCTCTGTGCCTTCTACCTCATGCCACATCGAGCTGTTTTTCTCATAGCATCTATCCTGATCTTTCTAAGAGATAAAATTGAACATCTCTGTCTCTTGCTTAAACAGTCATAATTTGTTCTGCGTTCCCTTAGAATAAAGTCCACATCCTGGCCCTCCTCCCTCCTGGTCGTTTATGATTCGTTGTTGCCGCTTCTCCAGCCATGTAGATCACCTTGCAAGTTCCACTTTAGCAACAAGAACTGCTGTCTCCCTCAGCCCCTGCACGTTGATTCTTGCCCTCGCCTTCTGGCTCAGACATCCTCTCTCCCTAAAACGGCCTCACATTAACTTCTAAGTTTGTCTGCCCTTTAAAACTCAGCTTGAGTGACACCCTACTCAGAAACCCTTTCCAACCCGCCTCCATGCTGCCCCTGGCCTCTTCTCCACTCGACTTATATGCTCAGAGCATCTCTGTCATTTTACCCAGCAGCTTGTATGACTGCTGCTGACAAAGCATCGGTCTCTTCCACTGAGCTATGAGTTCCCAGAAAACAAAAGCAATCACATCTATTTTGTATCCAGCTTCCTTTTTTCCTGCCTACTACAGTGCTGCCACTTCAGTAGGTCCTTGGTAAATTAAATGGCTCCAAAAGTGACTAATCAGACCAGGAACGGTAGCTCAGGCCTATAATCCTAGCACTTTGGGAGGCTGAGGTGGGAGGATTACTTGAGCCCAGGAATTCAAGACCAGCCTGGGCAGCTAGAAGTTCAAGACCAGTGAGACATCATTCTACTAATTTTTTTTTTTTTTAATTAGCTGGGCATGGTGGGGCCAGCCTGCAGTCCCAGCTACTTGGGAGACTGAGGTGGGAGGATCGCTTGAGGCGATCACTTGAGTTGGAGGCTGCTGTAAGCTACCATCACATCACAGCACTCCAGCCTGGGCAACACAGTGAGACCCTGTCTCTAAAAATAAAAGAGGGACTAATCATCAGAATTACATAAGGAAGCCTATTCTGGGTGTTTTTTGTAATCAATTTATTATTTTATTTACTTTTTTTTTTTTTTGAGACACAGTCTCGCTTTGTCGCTCAGGCTGGAGTGCAGTGGTGCAACCTCAGCTCACTGCAACCTCCACCTCCTGGGTTCAAGTGATTCTCCTGCCTTAGCCTCCTGAATAGCTGGAATTACAGGCATGCACCACCATGCTGGCTAATTTTTTGTATTTTTAGTAAAGACACGGTTTCACTGTGTTGGCCAGGATGGTCTCAATCTCCTAACCTCATGATCCACCCAACTCGGCCTCCCAAAGTGCTGGGATTACGGGCATGAGCCACCACGCCTAGCCTACTAGTTTTTATTTTTATTTTATTTCAAAGAGGTGAGGTTGTGGAGAAAAGGAACAACAGTTTTATATACTGTTGGTGGGAGTGTAAATTAGTTTAGCCATTGTTGAAAGCAGTGTGGTGATTCCTTGAAGAGGAAACAGAACTACCATTCAACCCAGCAATAAGGTATATGTGCATATACCTTAAAAGTCTCCCAGTACTAAAATAAAGCAGCTTTTTGACCGACAACTTCCTCCACTTTCCCCAGAGGCGCTTTCTTCCGGCATTTACTAGCTATTGCTTTCATTTGGTTCATCAGTTGGAGATACTGTCCATTCACTTCCTCTTATGATATATAATGATATATACTTATGATATCTCCCACTATTTGGATGTCATATCTTCACATTTATTTTCTGTTCATCTCATTTGTTTTCCTTCTTTTTTTGTTTTGTAATCTATTTTCTTTAACTTTTATTTTAGGTTCAGGGGTACATGTGCAGGTTTATTATACAGATAAACTCCTGTCATGGGGCTTGTTGTGCCGATTACTTCATCACCCAGGTACTAAGCCTAATACCCAATAATTATTTTTTCTGCTCCTCTCCCTCCTCCCAGCCTCTGCCTTCATGTAGGACTCAGTGTGTGTTGTTCCCCTCCATGTGTCCATGTGTTCTCATTATTTAGGTCCCACTTATAAGTGAGAACATGCGGTATTTGATTTTCTGTTCCTGCATTAGTTTGCTAAGGATAATGGCCTCCAGCTCCATCCATGCAGGATGAGCTGGAGGCCATTATGCAAAGGTCACAATCTCATTCTTTTTTATGGCTGCATAGTATGCCATGGTGTATAGGTACCACATATTCTATATCCAGTCTACTGTTGATGAACATTGAGAAAGTTGATTCCATTTCTTTGCCATCGTGAAAAATGCTGCAATGAGCACACACGTGCATGCATCCTTGTGACAGAATGATTTATGTTGTTCTGGGTATATACCCAGGAATGGGATTGCTGGGTTGAATGGTAGTTCTGTTTCCTCTTCAAGGAATCACCACACTGCTTTCAACAATGGCTAAACTAATTTACACTCCCACCAACAGTGTATAAAACTGTTGTTCCTTTTCTCCACAACCTCACCAGCACCTGTCATTTTTTTACTTTTTAATGATAGCCATTCTGGGCAGGGAGTTGTGGCCCATGCCAATTATCCCAGCACTTTGGGAGGTGGAGGCAGGCAGATCACAAAGTTGGGAGTTGGAGACCAGCCTGACCACCATGGTGAAATTCCATCTCTGCTAAAATATATATATATACAAAAATTAGCCAGGCATGGTGGCATGCATCTGTAATCCCAGCTACTCAAGAGGCTGAGGCGGGAGATTCGCTTGAACCCAAGAGGCAGAGGTTGCAGTGAGCCAATATCATGCCACTACACTCTAGCCTGGGTGACAGAGTGAGACTCCATCTCAAAAAAGAAAACTAAAAATAAATAGCCATTCTGATTGGTGTAAGATGGTGTCTCATTGTGGTTCTGATTTGCACTTCTCTAATGGCCAGTGAGAGAGAGCTTTTTTTTGTATGCTTGTTGGCCGTGTCTACGTCTTCTTTTGAAATTTATTCATGTCCTTTGTCCACTTTTTACTGGGGTTGTTTTTTTCTCGTAAATTTAAGTTCTTCATAGATGCTGGATATTAGACTTTTGTCAGATGCATAGTTTGCAAATTTTTTTTCCCACTGTAGGTTATCCGTTTACTGTTTTTGTTTGTTTGTTTGTTTGTTTGTTTGTTTTTCTAAACAGAGTCTCGCTCTTGTCAGCCAGGCTGGAGTGGAGTGGTACCATCTTGGATCCCCATAACCACCACCTTCCGGGTTCAAGCGATTCTCCTGCTTCAGCCTCCCACGTAGCTGGGATTACAGGTGTGCGCCACCAAACCCAGCTAATTTTTGTATTTTTAGTAGTAGAGACAGGGTTACAACATGTTAGTCAGGCTGGTGGTGAACTCCTGACCTCGGGCGATCTGCCTGCCTCAGCCTCCCAAAGTGCTGACGTTACAGGCTTGAGCTGCCCGGCCCAGACTTTTTTTTAAAATAAAAATCTTTGGTCTTCCCTTTCATCTCTTTGTCCTTTTGCTCTGCCTTCTGGGCAACTTTTTTCATCTCTGTCTTCCAAATCTATTGGGTTTTTCATTCTCCTGTCATGTTTTTCATTTCTTAGAGCTCTGTTTTTGTTCTCTGAATATCTGTTTTCTGTTTCTGTTTCATCACGGATGCAATATTTTCCTTACCTTTCTAAAAATAAGAATGACAAATTGATTTTTTTGAAGTTTTTTTATTTTCTCCCTGCTCAGTTTATATGGCTTCAAAATTGCTTTAGTTGGTTTGTTTGCTGTTTGGGTGTCTGCATTCCATGTTAGAGGCTTTCTTCAGGTATCTGGCCATCCTCACATGTCTGCTTAGGATGAAGAGTTAAGAAATGGGAGCTCTCAGCATGTAGAATGGACACAGTGACTTTGATTACGAGCTTATCTGTGGATGATGACCCTAGTGTCAGTATCTATAGGCCTTTTCCCTTAAACTAGTCAGATTGGCCATAAGATACATATATCCTCTTAAAAGACTGTGTTTGCGTTCAGCATGATGGCTCATGCCTGTAACCCCAGCCCTTAGGGAGGCCAAGGTGGGAGGACACTTGAGGTCAGGAGTTTGAGACTGACCTGGCCAACATGGTGAAACCCCATCTCTACTAAAAATATAAAAAATTATGACATGATGGCACACGCCTGTAGTCCCAGCTATTCGGGAGGCTGAGGCAGGAGAATCACTTGAACCCGGGAGGCAGAGGCTGTAGTAAGCCCAGATCACGCCACTGCACTCCAGCCTGGGAGACAGACAGAGATTCCATCTCAAAAAAAAAAAAAAAAAGAGTCTGTTTGGAAGGTTTTGGCTTTAAGCATTTGGAGACAGAGCTCTGGAAGTCTCAATATCCAGCATTCAATATGAAACTTATGAGTCTCATTTCACTGATCCTGTTTGATCCCAAAAACTCTCTCCAGAGAATAAATCTCCAGTCTTCTGCCAGGATGGAAGAGAAGTAGACAGCTAGGGGCCTGGAATCAGGACAAGGACTGCAGGGACCTAACGTCTCAGTTTTTACCCGATTGTCTTATTGTAGCCACTAGATCCAACCTTCACCTTAGATCCAGAAATATACTTCCTGTGCCTCTTCTGAATTCTACAGTATGTATCAGAATAGGTCTCAGCTCCGCCCACTGGTAGTTTAGGATTTAATTTCACTTGGGCTCCTAAGTCAGTCACTACACATATATCCGCTTCTATCTTCCAAAATTTTGTTGCTATTTTCTATCATTTTCCCATACTTTCGTGTCTATATATATATTTTTTAGATCTCTTTTCTACAGTTTTAGTGTAATTTAGGGAAAAAATAAAAATAAATGTTCACATTCAATCCACATTTTAACCCAACATTCCTGAACAGCTCTATAAAATGCAATTTTCCCAGACACCGTCACATGAAGTCTATTTGTAGATTTGTTTTGTTTTTTGTTTATTTTTTTGAGATGGTGTCTCTCTCTGTCACCCAGGCTGGAGTGCAGTGTCAGGATCACAGCTCACTTCAGCCTTGACCTCCTGGCTCAGGTGATCCTCCTGCCTTAGCCCCTATGAGTAGTTGAAACTACAGACATGTGCCACCACATCCGGCTAATTTTTGGGGAGTTTTGTTGTTGTTATTGTAGAGATGGAGTCTCACCATGTTGTCCAGACTGGTCCCGATCTCCTGGACTTATGCAATCCTAGGCCTCCCAAAGTGCTGGGATTACAGGCGTGAGCCACTGCACCTGGCCTGTAGTTCTAAAGTGGATCTGTTTCTTGATGACTTTTAAATCCTTTCCTTGAAATAATGCTGTTCATTTGAGGACTCAGAACATCAAACTCCCCCTTTCTGATCACTATAAAATTGGGATTCTCTCTTAAGAAAACATTCAACCTTTCAATGGAAGAATGTCTAGATACACACACTTAAGACCGGGATTGGGTTCCCCTATCCTGGGTTTGGTGGTTTTAGCCAAGGCTGCAATTTTAAAGCAAACCATACATTCTAACACTGACATTTGGGAGTGACCTCTTGCAAGGAGACAGTTCTTGGGCTGTCCCATGGATTTAAGAGTAAAAAGTCATTTTCAGGAAGGATAAGCTTGTGCCAGTTGAGTTATGAATTCATTGTTTTTCCCTCAAACTTCCAACATGATCTGGAAATTTGGATGGTAAGCATTTCTGCCTGTAATTACAAAAAATGCAGTGCATGTGTATGTATTTTACAGATACATATATAATATTTATAAATAAATGCACTATATATATATGTGTGTGTGTGTGTGTGTGTGTGTGTGTGTGTGTGTGTGTGTGTGTGTGTGTATGCCTCAGAGACAGCACCACTTAGTAAAATACAGTTATTGTAATACACAGATTCTACAGCTCTACAAGGACAGTCATGGGAACCCAAAACAGTCTCTCTCTCCCTGTCTTTCTCTTTCTCTCTTTTTTTTATTGAAACAAGATCTCGCTGTATCACTCAGGCTGGAGGGCAGTGGTGCCATCACAGCTCATTACAGCCCTGAACTCCAGGCCTCAAGTGATACTCCCACCTCAGCCTCCTGAGTAGCTGAGACTACAGGTGTGTGCCACCACATCTGGCTTATTTTTATTATTTTGTGTAGACAGTGGATCTCACTATGTTCAAGGCCACCCCAGGCTGGTCTTGAAATCCTGGTCTCAGTGATCCTGCTGCCTCAGCACCCCCAAAAATGCTAAGACTACAGGCATGAGCCCCCACACCCGGCCTCACTTGTCAATGGAGGAAGGTAAAGCAGTGAAGAGTGTAAACTCGGAGCCTAGCTCCGAGTTTACTCTCAGCAGCCAACACAGACACTGACAACTTATATGCCTGCCCTTACATAAGTTACTCTACCTACTTGAAACCAGGCTTCTCCATATTGAAACTGGGGATAATGATACTTACCCTGGAACATGTTTATCAGGAGTCGAATAATGTATTAGTCCGTTTTCACACTGCTATAAAGAACGATCTGAGACTCGGTAATGTATGAAGAAAAGAGATTTACTTGACTCACAGTGTCACATGCTTAACAGGAAGCATGACTGGGAGACCTCAGGAAACTTACAATCCTGGAAGAAGGGGAAGGGGAAGCAAGGACCTTCTTCATGTGGTGGCCAGAGAGGGAGAGAGAGAGTGAAAGGGGAAGAGCCACAAACTTTTAGACAATCAGATCGTGTGAACCCACTCACTATCACAAGAACATCAAGGGGGAGCTCCACTCCCTTGATCCAATCACCCCTCACCCGACCTCTTCTCTAACACGTGGGGATTACAATTCGATTGAGATTTGAGTAGTAACACAGAGCCAAACCATATCAAATAATATATGGAAAGTCTTGGCAAATATACTCCAGTGATTTAATGTATTTGTCCCTGATGTGCCAAATCCTCTATTACAAAAGAAAGACAGAGCTTGTGCCTGGGAAAGGATGGTCTCTCTGGAATGCGTGTGTGTGTGCAGCTCCGGGTCCTGGACAGCTACCAATGCAGGTATTGCCACAGCAGATTCTCCTGCCAGGGGTGGTGTCCCAGAGAGGAGAGCCAAGTCACACTGCCACCTTCAAGGGATGCTTTGGCCAAAACAGGCCTACACAAAGAAGGCCCAAAGAAGAAAAAAGACCAGGTCCCACTTCCTCCTGCCACTCTGGGTTTGTGCCCAGTCTTCTCCACCCTCCCTGACTCTGACTGTGCTCTCTCTCTAGTCCTCCTTTTTTTTTTTTGAGACAGTACCTCACTCTGTCACTCAGGCTGGAGTGCAGTGGTGTAATCATGGCTCACTGCACCCTCAACCTCCTGGGCTCAAGCTACCCTCCTGCCTCAGCTTCTCAGGTAACTGGGACTACAGGTGCCTGCCATCACACCTGGCTAATTTTTGTATTTGTTGTACAGATGGCATCTCACCATGTCACCCAGGCTGATCTCGAACTCCTGGGCTCAAGGGATTCTCCTGCCTCAGACTCCTAAAGCGCTGGTGATACAGGAGTTAAGAATAAATTACTTAGGCAGATAGTGAGGGTACAGAAGTCCTGGGTATGGTTTTACTTTTAATGAAAAGCAGCCCCAAGTCATTTTCTAACAAAGAGCAGCCTATACAGTCAATCTGCAGACAGAGAAGCAACCTGGGAGCTTGCATGGGTGGATGCTGGCAGGAAGAACTACCTGCGCCTAGAGATGTTCAAAATGGCAGCTCCATCTTCTGTCCTCTGCCAGCCACGCACGTGTACAGTAAGAAGCAGAAAGACGGCTGCGGACAAGGGAAGAGTTCGTTTGCATAATAAGATTAGGGTGGGGCACCAGCCTTGCCCATCTGCTATGCAAATGTCATACCTGATTAACCAATCTGTGAGCGCTATGTAAATCAGACACTGCCTCCTCAAGCCTGACTATAAAGTCCAGGCAACCCCAGGGCTAGTCTTTCCCTCTGAAAAGTCCCCTCTCTCTCACTGCAGAGAGAGCAGTTTTCCCCTTATTTTCCTTTTGCCTGTTAAACATCCACTCCTAAACTCCTAGTGTGTCCATGTCCTAAATTTTCCTGGCGCGAGATGACAAACCCCAAGGATTTGCCCCAGAAAACGCAGCCACTTCACTGGGATTACAGGCATGAGCCACTGCACCTGGCCTATGGTACTCTTTTTTAATATTCATACACGCCTGGCCTGGTGATGCTTGCTGGTCTGCTGGAAATGACTTCTCAGCCCCCTGGCCAAAGGATTGACCATTCCGTCACTCACTCACTCTCATTCACTCAACAAACATGGATTAAGCATCCACTCTGTCAGGTGCTAGGTAGGTGCTGGGGATACACTGGTAAACAAGAGATACATGATTCCCACGTTGGAGAATCGGCAACCTGGCGAGTCATTTGCAACATTCCCTAGACTTGCTACTCCTCTTGGATTTTCACATTGTGAGTGGATGTTGTTACTTAAAAAAAAAAAAAAAAAAAATGGCTTTGGCCTAAAAAAAAAAAAAAAAAAAGGCTTTGGCCTAACAGTGGCTCAAACCTGCAATCCGAGCACTTTGGGACGGCAAGGTGGACAACTGATTGAGCCCAGGAGTTTGAGGCCAGCCTGGGCAACATCATGAGAACTTGTCTCTACAAAAAAATGTTAAAATTAGCCAGGCATGGTGGTGAGCACCTGTAGTCCCAGCTACTTGGGAGGCTGAGATGGGAGGATTGTTTGAGCCCAGGAGATTGAGGCTGCAGTGAGCTATGATTTCACCACCGCACTCCAGTCTGGACAACAGAGCAAGACTCTGTCTCAAAAAAAAAAAAAAATGTTAAATTTAGATTTTGTGAATGGACAGATGGATGCAATGGACGAGTTTTTTTTTAGTCTAAGTTTTCAATATCTAGTTTGTATTTTACACTTACAGCAGATCTCCAGCCAGACAGATTTCAGAATATACAGTTAAAAAAGCAGATTCACATACCCAAGTTATTCCAAACGTATTGTTTCCAATAACTGAAGACTATCATTTTTTTAAATTTAAATATAAATTAATATAAAGAAAAGTAAAAGTTCTGTTCATCAATTGCACCAGTCACATTTCTTTTCTTTTATGAGATGGCATTTTGCTCTTGTTGCCCAGGCTGTAGTGCAATGGCACCGCCTCAGCTCACTACAACCTCTGCCTCCTAGGTTCAAGTGATCCCCTTGCCTCAGCCTTCCAAATAGCTGGGATTACAGGCGCCTGCCACCACACCCAGCTAATTTTTGTATTTTTAGTAGAGATGGGGTTTCACCATGTTGGCCATTGCTGGTCTGGAACGCCTGACTTTGGCCTGCCAAAGTACTGGGATAACAGGCATGAGCCACCCTGCCCAGCCACACCAGCCATATTCCAAGTGCTCAGCAGCCACATGTGGCTGGTGGCCACCCAGTTGGACAGTACAACTCTAGAGTGAGGCTCTGACTGGAAAGAGACAGGAGACACTGAAGGTATAATTAATCAATATAACAAGTCATCAGGCAAATTCAAAATGTAACGTGTTCCATAAGACAGATGGGCCAGACATGGTGGCTCACGTCTATAATCTCAGCACTTTGGGAGGCCAGGCGAGAGGATTGCTTAAGGATAAGAATTCGAGACCAGCCTGGGGCAACATAGGAAGACCCCATCTCTATAACAAAAATAAAGAAATTAGCCAGGCATGGTGGTGCACATTTGTAGCCCCAGCTATTGAGCCTAGGAGGTTGAGGCTGCAGTGAGCCATGTTCGTGCCTCTACACTCCAGCCTGGGTGACAGAGCAAAAGAAAGAAAGAAAGAGAGAGAGAGAAAGAAAGGGAAAGAGAGAGAAGGAAGGAAGGGACGGAGGGAGGAAGGAAGGAAGGAGAGGGAGGGAGGAAAAAGGGAGGGAGAAAGGAAGGAAAGAAAGAAGGAAGGGAGGGAAGAGAAAAGAAGACAGATGAGCTCTTTGGGTTCTTTGAAGAACCTGGGCTTTTCAAAAAAAAAAAAAAAAAAAAGTCAATGCCATGAAAAATTAAGAGGAAAGGTAAGTAAAAGACTAGAGAGATTTCACAACCAAATGCAATGTGTGACACTTGATAAGATCCTGAATCAGGGAGACAAATAAAACTGTCATCAAAGACATTTTTAGAACAGTTAGAGAAATTTGTACCGTATGTTAGATGAAATGATGGAAGTGTTAATTTTCTTAAGTGTGACAATATTATGTAGAGAAATGTCATTACTCTTAAGAAATACGTAAGGAGGTATTTATGGGTAAAGTGCCACAGTGTCTGCAACTCATTTCAAATAGGTAACGATGAAAGTACATATATATGCATGTATGTGTGTGTGTGAACATGTGCGTATGTGTGTATAAAGAGAACAAGATAGATAATGTGTTACAATGTTGATATTAGATTAAACTAAGTAAAGTGCATGTACTAGTCTTTCAGCTTCTCTTTAGGCCTGAAAATTTTTTAAATTCACAATTTAAAAAGCTATTCTTGGCTTGTTCCATTGGCTCATATGCATAATCCCAGCACTACGGGAGGCTGAGGCAGGAGCATCAATTGGCTCCAGGAGGCTGAGGCTGCAGTGAGCTGTGACTGCACCACTGTGCTCCAGCCTGGGCAACAGAGTGAGACCGTATATCTAAAATAAAATAAAATGATTTTTATTTTTATTCATTTATTTTTTTTTTGAGATGGCGTTTTGCTCTTGTTGCCCACGCTGGCGTGCAATGGCTCAGTCTCAGCTCGCTGCAATCTCTATCTCCCAGGTTCAGGTGATTCTCCTGCCTCAGCCTCCTGAATAGCTAGGACCACAGGCATGTGCCACCATGCCTGGATAATTTTGTATTTTTAGTAGAGACGGGGTTTCTCCATGTTGGTCAGGCTGATCTGGACCTGACCTCAGGTGATCCGCCCACCTCAACCTCCAGAAGTGCTGGGATTACAGGCATGAGCCACCACGCCCAGCCAAAATAATTTTTTAAAGCCATTCTCATGAAGATTACATTTTATAGAAGAGAAGCAGAATGCTAACCATTGAACAAATGCATAAACAGAATCATTTTTTATTACTACATGTTGGAAATAGATGCTTGGTGCTGCAAATTAAAATTAGCGCTAAGACCAAGGATCTTTTAGCAATGCAATTTTTACTTCCCGGACTGCAGGAAGGGTACCCTCGGTAGCCATTGTGCCAGGAGAGTACAAAGAACAAAGGAAAATACACACATTTATCCATTAGGGGCATTTGGGATCGTCCTTACTGCTGTGTCTGATCTCCGTTGCCTGGAGCCAGACATCACAATCTAAACTAAAACCTAGTTGGCTAAAAACTTAAAACTTTTCTAAACAGGTAAAAGCAGTGGAGAGCTGGGACATGCCTGTGAGCACGTCCAGCACAGATAGCTTGGTTAAAGTACAAGGACATAGAATGTACTACATGCCTGTAAGCATGGCATATCTCACAGCTACATAGGATGGGGCTTAACAAAGTTATTAGCTCACTTATTATTTATTCTTTAACAAGAAAGAAAACTTTAAAAAGGAACTTTTTTACTTCCCACACTGCATATTACTAGTGCTCAAACATTTTTCTAAGTCATGTTGGCATAGAAAGTGTCAGGTAGGTGGGAATGAGACTGCTTTATATTGAATGTTCAAGCCAGGTCTCACTGAGGAGGTGGCAGTTGGTTCAAGTCTTGAAGACAAGAAGGAAACAGCCATGGAAGACCTGAGCACAAAACGTTCTCGGCAAATGGAAGAGCAAATGCCTTTAGGAAAAGAACTTGCCTGTTCAGGATGCTGAACGCAGACTACTGTGTTCAGAACACAGGAGAGAGCAGGGAGAGGTGGTAGGCAGGTCCCAGATGAAGGCTTGGCTAGAGCTCACAGTAGGAGATTGTAAGGAAATTGGACTTTAAGTGCAGTGAGGTCAATTTGGGTAGAGAGGAACAGGCTAGTGTGTGTTGGTATAGGTCTTTTTTTTTTTTTTTCCTGAGACAGGGTCTTGCACTGTTGCCAAGGCTAAAATGCAGTAGCATGATCAGGACTCACTGCAGCCTCTACCTCCTAGGCTCAAGCAATCCTCTTGGTCAGCCTCCTGAGTAGCTGGGACTATAGTGTGTGTCATCACATCTGGCTACTTTTTAAGTTTTTGGAGAGATGGGGGTCTTGCTATGTTGCCCAGGCTTGTCCTGAACTCCTGGCCTCAAGTGATCCTCTTGCCTCGGCTTCCCAATGTGCTGCAATTATAGGGATGAGCCTCCATACCCGGCTTGTGTATGTATTTTAACATCATTCAGAAGGCTGCATGGAGAATGATGAAGAAGGGTAACAGAGGAAACTGGCAGACCAGTTGGGAGGCTTTGCAGTGGTCCAGGAGAGATGACGGTGACTTATAACAAGAGGAAGGAATGATGCTGGAGAAGGAAATGGACCAGTAATGTGTCTTGGAGGGAAAACTAAGGGACTTGCTTGTAGAGCAAGTTAGAAGACAAGGAAATCAGGAAGGAGGATGACTTCAAGAATTTCACTTAAGCAATAGAGAAGCCTGAAGTTGGGATGGGGTTAGGAATCTGAGGCGCTCTTTTAGGGTTACCACTTTGATGCACCCCTCAGGCTTTCTTCTCAGTATAGAGGTGGAGCCGGCAGCCAGCCAGCTACAGGAGCAGGAATGTACATTTGGAAGTCATCAGTGTGGAGGCTGTGTTTAAATCCAAGAGCTGGCCGGGTGTGGTGGCCCACCCTGTAATCCCAGCACTTTGGGAAGCCAAGGCGGGTGGGGCGCTTGAGGCCTGGAGTTCAAGACCAGCCTGGCCAACATGGCAAAACCCTGTTTCTACTAAAAGTAGACACACACACACACACACACACACACACACACACACACACACACACACAGCAAAACCCCGTTTCTACTAAAAGTAGACACACACACACACACACACACACTCGCAAATGTGGTGGTGCATGCCTTAGTCCCAGCTACTTGGGAGGCCAAGGCAGGAGAATTGCTTAAACCTGGGAGGCGAAGGCTGCAGTGAGCCAAGATGGGGCCACTACACTCCAGCCTGGGTGACAGAGCGAGACAGTCTCAAACAAAAACTCTAAGAACCCAGAAAAGATGATCATTTACAAACTGTCATCCTATTTATGAGCACATTATCGGTTATTTTCTGATGTATTAATTATTATGGATAATGCTATGATAAATCTTTTTATATAAACACTTTTATATGTTAGACTGTTCCTTTAGAAAACTTTTTTGGAAAAGAAACTCCTGGAGTGGTGGAGGAAATGTGAATGGAGTTTTTAAAAATTGTAATTTGGGCTGGGTGTGGTGGCTCACACCTGTAATCCCAGCACTTTGGGAGGCCGAGGTGGGCAGATCACAAGGTCAAGAGATCGAGACCATTCTGACCAACATGGTGAAACCCTGTCTCTACTAAAGATATAAAAATTAGCTGGGTGTGGTGGTGTGTGCCTGTAATCCCAGCTACTCAGGAGGCTGAGGCAGGAATGTCGCTTGAACTCAGGGGGAGTGAGCTGAGAGCGCCCCACTGCACTCCAGCCTGGCAAAAGAGCCAGACTCTGTCTCAAAAATAAAAACAAAAAATTGACATTTGAAATAATTTTAGATTTACAGAAGAGTTACAAAAATAGTACCTTTCATCTAGCTTCCGTTAATGTTAATGTCTTGCATAATCATAGGACAAGTATCAAAATTTAGGAAGTGGTAGAACACTATTAACTAAACTATAGATTCTATTCAAATTTTTCTGTTTCCCAAGGCAGAGTCTTGCTCTGTCGTCCAGGTTGGAGTGCAGTGGTGTGATCTCAGCTCACTGCAACCTCAGCCTCCCAGGTTCAAGTGATTCTCCAGTCTCAGCCTCCTGAGTAGTGGGGACCACAGGCGGGTGCCACCATGCATGGCTAATTTTTAGTAGAGACAGGGTTTCACCATGTTGGCCAGGCAGTCTCGAACTCCAGATCTCATGATCAGCTCGTCTTGGCCTCCCAAAGTGCTGGGATTACAGGGTTAAGCCACCACAGCCACCCCGTCAATCCAAATTTCATCAGTTTTTCCACTAATGTCTTTCTTTTGGTCCAGGATTCAATCCAGGGTCACATGTTGTATTTCATTATCATTTATTCTATGTCCTCCCATCTGCAATAGTTCTTCAGTCTTTCTTTTTCTTTTTGTGACCTTGAGTACTGGTCAAGTATTTTGGAGCATGTCCCCAAATGTGGGTTCCTCTGATGGTTTCTTAGATTCAAGTAAAGTTATGTATGTCGGGCAAGAAAATCTCAGAAGTGACATCGTGCCCTTCTCGGCGCATGATTTGAGGGTGTTCATAGGCTGGTATGTCTTATTCTGGTGATTTAGCCTTGATCGCTCGGTTAAGGTGATGTCTGATGTCTGCCAGCCTTCTCCACTGTGAAGTTATGATATTTCTCTTTGTAATTAATATACGTATTTGAATGAGTCATGATTGTTTGCAACTGTGCAAATATCCTGTTTCTTCTCAAATTTTTATTTATCTTTATAGTGGAATCCGAAACTCTATACCCGTTAAACTCTGTACCCATTAAACCCATCTCCCCTTTTCCCTTTCCTCCTCTTCCAAGCCCCTGGTAAATGCCATTCTACTTCCCGTTTCTATGAATTTGACTACCATAGGTATCTCAAGTATATGAAATCACACAGTACGTGTCTTTTTGTGGCTGGCTTGTTTCACTTAGCGTAATGTCAGCAAAGTTCATCCGTATTGTAGCATGTGACAGGATTTCCTTCTTTCGTAAGGCTGAATACTATTCCATTGTGTGTAATACCACATTTTCTTTGTGTATGTCACGTTCATCCCTTGATGACATTTGGGTTGCTTCCACCTCTTGACTATAGTGAATAGTGCTGCTATACACATGAGTGTACAAATATCGCTTTGAGGCCCCGGATTCAGTTCTTTTGGATATATATCCAGAAGTGAAATTGCTGGATCATATGGTAGTTCTATTTTTAATTTTTTAAGAAAACACCATATTATCTTCCATAGCATTTGCACCATTTTATAATTCCACCGAAACTGCACAAGGGTGTCGATTTCTCCACTTCCTTGCTAACACTTGTTATTTTCTGTTTTCTGTTTTGTTCTGTTTTACTAGTAGCGATTGCAATGGGTCAGAGGTGATATGTCACTTTGGTTTTGATTTGCATTTATCTGATAATTACTGACGTAATTAGTATTAGTATTTAGAAACCAAGATCTGGGTACTAAATGTCCTCATTGCTACTAGGGTGTCATTAATTGTAAGCCTTCTTAGTGGACATAGCTAGAAAATATATGTATGTATTCTAATCTACACATGCTAACACCATTATATTTGTGCCTCTCTGCATATATATTTAAAACTATTAGTTTATATTCATACTTCGTATGACAATCCAAAACCACAGGATTAATTCTAGCTTTTCCACTTTCCTTATTTATAATTTTTTAAAATTTATTTTTATTATTATTTTTTTGAGACAGAGTCTCACTCTGTCACCCAGGCTGGCATGCACTGGTGCATTTCCAAGCCTGTTTGTACAGGTACAGTTTATAGAGCCCTTAGGAAGACCTGGAGAAGAATATAGCTAATAACTTGAACAGAAGCACACACTTATTCTGTGGGATATGATAAGCATGTGTAGAAAACAGTAGCCTCATCATGACTGCCCCCTGGCAGTGATTGTAAGACACACTTCAATTTCACAGATGTTAAAATGTGCAGATACAGCCTGGGAACATAGCAACACCACCTCATCTCTACAAATTGTAAGTTAAAAAATTAACCAGATCTGGTGGCACATGTCTGTGGTCCCAGTTACTGGGGAGACAGGGGAATCGCTTGAGCTCAGGCAGTCCAGGCTGCAGTAAGCCGTGATTGCACCATTGCACTCCATCCTGGGCAACAGTATGAGATCCTATCTCTAAAATAATAACAAAAATAATTAGCTGTGTGTGGTGGTGCATGTCTGTGGTCCTAGCTACTTGGGAGGCTGAGGTGGGGGAATCACTTGAGCTCAGGCATTGGTGGCTACAGTAAGCCACGATTGCACCATTGCACTCTAGCCTGGGCACCAGTGCAAGACCCTGTCTCTAAAATAATTATTTTAAAAATTAGCCAGATGTGGAGGTACATGCCTATGATCCCAGCTTGGGAGGCTGGGATAGGGGAAATCACTTGAGCCCAGGCAGTCGAGACTGCAGTAAACTGTGATCGTGCCGTTGCACTCTAGCCAGGGCAACGGTGTGAGACCCTATCTCAAAAAAGAAAAAAAAAAGGACAAGAAAAAGTAAAGATAAAAATGTGTGACATGGAATTCAGGAAAGGGAACTGATGGCTTGGTCAGAGGCATACACCTTAGTGTAGTATATTTTTTCACCACTATAATTAACCATGAAGAATATCTCTGAAGATAAAAGTTTTTGTGAGAATCTCTGATAGAGAATCCCTTTCTGTAGGCAAATTCCTAAAATTTGATAGATTAAAGAACTGTATTTTATTGCTGCATTGATCTGCATTTTTCGCACTGACATTGAATTTCCTTTCTTAAGTTCACAGGTTATTTGCACTTTTCTCTTGTACCTTTCCTGTTAATGCTGTTACCCAACTTTTCTGCCAGCTATTTGCCTCATTTTCATTCCTCAATAAGAACGGTTTATATGATAAGAACCTCAGCCATGCCTGACACATGTTTCAATCCTCCTTTCCCAATTAATATTTTGTCTGTTAGCACTGGGGTGTTTGGATTTTTAATATGTTCATAATAAAATATCTAAAAATTATACCAAAATTTTTAAATAATAAAATAAACACCATTACTCTGCTTTATATAATCTTAACATTGGTCTATATTTAGTTCAGACATTTTTAAAATTAAATTTTGCAGATGAATTTGGGGTCACCATGTCCCTTTTTCAACCCCAAGCCCTTTCCTACTGCTCCAGCTAGTTAGCCAGTATCATAAATTTGTTACATTCTTTCCAGATATTCACTACAAACTTAGGTTTCTACAGACTTTCAATGATATTTTTCCATGATTTAAACTCATATAATACATATACAATATGTATTTGGCATATATCCCTCTGCACATACAAGAGGACTTCAAAAAGTCTGTGGAAAATGAATTAGAAGATGAAAATGGCCAGGCTTGGTGGCTCACATCTGTCATTGCGACAATTTAGCACACCAACGTAGGAAGATCACTTGAGGCCAGGAGTTTGAGACCAGCCTGGGGCAACATAGGGAGACCCTATCTCTATGAAAAATAAATAAATTAGCCAGGTGTGGTGACATGCACCTGTAGTCCCAGCTACTCAGGAAGCTAAGGTGGAAGAATCACTTGAACTGCGTGAGCTATGATCATGCCATAGTCCGGGTGACAGGACTCTGACTCAAAAAAAAAAAAAAAGGATGAAAACAAAAAATTAAAACTATATTTCTCATCATAAGTTTAATCAAGTTCAAGACACTTCTGTAAGTGATGATAGCAACTTACTCCATCCCTACAAAATTGAGTGAGGGTCCTAGGAATTTAACTATGTCGATGCTGTCTTTTTAACATTATTAATTGAAGGGAAAAAATGGGTGCCCTTTAAAAATTTTTTTTAAGATTAGGAAACTAAAAGATACCAGAAGGAACTGAATCAGGACTGTAAGGTGGATACTTAATGATTTCCCATTGAAACTCTCAAAAAATTGACCCTGTTTGATGAGAGGAACAAGCAGGAGCATTGTCATGATAGAGAGGGCCTCTCTCATGAAGCTTTCCCAGGCATCTTTCTGCTAAAGCTTTGTAAAATTTCTAAAAACACTTTCCTGGCAAGCAGATATTGTCATTCTTTATCCCTCCAGAAAGACAAAGCAAAATGACTTGAGCATCCCAAAAAACTGCTGCCATGACCTTTGCTCTTGACCAGTCTGCGTTTGTCTTGACTGAACCACTTTCACCTCTTGGTAGCCATTGCTTCGATTGTGTTTTGTATTCAGGATTATACTGGTAAAGTCATGTTTCATTTCCTGTTACAATTCTTCAAATAGGTGCTTCAGAATCTTGATCCCATGTGTTAAAATTTCCCAATGAAAGCTATGCTCTTGTCTGCAGCTGATCTGGCTGCAATTGTTTTGGCACCCATCAAGTGGAAACTTCGCTTAACTTAAATTTTTCAATCACAGTTGTGTATTCTGAACCAATTGAGATGTCCACAGAGTTGGCTATTATTTGTGCTGTTGATTGTCAGTCCTGTTCAATTAAGGCACGAACAAGATTAATTTTTTCCTTGCAAATTAATGTGGATGTTCTGTCACTGCAGGCTTCATCTTAAACATTATCTTGTCCCTTCTTAAAATGAGTTACCCATTTGTAAACTGCTAATTTCTCTGAGGCACTGTCTCCATAAATTTTCCATAAAGAAACGATGCTTTTACCATTCTTATTCTCAAGCTTCACCATAAATTTGATTTTTGTTCTTGCTTCAGTTTTAACAGAATACATGTTGCTCTGATAGGAGCTCAATTCAAACTCATAGCTTATCCTTGTTAGTGCCTCAAACAAGAGCCTGTTCAGACATGTTATTACAAATTGGTACAAGTTTATTTTGGTATAAAAATTTTTGAAATCCATGCATAGATTTTTTCATAATATGCATTTTCCATGAACTTTTAAAGACCCATCATGTGACTTGTATATACTGCTCTTTTTATTTCAAAATGTTTTCAACATTTGCCAGTGTTAATCTATGTAGTTGTAGTTCATTTGTTTTAGCTGCAGTACATTTTGCTACATTAACATGCCACAAAATGTTTATCCATTTTCTAGTGAATGAATGCTCATATGGTTTCTTTTTCCCTCTATAACAAACAATTTTGCAGTAAGTATTTATAAACATGTCTCCTTTATCCCAGTATGAGACTATATCTCCTTAGTGGTAGGGTATAAAAGTCTACTGCATGCTGGATGCAGACTTATGACTGTAATTCCAGGACTTTGGGAGGCTGAGATGGGAGAATTGCTTGAAGCCAGGAGTTTGAGACCAGCCTGGACAATGTAAGGAGATCCCACCTCTACAAAAAATCCCAGCTCACTGCAGCCTCAAACTTCTGGGCTTAAATGATTCTTCCAGCTCTACAAAAAAAAAAAAAAAAAAAAAAAAAAAAAATTAGCTGGGAACGGGTGTCACATGCCTATAGTCCCAGCTACTCAGGAGGCTGAGGCAAGAGGATCACTTGAGCCCAGGAGGTTGAGGTTGCAATGAGCTATGTTTTCACTACTGCACTCCAGCCTGGGTGACAGAATAAGACCTTGTCTCTTAAAAAGAATATTCTTCATTACCAGATATAATCATATTGGCCTCCAAAGTTGTTAGGTCAATTTGCACTCCCACTAACAAGGTAATAGAATTTCTGTTTCTCCATGCTCTCACCTACACTCTATATTGTCACACTTTAATTTTTGCCAATCTGATGGCTGTAAATTGGCATTCATTGTTGTTTTAAGTTGTATTTCTGTGATTATTTGTGAGGTTGGGAATCCTTTTTGAGACAGAGTCTCGCTCTGTCACCCAGGCTGGAGTGCAGTGGTGCGATCTTGGCTCACTGCAACCTCCACCTCCTGGCTTCAAGAGATTCTCCTGCCTCAGCCTCCCAAGTAGCTGGGACTACAGGTGCGTGCCACCTCTTCTGGCTAACTTTTTTTTGTATTTTTAGTAGAGATGGGGTTTTATCATACTGATTACAGGTATGAGCTACTGCACCTGGCCAGGAATCCTTTTATATATTTATCAGTCATTCAGATGTCAGTCAAGAAAAATGACCAAGACAAATCTAAATCATTTTAGGAGGTTTATTTGCTAAAGTTAAGGATGTGCCCCTGGGAGACAGGTCTATGCCTTTCTCCAAAGATAATTTTGAGGGTTCCAGATTTAAAGGGGAAAGGACAGGATATTGAGAAACACGTAATTTTAATGTAAGAGGGAGGTTGGGGGGAATAGTCATTTATGCCTTTGTTTGGCTCAGGGAATCTGCATTTTTCCATGAGATAACATAGACAAATAAGGGCAGGGGAGCAATCAGATATGCATTTGTGTCAGGTGGGCAGAAGGGTTCATGCATCTGTAAAAATAAGCTATCATTTACATTGCCATGGAGAATTTTAACAGAAACACTTTAGGGCGAGGATCTTGGAGCTCACTAGGAATTTACTTGTGGGCAAAATATGAGGGAGGTATGTAGCTTTTCATCTTGTAGCCATCTGATTTACGAAACAAAAGAGGAGGCAGGTTTGTGTGACTCAGTTCCCAGCTTGACTTTTCCCATTGACTTAATGAGTTTGAGTTTCCAAGATTTATTTTTCTTCCAGACACTTTCCTCTTCTCTAAACTGCCTGTTCATACTATTTGCCTGTTTTCATTTGAGTTGTCTTTTTAAGCTCCTTAATTGTTCTGTAAATAATTTTCTTGTGCATTGTAAATACCATTTCTCAGTGTGTGACTTGTCTTTTAACTTCCTTCTATTTTTATTATGAAGATGCTATATACATTAATGTAGTCCAGTCTGTCAATCTTTTGCTTATATTTTGTGCCTCCTTTAAAGAAATATTCCCTATCAAGAGATAATATGTTATTCAAAATTTTCTTCTAAAAGTTTTCAAGTTTTGCCTTGCAAATGTACATTTTAGTTAATTTAAAATTTATTTTATTTACAGTACGTAGAATATACTTTCTGTATTTCTCTACAATCATTCTTTTTCCATTAATTTATGCTGTTTCCTATGAATTTATCAATTCTATCTTTTAGTTAGTAAACCTCCTTTTGTTTTCATTTTGTATAATTTCCAGTGATCATGATTTTCTTTTCTGAAATTGTACTACTTTGTGTTTGTTTTTATATTTACCTGTTCTTTTTCAATCTGCTTTTTAAAAATTTGTAATGTCTTGTTTTTTCAAACTGAAAACATATCTTCGTTTTTCTATTTGAGCATTCTAATAATGTGAATTTTAAACTATTTGTCTGGCTGTTGCATACATTTAATGCCACCAGAGTGAATTTATATTCCATTCTGAAAGTTGATATCATTGATTGTCTTCCATTAGATGGCTTTTCCTTGCATTTTGATACTTTGATTTATAGGCCAGTTTTCTATGAGTTTTGTTTTGTTTAGTTCTTATCTGTTTACTCCCTTCTGTCTAGTGGTTTGCAGTTGCTTCCATCTGCTGCTCCATAACCTCAGTGTGAAACCATACCTTGTGTTGATACTGAGACCATCATATCAGCAGTCACAGAGCAAGTTCAAGGCTTCACAAGCTCCTAGTCCAGAAGTCAAGTCTGTGCTCACCTTTTTCCTTAGGCTTGCAGCTTGCCAGGAGATAAAGGCCTAGGTAGGATATTTTTTATTTTTTCTTTTTTTTTTTTTTTTTTTTTGGAGACAGAATGTAGCTCTGCTGCCCAGACTGGAGTGCAGTGGTGCGATCTCGGCTCACTGCAACCTATGCCTCCTGGGTTCAAGCCATTCTTGTGCTTCAGCCTCCTGGGTAGCTGGAACAACCGGCACGTACCACCACATCTGGCTAATTTTTTTTTGTATTTCTAGTAAAGATGGGGTTTCATTGTATTGGCCAGGCTGGCTAAGTAGGATTTTTTAAAGAATTTCTTAAAGACCAAACCTCTGGCATTGATCGAGTTCTGGATAGACTCCTGTCATCCAAAGAATCAGAACCAATACTAAGGATACTATAAGATTGGTGCAAAAGTAATTGCAGTTTCCACCATTCTTTTCAGTGGCAAAAACCTCAGTTACTTTTGCACCAATCTAATAGTTCTTCCAAAGATTTGCAAACGATAGATAATTGGAAAGCTACAAACCTAGGAATAAGACACAGCAGTCTCAAAGACAAGAGAAAGCTTTTTAGATAGTGATTTTTAAAACTCTGAATGGTTTTATTAAGATAATTCACATACTGTAAAATTCATACTCCTAAATGTGCCATTCAGCAGTTTTTAGTAGTCACAAAATTGAGCAACCATCACCACTATCTAATTCCAGAACATTTTTATCAACCCAGAAAGAAATCCTGTACCCATCAGCAGTCATTCCTCACCCTGCTTTATTTCTGGCAACACCTAATCTACTTTCTGTCTCTATGGATTTGCTATTTTGGACATTTCATATAACTGGAATCATACACTAGTTAGCCTTTTGTTCCTGGCTTCTTTTAGTTAACATAATGTTTTCAAGGTCCTTCCATGATGTAGCATGCATCAGTACTTCATTCCTGTTTTTTATGGCTGAATATTAACCTGTTGTATGGATAAATCACGTTTTCTTTATCTGTTCATCAGTTGGTGGGCATTTGGATCATTTCCACTTTTTGACTATTATGATCAATTCTACTGAGCTTAGGCTACCCTAACAAAATACCAAAGACATGCCCTGCAGGTGGCTGCCTTCCCCCGTGCCCTCTCATGGGGAAGAGAGAGAGAACAAGCCTCCTGGTGTCTCTCTCTTTTTTTTTTTTTTTTTTTAAATGGAGTCTGTCTCTGTTGCCAGGCTGGAGTTCAGTGGCACAACCTCGGCTCACTGCAACCTCCGCCTCCTGGTTTCAAGCAATTCTCCTGCCTCAGCCTCCCGAGTAGCTGGGACTACAGGCACACGCCACCATGTCCAGCTAATTTTTGTATTTTTAGTAGAGATGGGGTTCCACCATGTTGACCAGGATGGTCTCAATCTATTGACCTTGTGATCCACCCACCTCAGCCTCCCAAAGTACTGGGATGACGGGCATGAGGTCTGGTGTCTCTTCTTATAAGGGCACTAATCCCATCACAAGGGCTCTACTCCTAAACCTAATTACAGTACCTCTGGTATCTAAATGCTATCACACTAGAAGTTAAAGCTTCCACGTGAATTTTGGGGATACACAATTCAGTCCATAGCACCTGCTATGAACCACCCTGTACAAGTCTGTATATGGATATGTTTTCAACTATCTTGGGTATATGCCTAGGAGTGCTATTACTTAGTCATATGCCAATTCTATAATGAGCTTTTTGAGGAACTGCCAAATTGTTTTTCACAGTAGCTGCACTGTTTTACATTTCCACAGGCAATATATGAGGATGCCATTTTCTCCACGTCCTTGCCAACACTTGTTATTGTCCATCGTTTTTTATTGTAGTTATCTGAGTGGGTGCAAAGTGATATCTCAGTGGGGTTTTGATATGTGTTTCCCTAATGACTAATGATATGGAGCACCTCTTCCCGCACTCATTCATTCTTTGTATATCTTGTTTTAAGAAATGTCTACTCAGGGCCGGGCGCGGTGGCTCAAGCCTGTAATCCCAGCACTTTGGGAGGCCGAGGCGGGTGGATCACGAGGTCAAGAGATCAAGACCATCCTGGTCAACACAGTGAAACCCCATCTCTACTAAAACTACAAAAAATTAGCTGGGCATGGTGGCGCGTGCCTGTAATCCCAGCTACTCAGGAGGCTGAGGCAGGAGAATTGCCTGAACCCAGGAGGCGGAGGTTGCGGTGAGCCGAAATCGCGCCATTGCACTCCAGTCTGGGTAACAAGAGTGAAACTCCGTCTCAAAAAAAAAAAAAAAGAAATGTCTACTCAGGTCCTTTAACTATTTTTTTTTGAGGGGGTCATTTCGTTTTTTAACTTTCATTCCAATGCAGGGGTACATGTGCAGATTTGTGACATAGGTAAACTTGTTCCATGAGATTTGTAGAATAGATTCTTGCCTCACACAGATATTAAGCCCAGTAACCATTAGTTATTCTTTCTGATCCTCTCCCTCCTCCCAGTCTCCACTCTCTGACGAGCTCTAATGTGTGTTGTTTCCCTCCCTGTGTCCATGTGTTCTCATCATTGAACTCCCACTTATAAGTGAGCACATGTGATATTTGGTTTTCTGTTCCTGTGTTAGTTTGCTAAGGATAATGGCTTCCAGCTCCATTCATGTCCCTGCAAAGGACATGATCCTGTTCCTTTTTACAGCTGCATAGTATTCCATGGTGTATATTTACCACATTTTCTTCATCCAGTCTAACATTGATGGGCATTTAGGTTGACTCCATGTCTGTGCTATGAATGGTGCTGCAATGAGCACATGCCTGCATATATCTTTATAACAGAATAATTTATATTTCTTTGGGCATATACCCAGTAATGGGGTTGCTGGGTCAAACGGTATTTCTGTCTTTAGGTTTGTGGAATCACCACACTGTCTTCCACAATGGCTGAACTAATTTACACTCCCACCAACAGTGTAAACACGTTCCTTTTACTCTACAAACTCCCCAGCATCTGTTATTTCTTAATCATCGCCATTCTGACTGGTGTGAGATGGTATTTCATCTATTTTTAATTAGATTATATTTTATTGTTGAGTTGTAAGAGTTCTTTATATATTCTAGATGAAAGTCCATTTATTAGATATATACTCTAAAAATATTTTTCTCTGGCAGGATTTTGCAGCCCTTTTCCCAGCCTCCTTTCATGAGCACATTCAGTCTCTCTTCAGCTCCTGTCTTCAAACACAGCAGTGGTTTAGCTCAGATCTCTTTCCAGCCCTGATTCCAGATCCAGGCTCCAGAAAGCCCTGGTTTCAGCTCAGGTTCCTGCTGTGTCCAGTAGATGAGGCGTTCATCTTGTACTTGAGCCTCGATCTATCTTTCAGTTTTCTTTTTGATGTTTTATCCATCATCTCTGAGTTTCTAGCAAAGAGCCTCATTCAGTCACAAACTCAAAGCACCAAATTTTCCTGAAATACATCTGTTAATATTGTATATAGCATTTGTGTATGTGTGTGTGTGTGTGTGTGTGTACTTTTTTAAAAATTGTGAGGTTAAGTCTACTGGCATTTGACTATTCTTTCTTCCTTTGATTTTATGCTTAGAAAGGTCTCTGTTAATCTAAGAGGAGAGAAGCATGATTTTACAATTTCTTCTAATGGTTTTCTTCCTTCTTTATATTGAACTCCCAAATCCATTTGGAATCTGTCTTCTTATCGTGCATGTAAGAATTCAAGTCAAAGACCTTCTGAACTGTTTGCTAATTTTCTCAGCATTATCCAGTGCTTTTTAAATGCCATAAATTAAATATTTTAGATATTAACATATCTTTGTGTTTCTGTCAGAGTATATTTCAATTTTAATTCTATCCCATTATTTTATTTTAATCCCTGCACCAGAAGCTGGAAGCATAGCTTTTGTGTGTGTGTCTCCTTTAACCCTTGCACAGGACTGGTTGTATTATGGGTGCTCAACAAATATTTGCTGGATGAATTTATGATTGAAAATTAGAACACAGGAAGGACACAGAGGGCAAGTGTTATAAGATGCTGATGAGGACGTTGTTGGAATGGCTTACAGTGACCTTGAAAGAAGAGAAACTAGTACCTGGCTCAGTGCCTATCACATAGTAAGCAGTGAATAAAACATTTAAGATGTGAAAAGAGTTTTGAAGTGGTAAGCTCTATATGAATTAACTTCCTCCAACTGAATTATCCCCCATCTACTATTGCTCTAAACCACCTAAAAACTCTTAGCCAGCCCCATCCTTCACTTTTCTTTTCTTTACTTTTTTTTTTTTTTTTTTTTTTAAGACAGTCTCACTCAGTCACTCATGCTGGAGTGCAGTGGGGCTGTCTCAGCCACTGCAGCCTCCACTTCCTGGGTTCAAGTGATTCTCGTGCCTCAACCTCCTGAATAGCTGGAATTATAGGCATGCACTACCATGCCTGGCTAATTCACCCTTCACTTTTGAGGTGGACTCTGCCCTGTCTGCCTGACAACAAACAGCCCTTCTCAGAAACTCAGATCTTTGCTGATCTGGCAACCAGGTAACAACTGCTCAGACTACTTAAGGAAATGGAAGTCACAATGATAAATGATGATAACCTTTGTGAGTCTAGAGTCTCAGAGCTTTCTCCCTGACAGCTGGCCTGTCATTTAAGAGCACTATAGACTGGCTGTCAAAGCATTGTAGAGTAAAAGGAATATTGACTTAAATTCTGAAACTATGAGTTTCTGTTTCTAAAATGTTTCAGCTCTGTGCCTGTTGGCAAGTGACTTAACTCCTCTGAGTCACAATTTCTTCATCTATAAAATAGAGATAATAACATCAACCCCAAGGGATGTTACAACAGTTAAATGAGGTAACTCAAATAAAAGAGTTCTTTAATGAGAAAGTACTATATTGGTAAGATTATAACCACCCCTATATTACCTTGCTTCCAACGTGTAACCCTGCTCCAGACGGCATAGAATCTTCAAGACTAGAGGCTTTTCTTTCCCTCTCTCTTCCTGCAGGTCTTTCTACCTATTGAGATTCTACCCATTCTTGAAGGCCCAGCCTCAGCCCATCCTTATCCCCAAATACTTCTTTCCACTTCTCCCCACACACATTTTCATTTCTTTGAACTGACTTTATTCTCACATGTCATCCCACCTGCTAATCCCCAGTTCTACCCTCCTTATTTTGTAGGAGGTGAACACTTTCAAGAGAACCTTCAACTCTGTAAGCAGTGACCAAATCACACTCTTCTTCTTCTTTTTATTTATTTTATTTATTTATTTATTTATTGAGATGGAGTTTTACTCTTGTTGCCCAGGCTGGAGTGCAATGGCTCAATCTCAGCTCACTGCAATCTCTGCCTCCCGAGTCCAAACAATTCTCCTGCCTCAGCCTCCTGAGTAGCTGGGATTACAGACATGTGCCACCACGCCCAGCTAATTTTGTATTTTTAATAGAAACCTAGTTTCTCCATGTTGGTCAGGCTGGTCTTGAACTTCCAACCTCAGGTGATCTGCCCACCTTGGCCTCCCAAAGTGCTGGGATTGATTACAGGTGTGAGCCACTGTGCCCAGCCTGTCTTCTTCTTTTATTATTACTTTTATAGATGGGGTCTCGCTGTGTTGCCCAGGCAGGTCTTAAACTCCTGGTCTCAAGGAATCCTCCCATCCCAGCTTTTCATCTCCAGGGCTGGTTTTCTGCTAAAACCACCTGGCTTGGAAGCTGGGGAGGTCTCCTGTTTGGGCTTGTGTCGAAGTCCAGAACAATGCAGCTTGCAGATGTTCACTCGTCCCAGTGAAAAAGAAAGCCTTTGAGCAGCAAGTCATGCAAAAGCCATTCTGCCTCCCTGCATCATTTGTTTTTCCATTTGCTTTTTACACTGACATTCCTGACTGTGGAGCCTCTGTCTTATAGAAAATGACAAGGAAGGCTGGATTTGGTTCAAGATGAATTCTAGGTCCCCAAAAGTGGGTGGACTGCAAAGAACTTATTCTGCAGGAGAATATATGTATTCAAGCAAATGTAACCTTTCACTTTCCACATTAAACTGGGCCTGAACAACACCCTACTGACTCACACCATTGATGCTGTCAGAGGTTTTACCTGTGATTTTCCAAGCAGCAGGTTTGGGGTCAGCATAGCAAAGGCTTTCTGATCAAATGATGGGCTCTTTTCCTCTAAAAGACAGTAATAAAGAACAAAAAGTCAGCATGCCCAGAAGAATTCGCAAGGCTCAGGCAGCAGCGTGGTGACCACTGTTGGAAATGTGCAGGCCTCTCGTCTACCGTGGACATGGAAAAGGGATGAGGGGGCAGAGTCAGGGTCACAGTCAACAGGACACGCTGGGCAGTGGAGTTAGAATCACAGAGGGTTGGCTCTGGAAAGAGTGAATTTTATTCATTTTATTTGATTTGATTGATTTTTTTTTTTCTTGAGACCGAGTCTATCTGTCTCACCCAGGCCAGAGTGCAGTGTTACAATCTCGGCTCACTGCAACCTCTGCCTCCCAGATTCAAGTAATTCTTATGCATCAGCCTCCCAAGTAGCCGGGATTACAGGCCCATGCCACCACACCTGGCTAATTTTTGTATTTTTAGTAGAGATGGTTTTTCTCCCCATGTTGCCCAGGTTGTTCTTAAACTCCTGACCTCAGTGATCTGCCCACCTCGGCCTCCCCTAAGCACTGGGATTAACAGGCATGAGCCACCACACCTGTCCTGGAAAGAGCAAATTTTACAGATCACTTATTCCAACCTTATCTTTTTACAAGAAAGGAAACCAAGGTCTGGAGTGGTTAATTGCTTTTGCAGAACCCAGGGAGCCATCTGACTCCCTCTGATGTTTAATGTGTCAACTTGATTGGGCTTCTGGATGCCCAGATGGCTGATAAAACTTCACTTCTGGGTGTGTCTGTGAGGGTGTTTCACAGAGATTAGCATTTGAATCAGTGGAGTAAGTCAAGAAGATCCTGTCTCACGAATGTGAGCAGGCTTCATCCAATCCACTGAAGGCCCAACGAAAACGAAAAAGCAGAGGGAAGGCCAGTTCTGTCTTCCTTTCTCGAGTGGAGACATCCACCTGCTCCTGCCCTGAGCCAGCAAAGCACTTGAGCCTTTGAACTCAGACTGAACTACACCATCTGCTTTCCTGGTTCACCAGCTTGCAGATAGCAGATTGTGGGACTTAGCCTTTATTATTTAAAAAAATGAATTATTAATGATCGTGGGTACATAGTATCTGTAGGGTTTATGGGATACATGGGATACTTCAATCTAGGCATGCAATGTGTCGTCATCATGTCATGAAAAATGGGGTATCCAACCCCCCTCAGGTGTTCATCCCTTGTGTTACAAACAATCAAGGAGACTCTTTTCATTATTTTAAAATGTGCAATTAAATGATTATTGACTACAGCCCCCCACTGTCATAGCAAATAGTATATCTGATTGGTTCTGTTTTTTGTACCCATTAACCATCCCCACCTCACTCCTGCCTACCAAGCCTCCTTTATTGCATATGTCAGTTCATATTTTATATGTTTATTTTATAAATATAGACTTTTTTTTTTATTTTATTTTTTTAATGAAGTCCCGCTCTGTCACCAGGCTGGAGTGCAATTGCACTATATCGGCCCACTGCAACCTCCGCCTCCTGGGTTCAAGCGATTCTCCTACCTCAGCCTCCCAAGTAGCTGGGACTACAGGCGTGCACCACCACGCCCAGCTAATTTTTGTATTTTTAGTAGAGACAGGCTTTCACCATGTTGGCCAGGACGGTCTCTATCTCTTGACCTCATGATCTGCCCGCCTTGGCCTCTTAAAGTGCTGGGATTACAGGTGATTAGCCACTGTGCCTGGCCATTATTTATTTGCTTTATAAATATATTATTTATTTATTTTATAAATATATACATTATTTATTTTATAAATATATAAATATATAAACGAGTTATTTATAAATATATTAACTATTTATAAATATATACATATATGCATTATTTATTTACAAATATATAACTGTAAATTATTTGTAATTATATAAACAATTTGTTATATAAATATATGTTGTACAGATATATAAATATTTGTGTGTGTGTATATATATATGTATATACATATATATACACACATAAATTCTATTGGTTCCGTTTCTTTAGAGAATTCTGGCTAATGCACTTCCCATGCAGTGGTTTTTTCCTCTATGATGAGTTCAGCTCCTTAGATATTGTTCCAAGTCCAAATTACCTTTAAGGACTGAGGGCAGAGGATTTTGGAGGCTCGCCTCTGCTTTGAGCGGCCATTGAACGGATTCTGCCTTTGAGAGGGTCTTCCCAGGCCCCGTGACAAAACCTAGCAGATGAGAATGGTATTTCAGGACCTCCAAGGATTCTCAGGGAGAAGCTATGGAATCTACAACCCACAGGACTTTAGTCTGTTCCTGCCTGACACCAGAAAAGACAAACTGAAGCAGTGTGCTAAGCCGATTTGCAGATGGTTGGTTACACAGCGGGCCAATGTGGTGTTTGTCCTGGAATCTGTAGGAAGGGCCAGTCATCTGGATGTTAGACACTCTGGCTTCCCTGGAAGGCCTTGTGGGTGAGTTTAACTCTGAACCCAGATGCTCCATCACCTGACCTCCCCATGCACATTGTGTTGTTACTTTTCTGATTTTAGTTGCCATATTTTTGGTTCTAAAACCAGATTCAAGAGACCAGGTCAGTGGTATCATCTCTCCCCCTTACAGAGACCCAGTACCATGGCTGGAAAAATTCTCAGCTCAACAAATGAGGGTCATATGTTATTATCGTGATTGTTATTATGTCGGTGAAAGGGGGAAGAGTCAAAACTACCAAGGTTTTAGCCCCAGACTCAAAAGCCCAACCTGGAGAAATAAGAAGGAAATCACTCATTTATTTATTCAAGAAATATTTACCAAAAATCTATTATGTGCTAACAACTATGTTGAAGCTACAATTAGAAGTCACACAAGCCTGGCTGTTTCCCCTCAGAGCCTACAGTATGGGAGAAAGAGAAATTATTTAAACAATAAGCAAATTATATGCATCTGTAGGAAATCACAGGACTAGGCCAGGCACAGTGGCTCATGTCTGTAATCCCAGCTACTTGTGGGGGCCAAAGCATGAAGATTGCTTGAGCCTAGGAGTTTAAGGCTGTAGTGAGCTATGATCATACCACTGCACTCCAGCCTGGACAACAGAGCAAGACTCTGTCTCTTAAAAAACAATTAGGACAAAAAAAGCATAGGCCCATGGGAGCACAAAGAAGTGAACCTTCTCTGATCCAGATTATATTTTAAGTTAATAACAACTTTGTCTCAACAGATAATGAGGCCCAGTGGGACCACATACAGATTTGCTTTCATTCACTTATGACTTGGAGGCTTTTCCATGTCTGTTTTTTTAGGATAGAACCATGTCTACCGTTTCTCCTTTTGTATCAACCCCAGTACTTAGCACATAATATTGGTCCTCGTTCGTATTTGTTAATAAAATGAAATGAATGGATTACGTGCCTTACATTGAGGTGAAATTTATATAACATAAAACTCACCATTTTTAAGTGCACAATTCCATCGTATTTAGTAATTTCACAATATTGTGCACCCATCACCCCTATCTCATATCAAGACATTTTCAACACCCTGAAAGGAAACCCCATCTTTATGAGCAGTCATGCCCCAGCCCCCAGCAACCACTAATCCACTTTCTATCTCTATGGATTCTATCTTGAACACTTTATATAGAGAATCAAAACATGGGTGACCTTTTGTGTCAAGATTCTTTCTATTAGAAAGAATATTTTTGAGGTTTAGCTATGTTCTAGCATATATCAGTACTTTATTTTTTTTATAGTGAATGGATTACTCTTAATAATAGCATAGTAGTTTATCCTGTGGATGGAATGTAATTTAATTAACCACTTCTCATTTATAGGCATTTAAATGTCATTTTTGCTCACATATTTAATGGTTCACTGAATAATTTTTGTGCGTATATGCAAAGAATTTTATGAGCTTGTAAGGCTGGTTTGTGTTAAACATTGGTGGCATTTATGTAATTAATAAGCAACAAACTTAATTAGCATTGTATCGTTACTATTTTTATGTAACTGATGAACAAAAATGACATATATTTATGGCATACAACATGATTCTTTTTATAAAGGAGTCTTGGGGTCTTGCCCTGTTGCACCTGAAGTGCAGTGGCAGCAGCATAGCTCACTGCAGCCTCAAATTCCTGGGCTTGAGCAATCCTCCCACCTCCGCCTCCTAGTAGCTGGAGCTACAGGCATAAGCCACCATGCCAAGCTCAACTTGATGTTTTGAAATATGCATTCATTGTGGAATGGCTAAATCAAGCTAATTAACATATATGCATTACCTCACATATTATTATTAATTTGTGGTAAGAGCACATAAAATCTACTCTTAGTAATTTTCAAGTATATGTTACATGATTATTAACTATAGTCATCACATTGTACAATAGATTTATTGAATTTATTCCTCATTAAAAACGATGTTTGTATCCTTCAGTCAACACTACCCCAAATCCCCACTCCCCCACCACCACCTCCAGCCCCTAGTAACCACCATTCTACTCCTGTCTACTTCTATGAGTTCAACTTTTTAAAATTCCACATATAAATGAGGTCATGTAGTATTTATCTTTCTGGCTTATGTTACTTAATATAATGTCTCTCATGTTAATCTGTATGGTCACAAATGACAGAATTTTCTTCTTTTTAAAGTCTGAATAGTATTCATATCTTATATTTATATATACCTAGCTCACATTTTCTTTATCCATTCATCCATTGATGGAACTTAACATTGAATCTATGCCTTGGGTACCAGGAATAATGCTTCAATAAACATGGGGAGTGTATAAATCTCTTTGACATACTGATTTTATTTACTTGGATATATACCCAGTAGTAAGATTGCTAGATCATAAGGTAGTTCTATTTTTAATTTTTTTAGAAAACTCTATACCCTTTTCCATAATGGCTGTAATAAATTTACATTTTCACCAAGAGTGTACCAGGGTTTACTCTTTTCCACATCCTCACCAACACTGGTTATCTTTCACCTTTTTGATAGTAACCATCCTAAGAGGTGTGAGGTGAAATTTCATTGTGATTTTAATTTGCATTTCCCGGATGGTTAGTGCTGTTCAGCATTTTTTTTCATATACCTGCTGTCCATTTGTATATCTTTCTTCAAGAAATGTCTTTTTAGGTTTTTTGCCCACTTTTAAATTGGATTATTTGTTTTCTTGCTATGAAATGTTTCAAAATATATTCCTTATATATTTTGGATATTAACCCCTTATCAGACGTATGGTTTTCAAATATTTTCTCCCATTCCACAGGTTATCTTTTCACTCTGTTGATTCTTTCCTTTGCTGTGCAGGGGATTTTAGTTTGATGCAGTTTGATTTGCCTGTTTTTGCTTTTGATCCTGTGCTTTTTAGGGTCTTGTCCAAAAAAATCATTGCCTAGATCAACTTCATGGAGGTTTATCCCTGTTTTCTTCTAGTAGTTTTACATTTTCAGGTTCTTATATTTAAGTCGTTAATCCATTTTGAGTTGGGTTTTTTTTTAATGAAGTGAGATAAGGATCTAATTTCATTATTTTATTTATAAGTATCTAGCTTTTCCAACACAATTCATTGAAGAGACTATCAGTTCCCAGTTGTGTGCTCTGTGATTTTTGTCAAAATTCAATTGATGGTGTATGTGTGGATTTGTTTCTGTGTTTTCTATTCTGTTCCATTGGTCTAAGTGTCTGTTTTTGTGCCAGTATCATGCTGTTTTGATAACTATATCTTTGTAGTTAGTATATTTTTAAAGCAGGTAACGTAATGCCTCCAGGTTTGTTCTTTTCTCTAAAGATTGCTTTGGCTATTGAGGGTCTTTTGTGGATCCATATAAATTTTAGGACTGTTTTATCTAGTTCTTTGGAGAATGTCATTGAAATTTTTTAAGTACTTTTTTTTGTAGAGACAGGGTCTCACTATGTTGCTTGGGCTGGTCTCAAAGTCCTGGCCTTAAGTAATCCTCTCACCTTGTCTCCCAAAATGCTGCAGTTACTGGTGTGACTTGGCCATTGGAATTTCCATAGGAATTGCCTTGAGTCTGTAGACTGATTTGATTAGTATGGACATTTTAGCAACATTCTTCTAATTCATGAATATAGAATATCCATTCATTTATTTGTGTCTTCTTCAACTTCTTTCATAAATGTCCTATAGTTTTCAGTATACAGGTCATTCACCTCCATGATTAAATTTATTCAAAAGTACTTTATTTTTCTGAAGAGTTTATTTTAGGGTATATGAACACTACTGACTTTTGTATGTTACTTTTGTATCCTATAACTCCACTAAATTTATTTATTACTCCTAACAGTTTTTGATGAGATTGCTTAGATTTTTTACATATAAGATTGTGTCATGAGAAAATAGAGACAAATTCATTCCTTCCTTTCCAATTTGGATGCCTTTTATTTCTCTTTCTTACCTAATTGTTCTGGCTAGGACTTCCAGTACTACATTAAATATGATTTGTGAGAATGAATATCTTTGTCTTGTTCCTGATCTTAGAGAAAAAGCCTTCAACTTTTCAACCTTGAGTATGATTTTAGCTGTGAGCCTGTCATTATATGGCCTTTATTGTATTTAGGTATATTTCCTCCATACTTAATGTTTTGAGAGGTTTTATTATTAAAGGACATGAAATTTTCTCAACTCTTTGTTGCATCTATTGAGATAATTATTTTTGTCCATCTTTCTGTTAAGATTCTATATTGCATTTATTGGTTTGTGTATGTTGAACCATCCTTGCATTCCAGAGATAAATCCCATTGGATCATGGCAAATGATTCCTTTAATCTGCTACTGAATTAGGTTTGCTAATGTTTTGTTGAGTATTATTGCATCTATGTTTATTAAACATATTGACCTGTAATTTTCTTTTTCTTCTAGTATTCTTGTCCGGCTTTAGTATCAGGGTAATGCTAGCATTGCAAAATGAGTTTGGAAGTGTTCTCTCCTATTTGGGGGAGAGTTTGAGAAGGATTGTTATTAGTTGTTCCTTAAATGTTTGGTTGAATTCAGCATTGAAACCATCAAGTTCCAGGCTTTTCTTTGATGAGAGACTTTATTACTGATTCAATCTCCTTATTCACTAATGATCTATCCAAAGTTTGTATTTCTTCATAATTCAGTCTTTCAAGGTTGTATGTGTCTAGGAATTTATCAATTTCTTCTAAGTTATCCAGTTAGTCAGTGTATAATTATTCATAGTAGTCTCTTATGACCCTTTGAATTTCTGTAGTATCCATTATAATGACTCGTCTTTCATATCTGATTCTGAGTCTTCTCTGTTTTTATCTTAGGCTATCTAAAGTTGGATTCATTGTATTTATCTTTTCAGAAAAGCAACTCTTAGTTTTGTTGTCTTTTCTATTGTTCTTCTCGTCTCCTTTTCACTTATTTCTGCTCTGATCTTTAGGCTTTGAAGCCTAACATACGATTCTATCACAGAGAAAGTTCTGTGGCACTTAAGAAGAATGTGTATTCTGCAGTTGTTGGATGGAATGCTCTGTGTATATCTGTTAGGGTCATTTGATCTAATGTATAGTTAAAGTCCATTATTTCCTCATTGATTTTCTGTCTGGATGATCTGTTTATGGGGTATTAAAGTCCTTACTACTATTCCATTACAGTCTATTTCTCCCTTCTGTTCTATTAGTATTTGCTTTATACATTTAGGTGCCCTCAATGTTGGGTGCATACATATTTACAATTTTCATATCCTCTTGTTGAATTTATCCTTTTATCATTATGTAATAACCTTCTTTGTCTATTCTTACAGCTTTTGACTTGAAGCCTATTTTATCTAAGTACATCCACTCCTGCTCTCTTTTAATTTTCATTTTAATGGAATATATTTTTCCATCTCTTCACTTTTAATCTATGTGTGTCTTTAAAGGTGACATGAGCTTCTTAAAGACAGGATGTAGTTGGATCCTGTTTTTTAATCCATTCAGCCACTTTTTATCTCTTGAGTGAAGAATTTAATTCATTTACATTTTAGGTGGTAATTGATAGGTAAGGACTTATTACTACTATTTTGTTTATTATTTTCTGGTTGTTTTGTAGATGCTTTGCTCTTTTCTTCCTCACTTGTTGTCTTCCTTTGTGATTTTCTGCACTACTATGCTTTGATTCCTTATCTTTTTTTTTTTTTTTTCTAGATGGAGTCTCACTCTGTCACCCAGGCTGGAAATGGTGCAATCTCAGCTTACTGCAACCTCTGCCTCCTGGGTTCAAGTGATTCTCCTGCCTCAGCCTCATGAGTAGCTGGGATTACAGGCATACACCACCAGCCTGAATAATTTTTGTATCTTTGGTAGAGATAAGGTTTCACCATGTTGGCCAGGGTGGTCTCAAACTTCTGACCTCAAGTAATCTGCCTTCTTTGGCCTCCCAAAGTGCTGGAATTACAGGCGTGAGCCACCGTACCTGAACTGGTTCCTAACTTTTCATTTTTTTGTGTGTCTACTCTAGATTTTTGCTTTGTGGTTACCATAACTGACTTACATAAAACATCTTATAGCTATAATAGACTATTTTAAGCTTATATCAAGTAAACTTTGATCACACTAAAAACTATACTTTTACCTTCCACACATATTTTGTGTTTACAGTGTCACAATTTACGCCCTTTTATACTGTGTATCCCTTAATAAATTACTGTAGCTATCATTATTTTTAATAGTTTCATATTTCAACCATCATACTAAAGATATAAGTGATTTACATACCACCATTACAGTATTCAAGTTTTCTGATTTTCACTATGTAGTTATATTTACCAGTGAGTTTTATGTTTTTATATGCTTTCATGTTATTAATTAGTGTCCTTTTCTTTCAGCTAAGTAACTCCCTTTAGTATTTTTTGTAAGGTGGTTCTAGTGGTGATAAAGCCCCACAGCTTTTGATTGTCTGGGAAAGTCCTTATCTCTGTCATTTCTGAAGGACAGACTTACTGGCATTCTTGGTTGGCAGTATGTTTTTTTTTTCTATCAGTATTTTAAATATATCATCTCACTCTCTCGTGGTCTGAAAGGTTTCTGCTGAGAAATCTACTGAAAGTCTTATGCAGATTCCCTTGTATGTGAAGAATCATTTTCCTCTTGCTGCTTTCAAAATTCTCTTTGTCTTTGACTTGTGATCATTTGATTACATTGTATTCTGGTGAAGATCTCTATGTTTAGTCTATTGAGGCTCTTTGGGCTTCATGAATCTGGATGTTCATTTCCCTCTCCAGGCTTGGGTATTCTTTTGTCATTATTACTTGAAGTAAACTGTCTTCCCCTTACTCTTTCTCTGCCCTCTCTGGAAAACCTATAGTACATATATTGGTTTGAATGATGGTGTCTCATAATTCTTGTAGGCATTTTTCCCCCTTTTTTATGCTTTTTTCTTTTTGTTCCTCTGGCTGGATAATTTTAAATTTAAATTATCTTTGAGCTCACTGATTCTCTGCTTGATCCAGTCTGCTGTTGAAGTTCTCTATAAAATTTTTAGTTCAGGCATTATATCACTAACTCCAGATTTTCTGTTGGGTTCTTTTTAGTTTCCCATCCCTTTATTCATTTTGTTTGTATAGTGTTTTCCTGATTCTATTCAGTTGCTCATCTGTAGTTGTCCTGAGTTTGTAGTTATCCTATTGTTTTCCTCGTTTTATTTAGTTGTCTATCTTGTAACTCGCTGAATCTCTTTAAGGTGATTATTTTGAATTATTAATTTGGGTTTGAAGTTTGAATCTATAGGGGCTGGCCTGACACTGGGGCAGACCTGAAGCCTGAGTTTATGAGAGCCTGCCGGGAGGCTAGGGGGCAGTTTCTGGCCTGAAAGCTATGTCCACAAGGGTTGGTGTGGATCCTGGGGTTGTAGGTGCTGGCTTGGCTCTGGCATGGACCTGGAGACTGGGTCCCATGGGGGCCAGTTTAACGCTGGGTTGGGCCTGGACCCTGGGCCTGGCTGGAGCTTGTGGTCACAGGGGCCAGCCTGGAGTGGATGTCTTCAGGTGTCAACCTGGTACTGGTATGGGCTATGAAGCTTGGGTCTGTGGGTGTTGACCTGGAGTCTGGTGTTTTGAGAGCTGGCCTGGTGCTGGAAGTGATCTATAGCCTGAGTATTTGGGGCCAGACTGATGTTGGGGTGTGCCTGGAGACTGAGTCTAGGCAACTAATCCAGAGCCAGAGGTCTTAGGGGCTGGCCTGGCATTGAGGTCTAAAGGCTCAGTCTATGGGTGCCAGCTTGAAATCTAGGGCTTCAGTGGCTGGTCTGACAGTGGGACAAGCGTGGACACTAAGTCTGTGGGGTCCTTGTAGAACCTGGGGCCAGCCTGATGGTAGGTTGAGCCTGAAGCCTGAGGCTGTGGGAGCCACCTTAGGGCTGGGGTAATCCTGGAGGCTGAGTCTGCAGGGCAAACCTGGTGCCTGGGGCTGCAGGGAACTGCCTGGCATGGGGTTGTATTGGAATGAACCAGTGTCAGGGTCCAAGGCAAAATCTTGTGCTCACTTTACTCTCCTATCCCTGCATGGATGGTATTTCTCTCTCCATGTTGTGCTGCCAAAGCTTGAAGTGAGGATGATGTGAGTGATGTAAAACTGTTCTTCTTACCCTCTGCCATATTTTTTCTTATTTCTGCACAGTATCCAGGTGCTGTAGTCTCTTACCTGGTTTCCTCAGCTCTTGCGAAGGTATTTTCATGTATGATGGTTGTTCAAATTAATGTTTCTAGAAGTGTATAAGACCTGGAAAGTCATTCTGCCATCTCGTTGATGTCACCAGTTGAATTAACTTTTTATTAACCAAATTGACCCATTTTCAACTGGTCATTTCATCAACATTGCTGAACTGGGAGCCTCATATAGACACAAACAAAACACCCTGGGAAGGGAAAAGTTACAATGAGAAAGGCGAATGAATCCAGTGGAGATTCTAATATGCCTTTCTTCCTAGCCACAGGGGAAAGCACTTACATCTTCCCAAACATAATTACATTCCTGGTGTTTAATGAATACAACTTTAATTCATGCTATACAATTGAAATCTGCTAAAACTCAAGACATGGGGGAGGCTTCCCTGTACTTGCTGATCTGGTATATTAAAATAAAGCTTTAAATGTCTGGAGATTATTGATTTGGGTGTTTACTTGGGAAAGTCCAATGGGGCATCCCTGCAAGCAATTGCCTAATGTATCTTAACACATTAAGCAAATCTGAAAAGAATTCCCCTAGTGCGGAATGCCAGCTGGTGAACCCAGGGGCATAGCAAGGCTTTTGGAGTTCTGGTATCCAAACAGACCAAGAGTTTTCAGTATTGGGCAGGTGTAAGGATCACTTGGGAGATTATTAAAAACACAGATGCCCACGCCAATTTGCTCAATCTGACTCTGTAACAAGGGGCCAAAGAATCTATATTTAAGAAAAAAAAAAAGTTGCCCAAGTAATTCTGATCCACATCAAAGCTTGAAGAACACTAGACCCAATCATTGAGAAGGTGTATATTGTTCAGCTCCTGCAACAGAAGAGCTTTTCCTAAATGGCCCCTCCACTCATATCAAGGAATGGTAGGAGGACCTGCTCTAAAACTCACCGCTGCAGTGCTGTACACATGATACTGAAGCTGCTGCTTTGTCCTTTCTGGGAAGTCCCATGTCAAAGAAAAAGTTTTAAACCCACTGGTCTAGCAAATTTTGGTTCATCCTGAAGAATTAATATACCTTCAGGGAAAGAGAAGAGGAATAATGAGTATTTGTAATAAATTGTATTTTTCATTTCCTTTTGGTGGCCAGGACTCTCTCTTCAATTTTAGTTTTAATACCTATCCTTTTGCCTAATGGAATCATATGAAATTCTTGAATTTCCACTACATGTGTCTCTCTATTATTTCTACATTTTCTTCATATATATCATATGCCAGAATTTGACACTATTTTCCTATTTATCAGAATGATGATATTCTTGGAAGCCTTCCCAAAGCCTTTTTGTAGAATGATAGAATGAGGCACAGTCAGTGTGTGAGAGAGAGTATGTGTGTGTGTTTGCTTATCTACCTATTTATATTTCCTTTTAAAATATTTATTTATTGCCTTTTGAAGATGACAATAAAAAATATTTATTTTTTTTTTTAAAGACAGGGTCTTGCTATATTGCCCAGGCTGGCCTCGAATTCCTGGACTCAAGCAATCCTCCCACCTTGGCCTCCCAAAGTGCTGAGATTACAGGTATGAGCCACTGTGCTTGGCCAATATTTCTTGAATCCTGACTGTCTTGTGCAGTCCATAGCACCATGGTGTCTCTCTCTGTTCCTTAATCCTATTAGCGTTCTCCCTAAAGCAAGTGCTAAGAATGTTATTAAATGGAAGTGTGGTGCCATTGATGAAACACTGCTGTGATTAAAATGATCAGTTGTGAGAGCTTTGCCATCGAGCAAGGCTAGATAGCATTTCCTCCAAGGGCCCTCCCATTTCCCCATCTTTGCCTCCACCTCTGGGATTTGACTAGCCCAACAAGTGTTGCTTCCTTTCTCAGCCAGTTTGCTGAGTCCCAGTCCTCTGAACTTGGCCAAGTGCCTGAGAATCCTTGCATAAGCAGTAGACCAGAACATAAGGATGAAATAGGATAAATCCCTCTCTGCCCCTGAGAAACAGCTCCTAGTTTACATGCTGGTGGCTGTAGCTTAGCCATGTCATCTTCAAAAGGCAAGGATAAGATGGCTTTAAAAGAGGAAGAAATTTGTTTTACCACTCACACCTGTAATCTGCTCTGGCAGAATTGGCTCTCATAGTGACCCAGTCTAAAACAGGGACTCACATCTCAAGACTTTCAGCTAAGACCCTGGAGAGGTGATTATACAAGCCTGCCGCGGTGTAGACTGCTAATGGCTTTTGCACACTGCACAGATCACAGATGCCCGCAGAACCCAGTTACCCACAAAAGTCCTCCTCTGTCTGCTCTGCTAAATTGAGTCCTCTGGAACACATCACATTCATATAGAAAAAGCTAGAAATAATAAGACAGCAATTATTTCTGTTTCCTGACCCAGAAACACTGTGTTTAAAACGTGACCATGTCCATCTTTAGTTTCAGAAATGAATCAACAGTTCAATACCTGTTTGTTTCCTATTGGTATCTCTCTGGCCCTAGCTGTTCTTTCTCTCGTTTTGATGACTAAATTATTTTCCCAGGAAACAAATGGGATCAGATGGGTTAAGTAGTCCACAGTGCTGAAGCCAGCAAGCTGTGAACCAAAAGAACAGGGAGGCCACCACACTAATGAGAAATAACAAATTCATGTGGGTCATTTGTGGATTTACATAGCATGTGCGCATTGATTTATCTCTGGGGGGGAAAAATAGTCTCCGCTTTGGCAACAAAGACATACAAGGGTCAAAGGACAAGCCTAGACATTTATACTAGCAGGTAATGGATCAGGGCTCCTTCCACATGCCACCATCCTTTTATAAAATTTTTATTTTAGTTTCATGGGGTACACATGCAGGTTTGCTACATGGGTATATTGTGTGATACCGAGGTTTGGGCTTCCATTGAACCTGTTACCCAAATAGTGAACATAGTACCTAATAGACAGTTTTTCAACCCTTGCTTCTCTCCCTCCCTCCTTTTTGGAGCCCTCAGTATCTGTTGTTCCTATCTTTAAGTCCAAGAATACCCAGTGTTTAGCTCCTAATTATAAATGAGAACATGCAGTATTTGGTTTTCAGTTTCTGTGTTAATTCACTTAAGATAATGGCCTCCAGCTGCATCCATGTTGCTGCAAAGGATATGATTTTGTTCTTTTTTATGGCTGCATAGTATTCCATGGTGTGTATGTGAGACACTGACCACCACCAGCAGAAGTCTCACGTGCAGACCCTGACTGAATGACAGATAAATGAATGCACTCTCACACCACTACAGTGATACAAGTGGGCTAGGGATGGCCGTTAGCTGCTTTCAGAGTGTGAAATGCAACGAATCAATCCGGACTCCGTCTCCATTGTTACATTTGTTCAGTATGAATTTTACAACAGAGGTTCTAACTAAACACACTTGTGGATAATTAACATGGTTAAAAGAGTGGTTATATGAATGATAAAAGCATTAGGTTCCAGGCCCAGAGTAAACACTGTTAACAGGTAATTCCCCTTTGATCTCCCCCTGAGAGGTCCATCCAGCACAAAGTTTACATGAGTAAACAGTTGGGGTAGAGACAAAGGGATGTGGGGTAAACAGACTTACCAGGGAAAGCCTCTTATCATCTCTGTCTTTTCCTATGCTAATGTAATGAATCAGCTGCCTTCAGCCTGTCCCAGTAAAACCTTTTGGCCTTCCAAAAGGTTTGAGACTATAATCTATAACTTTCCCTAATATTTTCCATACTATTTTGCCAGCCACCCTGAGTAAATCTCAACATGTATGTACCACATCTTCATTATGCAGTCCACCACTGATGGGCACCTGGGTTGATTCTATGCCTTTGCCATTGCGAATAGTGCTGTGATGAACATGTGAGTGCAGGTGTCTTTTTGGTAGAACAATTTAATTTTGCGGTGGGGTGGGAGCAGTAGACACCCAGTAATGGGATTGCTGGGTCAAAAAGTAATTCCATTTTCAGTTCTTTGAGAAATCTCCAAACCACTCTCCACAGAGGCTGAACTAATTTACAATCCCACCCATAGTGTATGAGTGTTTCCTCTTCTCTGCAGCCCTGCCAACTTCAGTTACTTTTTGACTTTTTAATGATAGCCATCCTGACTGGTGTGAGATGGTATCTCATTATGGTTTTGATTTTGCAAGCCGAGACTCTTACATCCTGCCGTATTCTTTGGTACCCAGCTTGTTGCCAGGTGATGAGTTGACTGGCCAAAGGGTAAACTGAGGGTTGAAATGATGTGCATGTAATGGGCAGGTTCTAGACCCAGTGAAGACCATCTATCCAAGCCTAGCATCTTCTGAAAAACAGAAGCCATCATGTTCCCCACTCCCTGCTACATTTTTTTTTTCAGCTCAACTAGTTTTGCCAGATACATATAAAGAGTTATGATTTTAAAATAATCTGGGTGCTTTTTTTCTTTAATTCAATAGTGTGTTTGTTTTTGCCTGTAAATGATTTGACTTCATAGCTTATAAAATAAATGAAAAATCTCAGCATCATTCTCATGTTAGATGCTGTTATCCAGAAATATCTATTTTGGTGCCTGCAATTTTGTTTTTCTATCTCTTATTTGGAGAAGATGAAAGCTGCAAAGCTGTTTATCTCCTCTAAATTAACCATGTGACAACTCTGAGATATTAATAACCACTCCCCACAGCACTAATGATTATGTCTGAGAGGGGTCAAGTGGTGATCACCATCAAGGGAGAGTAGCCAAGATAAAAACGCAAGCAGCCAGGCACGGTGGCTCATGCCTGTAATCCCAGCACTTTGGGAGGCCAACGCAGGCAGATCATGAGGTCAGGAGTTCAAGACCAGCCTGGCCAGCATGGTGAAACCCTGTCTCTACTTAAAATACAAAAAATTAGCCAGGCATTGTGGCGCATGCTTGTAGACCCAGCTAGTAGGGAGGCTGAGGCAGGAGAATTGCTTGAACCCAGCAGGTGGAGGTTGCAGTGAACCGAGATCACACCACTGCACTCCACCCTTTTGGGAGGCCAAGGGAGTAAGACTGTCTCAAAAAAAAAAAAAAAGCAAGCAACGCAGCAGAAATGCAGCCCATATGTCTTCATGGACAAATGGGAGAGGAAACAGAGTTACCCAAATGCCCCCACTGCCGCAGTGGCCAGTGGGCTCACGATGCCTTCTTGCCCAAGGATATCAGCATAGAGCCCCTCCAGCTTGACCCAGTCAAGTCCTCATGGCTGATGGTACCCCGGGCAAGCTCCTGGAGTTGTTGGTCCCAGCCCTTGACTGTGCCCTGTTCCTATCTCTGCTGATCAACTCCCATCCTGTGGTCCAGGGATCTGACTTCTCAGAGCCGTGGCTGCTACTGCCGCTCAGAACTTAGGGGATGCTGTCACTCTGTCCCAAGTCTCAGACATGGAACGGGCTTTGCTGATCCTTCCCACCACACAGCAGATGCTCTATTTCTCAGATGGGCAAACCAGAGTCTTCAGTTGCTTCAAACTCTTGCATTTCTTCACCACCTCCGAGAGCTTCCTTTAATATGACTACAGTAGGGTCTAAAGCAAGCTTGTCTAACCTGCAGCCCACAGGCCACAGGCAGCCCAGGATGGCTCTGAATGTGGCCCAACACAAATTTGTAAACTTTCTTAAAACATGAGACCCAGGAGTGGTGGCTCATGCCTGTAATCTCAGCGCTTTGGGAGGCTGAGGAGGGCAGATCACTCGAGGTCAGGAGTTTGAGACCAGCCTTGCCAACATGGCCAAACACTATCTCTACTAAAAATACAAAAATTAGCTGGGCATGGTGGCTTGCACCTGTAATCCCAGCCACTTGGAGGCTGAGGCAGGAGAATCATTTAACCCAGGAGGTGGAGGTTGCAGTAAGCGGAGATTGCACCACTGCACTCCAGCCTGAGTAACAGAGTGAGAATCTGCCTCAAAAAGTAATTATTATGAAGAGGTTTTTTTTGCGTTTCTTATTTTTTGTTTTTGAGCTCATCAGTTATTGTTAGTGTTAGGGTATTTTATGTGTGGCCCAAGAGAATTATTCTTCCAATGTGTCTCAGGGAAGCTGAAAGATTGGATACCCCTGGTCTAAAGTGTGAAGCTCTCCTATGCCTCTTGAGAGTGAGCCAAGTTAAGGCTAACTACAAGATACACATGTTGAGAGAGAGGAGCACACTGAGGTGTCAGACACCTGGGTTTTCATCTTGGCTCCCTCTCTACCCCAAACATGGAGAAGTCCCTTATTACTCAGTGTCTCCATTTTCTCGTCTATAAACTGTGAATTATTATAGATCATATACAGCTATTATACATACTGTGAATTATATATACCTTCCAAAAGCTGTTGTGGCATTTGGTGAAGGGAAGCTATGACCTTGCTGAGCAAAAAAAAAAAAAAAAAAAAAAAAATAGTCACAATGATGAGAGAGTTCAAGTTTTCTGAGAAATGGAAACCTTTCTAAAGTGTCTAGATTTGTAGAAATCTTGCCATAAAGGAAACAAGAGAAGATTCTGCAACAGGGAGAACTCTGCGGAGGAGCCAGACCTCCTAACAAAGACTGAAGAATCCAAGATGCTGTGGAGGTTCTTGAGTCCCTGTGAGGCACAAGGTAGCCCCCAGAATCACCTCTTCATCCTTCTGCAATGCTCAGGATGAAGACATTAACAAATGCCTTCTGGGCTGAAATATAAAATACTTGAAACGTCAGACTGGGCTCATCAGAGAAGCAGCAATTTAAACACCTGCTGTTTCTGTAATGGACAGCGGTTTGCAAAGGACAGCATCCACGTACTCTGATCATAAAACACTATGCAACCACAGAGAGCTGCATTCAATTTGCAGTGCTAAAGCTTCTGTTTAGGCAATGAAAGGCTCTCCTTAGGAGTTAATAAAATTATAATGACCAGACATCAGAGTTCCTTCATTTCCTTTAGCAGTTGGGGCACTTTCTCTCTGAGGAAGACTATGATGTCATTTAAGTCCATCCCCTCACGTCCATTGCCAGTGAAGTGATCATCGTGATTCTTTTTGGGCTGCCTAGCACCTGATCCCCTCTTAATATGTTCTGGAAAAATAGCTCCCCTCGCATATAGAAGCCAAAAGTGCAAGCTACTAATTTTCTCAGATTCCCTTGCAGCTAGGCATGCATGCATGACCTGGCTGAGCCGATCATGAGTTCCTGCCTGGACTCCAAGTAGGAAGTAAGAGATGTGAAGAAGCAGGAACCACGTGGGGTCATTTTTGCAGCTGGCATGGAAGCTGCATTTCCAGTCCCGATTCCTGACTCACAGCCATCACACAGTGGCAGCTGTGTCTCCATGGAGCCATTTTACAGTGGGCATCATTCCTGCTTGCATACCCTCTGTGTGTGGTTCTCAGATACTTCCAGAGCTTCTGTGAGCCCCTCACTATGTAGCTGGTGCTCCTCTTCTATTTGGCATGTACTTTTTTTCTTCCTTCTTTCCTTTCTTCCTTTTTCTTTCTTTCTTTTTTCCTTTCTTTCTTCCTCTTTTTCTTTGTTCTTTTCTTTCTTTCTTCCTTTCTTCCTTTCTTTCTTTCTCTCTTTTTGTTCGAGACAGAGTCTCTGTTGCCCAGGCTGGAATGCAGTGGCACAACCTCTGCTCACTGTAACCTCCACCTCTCAGGTTCAAGCAATTCTCCAGCCTCAGCCTCCCAAGTAGCTGGGATTACAATGTGTGCCACCACACCTGGGTAATTTTCGTATATTTGGTATACATGGGGATTCTCCATGTTGCCAGGGCTGGTCTCAAGTGATCCACTTGCCTCAGCCTCTCAAAGTGCCGGGATTACAGGCGTGAGCTACTGAGTCTGGCCAACATGTACATCTTTTTCTTCACCTGCCTCACTCCTACTCATTACTTTATATTGGGCTGAAACGTTACCTCCTCTAAGAAGTCTTTCTTGATATATCCTTCCTTCCAGTAGACTATTTTGACTTCTTGACACCAGGAGCTACTCTATGATTTGAATGTTTGTGTCCCCTACAAAAATTCATGTTGAAACTTAATTGCCATTGCAACAGTACTGAGAGGTGTGGTCTTCGAAAGGGGATCAAATCCTGAGGACAGAGACTAGTTGCCCTTAGGCATGGGATTAGGTGCCCTTATGAAAGGGCTCAACAATGAGCTCACCCCTTTTTGCCTTTCTGCTTTCCACCACATAAGGACACAGTCTTCCTCCCCTCTGGCAGATGCAGTGTTCACTGCACCATCTTGGAAACAGAGAGCGGCCCTCACCAGACACCAAACCCATTGGCATCTTGACCTTGGACTTTCCACCCTCCAGAACTATAAGAAAATAAATTTCTTTATAAATTACCCAGTCTCTGTATTCCGTTATAGCAGCACAAACAGATGAGGACAGACAAGGTCTTATTTATCCTTTCACCTCAAAGTGCGCACGTGAACTGTAGATTTAGTTGTTTATGTATTGATTCTTTAATCTCAAGCGAACTGTGCATACTCAATAGGTACATCTGTATTATTTTCCGGTGGCTGCTGTATAAATTACTCCAAACTTGGTAGCTTGAAACAACACAATTGGCCAGGCGCGGTGGCTCATGCCAGCACTTACAATCCCAGCACTTTGGGAGGCCAAGGTGAGCAAACTGCCTGAGGTCAGGAGTTTGAGACCAGCCTGGCCAACATGGTGAAACCCTGCCTCTACTAAAAATACAAAAATTAGCCTGGCATGATGGCGGGCACCTGTAATCAGCTACTTGGGAGGCTGAGGCAGGAGAATCACTTGAACCCAGGAAATGGAGGTTGCAGTGAGCCGAGATCATGCCACCGCACTGCAGTGTGGATGACAGAGCAAGACTCTGTCTCAAAACATACACACACACTTATCCTCTCACAGATCTGGAGTCCAGAAGTCTGAAGTCGGTTTGGCTGGACCGAAATCAAGACGGCGGCAAGACTGGCTCTCTCTGGACCCTCTAGGGGAGAATTTGTTCCTTGCTGCTTTCAGCTTCCAGGGGGCTGTTGGAATTCCGTAGCATATGGTTACATCACTCCAATATCACTACAATCTTGGTCACATTGCCTTCTCCTCTTCTTTCTGTAATTTCCATCTACCACCCTCTTATAAGGACCCTTGTGATTACACTTAGGGTTCACCAGGATGATCCCCACCATCTCAAGACTCTTAAGTTAATCACCTCTGCAAAGTCTTTGTCATATAAGGTAACATGCATAGGTTCTAGAGATTAGGACATGAATATCTTGGGGGTGATTATTCAGTCTGCCCACATCATAGGCCATATACAACATACATTTTTATAACGCAGATCACTAGCCCTTCTTCCCTATGATGCTGCTTGGATTTGCTCCCCTGGGACTGTCTTCTGTTTGACTTTGTCTTGGGAGAAATTATTTTGGTCCTTCACAAGCTAAACTCCTTTTAAACTGAATCCACCCTGAGCAGGCAGCCTCATGTGCAAATCTGCCAATGGCCAATAGCCCTTGTGAAGTTCACTCAAGCTGCTGTGATGGTCCTTTTCTCAGTCCTGCTGCTGATTGTGTGGTCTTGAGCAAAACTGTTAGATCAGTGGAATAGCTCTGTCCTGATGGTCCAGGGACTTGGAGGCCAGCCTATTCCTCATGTGGGGCTTTAGGTGGGAATTCGCTCTCCCTGAGCCTAGATTTCCTCATTAATGAAAGACAGACTAAAACTCTTCCAAACATAGTCAAGCTCAAATTTTCTCAAATGCCCTTCTCACAAAAGAACACACACTATATGATTCCATTTACATAGCTCAATAACAGGAAAAACTAAATGGTATTGTTTAGGAATTTATTGTTTATTTTACTATCTAGGCAGCAAAATAATAAAAAGGCCAAGGAAATGATTGTCACAAAAGCAAAGTGTGATATACACATACGATGGAATATTATTCAGCCTTAAAGAGGGAGTAAATTCTGACACATGCTATAACATAGATAAACCCTGAGGACATGATGTGAAGTAAAATAAGCCAGTCACAGAAACGCACATGCTGTATGATTCCACTTATAGGAGGTGCCTAGAATGGGCAAATTCATAGACAGAAAATAGAATGGTGATTGCCAGGTGTCTTGGTCCATTTTCTGTTGGTTATAATGGAATATCTGAAACTAGGTAATTTATATAAAGAGAAACAAAATTTACTTATTACAGTTCTGGAGGCGAGGAGTCCAAGGTCAAGGGGAGTATCTGGTGAGGGTCTTCTTGCTTGTGGGGACTCTCTGCAGAGTCCTGATGCTGCTCAGGTGTCACATGGTGAGGGTGCTGAGCATGCTAGACCAAGTCTCCCATCCCTTTCTGTAAAGCCACTAGTCCCACTCCTGTGATAGCCCATTACTCCATGAACCCATTGATCTTTTAATCCATGACTGCATTAATCTATTCACGAGGGCAGAGCCCTCCTGACCGAATCACCTCTTAAAGCCCCCACATCTCAATACTGCCACAGTAGAGATTAAATTTCAACATGAGTTTTGGAGAAGACAAATATTCAATTCATAGCACCAGGATGTGATAGTGAGTATTGAGCATTAACTTGATTGAATCAAAGGATGGAAAGTATTGATCCTGGATGTGTCTGTGAGGGTGTTGCCAAAGGAGATGAACATTTGAGTCAGTGGACTGGAAGAGGCAGACCCACCCTCAATCTGTTTGGGCACCAGCTAATCAGCTACCAGCACGGCCAGAATAAAAGCAGGCAGAGGAATGTGGAAAGACTAGACTGGCTGAGTCTTCTGGCCTCCACCTTTCTCCCGTGCTGGATGCTTCCTGCACTCAAACATTGGACTCCAAGTTCTTCAGTTTTTGGACTCTTGGATTCACCCCAGTGGTTCACCAGGGGCTCTCGGGCCTTTAGCCACAGACTGAAGGCTGCACTGTCGGCTTCCCTGCTTTTGGGGTTTTGGGGCTCAGACTGGCTTCCTTGCTCCTCAGCTTGCAGACGGCCTCCTGTGGGATTGTGTAAGTCAATACTCCTTAATAAATTCCCTTTTATAGATACATCTGTCCCATGAGTCCTGTCCCTCTAGAGAACCCTTGACTGATTCACAGGGGATGTGAGAAGGGAAGTGAAGATTTATTGTTTAATGGGTACAGGTTTTCGATTTGCAAGATGAAGAACTTCTGGAGATGGGTGGTGATGATAGGTGGAAAAAGCTCTGGACATGGGTGGTGATGATAGGTGGAAAAAGTTCTGGAGATGGGTGGTGATGATAGGTGGAAAAAGTTCTGGAGATGGGTGGTGATGATAGGTGGAAAAAGCTCCGGAGGTGGGTGGCGCAATGTGAATGTACTTAACACCACAGAACTGTACACTCAAACAATGGTCAAAATGGTAAATTTCTTGCTACATAAATTTTAACACAGTAAAAAAAATCGGAAAGAAAAAATACTAGGCTAATGATTATGTCTGGGTTGAAGAGAGCACAGAAAGACATATTTGGGGACTGGCAACTTTCTATTTATTAACCTTGGTGGTGGTCACACAGGTATTTGCCTCATAATTATTTGCTAATCTGCACATATATACTTAATGATTGATTTTTATTCAATTTTTCATTTTGGAGATTTTCAACCAGTCCCCAAAGTAAATACCATAATATAATAAACCCAGCTGCAACAATTATCCACATTTTGCTATTTTTGTTTCACTTATGCATGCCTTCCAATTTTGGAAAGCATGGGACATTTTGAGGCCAATTCCAGGTTTTACATCATTTCACCTATAAATACTTCAGGAGATACATATACATTTCTATGCATTATCTATAACAGAGGAAACACCAAAAATTCTTAAAGTAAAAGGGAGGGAAGGGAGCTGGTCTTGAAGGCCCATGTAGGGAAAGGTTGTGTGTGTGGGTGTGTGTGTGCACATGTATGTGTGTGACAGTCATGCAGCTACAGTAGGATGTCTGCCTTGGGTTGGAGGAACAGCTAAGCCTGTATTCTTCCATCGCAGCTTGCGGGGCATGGTTGTAGCTCCCAATGGTGGATCTGGGCACTTAAATGAACGCAGTCAAGGCTACGAGTCCAGAAGAGCTGCAACCAGAGTACAAGAAGTCTTATAGGGCTAGATACAAGAGTCACCCTCTCCTGTTGAGTACCCACGCTTCGTGTCTGTCTGTTTCTTTTTGTTTCTGTCTGGCTAGCACCTAGCACAGTGAATTGCCCAGTGTAAAACCTCAACAACTGTTAAATGATTTGATGACGAGCGAAGAGGATGGCTCTAAAGAACGCCACGGTTTGTAGAAGGCTCAGAGTATTTTGTGTTTGTTTTTGTTTTCATGACGTTAAGCAAACTGCCCTGCTCTTGGAAAAAGGGAAGGAGACTGTGAGCTCCTTCATGGAGTAGTGGCAACCCACACTGCTAGCTGTGGGAGGGAGGGCTTTGGTTCTCGAGAGAAGTGGGTGAGGCCAAGCCCAGTACCCCTAACACGGGCTTTGATTTGTCCTGTTACTGGATGAATCAGGTCTGCAGCCAGTAAAAGTCGTTAATATCCAAATCTTATAAAACATGGTAAGAGTGGGGCTGTGCTAATCAGTCCCCAGACTCCAGGTTTGGGGTCTAGGGCATCGCCAGGCCCTCTCTGCAGGTGTCCGGGCTCCTGGACACCATGCATAGAGGCCAAGGGAAGAGGCCAACATAGGATTCACAAGCTTCCTTTGGTCAAAACCCGCTATTTATTGACCTGAGTGGTGGTCACACAGGCATTTGCTTCATAATTATTTGCCAGTCTGTACATATATACTTATTGATTGATCATTATACTTACTGATCTTTTAAGTCTACTCAAGTTATCTCCTTTCAGGAGCTCCTGCTGCACAGCAAGCTCTCCATCCTCTCCTGCTCCTACCTCCATGCCTTTGCCTTGGCTATTCCTTCTGCTGCAAATACTTTTCCACCAGATTTTCATGTGCTTGCACTCTCACATTCAGGACGGCACATCATATTGGGTCTTAATTGTAGGCCTCCCATCCCAGTTCTTCTCTAGTGTATACAGTTAAACAGGGTGCGCTAACCCATCTTGGAGGTCCTGGTGTCTCTCTCTGCTAAGCCTGGCTTTGTCTGTCACTCTTGCTTTGTCCTGAGGCCACAGCTCTGTTACAGCCCATGTTTAAATATCTTCCTGTTTGTTGGAAATAGATGCTCAGTGCCACAAAGAAAAATTAACACTGAGACAAAGGATTTTTTAGCAATGCAATTTTTACTTCCTGGACTGCAGAAAGAGTATCCTTCCTAACCATCGTGACACAAAAGTACAATGAACAAAGGAAAACATACAAATTTATTCCTTACGCATTTGAGGTTGTCCTTACTGCTGTGTCTGAACTCTGTTGGCTGGAGCCAGACCTCACAATTTAAACTAAAACTTGATTGGCTAATAACTTAAAACTTTGTAAAACAGATAAGGGACATAGGCCATGAGTTGGGACATGCCTGTGAGCACGTCCAGCACAGATATCTTGGTTAAAGTACAAGGACATAGAATGTACTATGTGCCGATAAGCATGTCAACAGCTACATAGGATAGGGCTTAGCAAAGACTTATTAGCAAATTTATTATTTAACAAGAAAGGAAACTTTGAAGAGGACATTTACTACTTCCCACACAATCAAGACCACATCTCAGTAAAACAAAATTAAATTTAAAAAGTCCCTCTCCCTTGACCCGGAGTTTCCTCGGAATAAGCAGTTTTTCTGGAGGATCTGCCAAGCTGGAAAATCAAGTCCAGAAGGGTCAGCAGGTAGAGGAAGCACATGGGTGCCATCTCAGCTCTCCCAGGAACAGTACTGGGGGTCCTGGGTGGGCTGCAATCTGCAGGCCTCAGTTTCACCATTCTGAGTCCAACCCAGCTTGAATATTCTAGAGATTACAATTCCATCACATATTCTTTTTAAATTTTTTTTTTAATTTTCAACTTTTTTTTTAGGTTCAGGGGTACATATGTAGGTTTGTTACATGAGTATATTATATGACACAGGGTTTGGTGTGCAGATGATTTTGTCACCCAGGTAATCAGTATAATACACATAGTTTTCCAATCCTTACCCACAAATTGGCCCCAGTGTCTGTTGTTTCCCTCTTTGTGTCCATGTGTACTCAGTGTTTAGCTCCCACTTGCAAGTGAGAACATGTGGTATTTGGTTTTCTGTTCCTGTGTTAATCTGCTAAGGATAATGGCCCCCAGCTACATCCATGCTGCTGCAAAGGCCATGATCTCACTATTTTGTAGCTGCATAGTATTCCATGGTGTACATGTACCCCATTTTCTTTATCCAGTGTACTGCTGATGGGCATTTAGGTTGATTCCCTATCTTTGCTATCGTGAATAGTGCTGAAATGACCATATACGTGCACGTGTCTTTGTGTGTACATACATGTCCAATTCAGCTCGATGGTAGAATGTGCATGGTTGAATGATTTATGTGCATGGTAGAATGATGGATTGATTGATTGATTGACTGATTGATTCATTGATTGGATGGATTGATTGATTTTTGAGATAGAGTCTTACTCTGTCAACCAGGTTGGAGTGCAGTGGTGTGATCTCAGATCACTGCAATCTCTGCTTCCTGGATTCAAGTGATTCTCATGCCCCAGCCAACCAAGTAGCTGAGATTACAGGCACATGCCACCATAACCAGCTAATGTTTGTATTTTTGGTCAAGTCGGAGTTTTGTCACATTGGCCAGGCTGGTATGGAACTCCCGACCTCAGGTGATCCGCCCTCCTCGGCTTCCCAAAGAGGTGGTATTACAGGCATGAGCCACCACACCTGGCCTATGGTAGAATTATTTCTATTCCTTTGGGTATATACCCAATAATGGCATTGCTGGGTTGAATGTCTACCACACTGTTACACGTGTAGAGAACTTGAGGCCAGATATGAGTTATGGGCGGTTAGCCCTGGGCAGACAATGGGTGGCGGGGCTCAGCTGGGCATCCTGCTCTGCAGATAGCATCCCAAACAAGCAGCCAGCGACCCCCCTCTTCCTTCGTGCTGACCAAGGGGCATAGTTCAGAATTCCAGCAGCACAGGCTGGCTCCCACATTCTCCTTTTTCCCTCTTTTCTCCAGCCTGTTTCTCAGTCTCCCCATGAAAACTTGGCAGAAGCCAGACCGTACACATAACTTGGTATTTATTTTTGAAAGATGGACTCTCAAAATGATGCCAGCCACGGTGGCACACACCTGTGATCCTAGGGCTTTGGGAGGCCAGTGTGGGAGGATACCTTCAGACCAGGCATTTGAGACCAGCCAGGGCAACATCATAAGGCCGTGTCTGTACAAAAAATTTAAAAACTTAGCTGGGTGTGGTAGTACCAGTCTGTGGTCCCCACTACTTGAGTGGCTGGGGCATGAGGATCGCTTGAGCCCAGAAATTCGAGGCTGTGAATGATGATTACCAGAGGCTGGAGGAGGGTGGTAGAGAGGGCTGCATGGTGATGATTAAAAAGCACAAACACATAGTTAGAGAGAATGAATAAGATCTAGTATTTGATGGCACAACAGGGTAACTGCAGTGCACAATAACTTATTGTACATATTCAAGTAACCGAAAGTACAAATGGAACATTTGTGACACAAAGAAATGATAAATGCTTGAGGGGATGGATACCTCATTTACTTGTTGGGATTATTACACATTCCATGCCTGTATTAATATACCTCATGTATGTCATAGATGGATACTATCTACACATACACACTTTTTTAAAATTTAAAAAAGTTGTAAGTTTGGTCTGGGAATCTCTGGGGTCCTCAAGACTCTTTTGGGGGGTCTTCAGGGACAAAACTATGTTATAACTGTCCTAACATGGTGTTGGCCTTTTCATTCATGTTCATTTCATTCACACGTGTACAGAGTTTTCCAGAGTCTGCATGACATAGAGTATTGCAACAGATTAAAGGCAGATTTGAGAATCTAGCTGTCTTCTCTTCAGCCAGATATTGAAGAGATTTGCAAAAATATAAAACAATGCTGGCTGGGTGCAGTGGCTCACCCCTGTAATCCTAGCACTTTGGGAGGCCGAGGCAGGAGGATCACCCAAAGTCAGGAGTTTTAGACCAACATGGAGGAACTCTGTCTCTATGAAAAATACAAAATTAGCTGGGTGTGGTGGCGCATGCCTGTAATCCCAGCTTCTCAGGAGGCTGAGGCAGAAGAATCGCATGAACCCAGGAGGTGAAGTTTACAGTGAGCCGAGATCGGGCCATTGCACTCCAGCCTGGGCAACAAGAGTGAGGGTCCATTTCAAAACAAAACAAAACAAAAATGCCATTCTTCTCACTACAATTTTTTGTTTGAAAAGATCATATGTTTTTGTAAAATGTGTTATTTATGTTTAAACATGCGATGGGTTTCTTATTGTTTAAAGTGAATTAATATTTTAAGAATGTATTAACCTCATGCTCTCATACAGTAAATATCCCTAGATATAGCACACTTAAACAAAAGGTTTTTGAAGTGCTCAATAATTTTTAAGAGTGCAAAGGGAACTTTCCCTGAGACCAAAAAGTTTGAAAACCCTTTTCTACTCAACAGGAGCCTAAAGGCTTTAAAGAACACCAGATCTATGTTCAAATGCTGTGTGGCAGTAACCCCAGATTATGTGGCATGTGGTGTGGTGGCTCACACCCGTAATCCCAGGACTTTGGGAAGATGACACAAGTGGATCATTTGAGGTCAGGAGTTCCAGACCAGCCTGGCCAACATGGTAAAACCCTGCCTCTACTAAAAATACAAAAATTAGTCAGGCCTGGTGGCGCACACCTGTGGTCCCAGCTACTCGGGAGACTGAGGCAGGAGAATCGCTTAAATCCAGGAGGGGAAGGTTGCAGTGAGCCGAGATCATGCCACTGCACTCTAGCCTGGGTGACAGCGTGAGACTGTCTCAACAAAACAAAAACAAATGCTGAGTGTGCAGCCTCCTAGCCATGCAGACTTGGGCAAGTTACTGAACTTCTCTGAACTTCAGTTTATTCATCGGTGAAAGAGAGGTGTTGACCTCCATGCCTCGCCCTTGTGAGGTGCTGGGTGAATACTGATTTTGTCCCAGCTTCATAGGACAAGGGCATCTTACCTGGACATTGTCAGCCCAGCAGTGCCTGCTGAGGGAGGAGAGACGTTTTCCAATCCTTGCTGCTGAATCACAATTTAGCTATTTTTGCATTTCTTTTCCTTCCTTCCTTTCCCCCTCCCTCCCTTTGTTTTTCTTTCTTTTTCGCTTTCTCTCTTTATTTTCTTCCCTTCTTTCTTTGAGACAGGGTCTCACTTTGTCACCCAAGCTGGAGCGCAGTGGTACAAATCACAGCTCACTGCGTCCTCACCTCCTAGGCTAAGGCGATTCTCCTATCTCAGTACCCCAGTTTCTGGGACTACAGACACACACCACCAGGCTAGGCTAGTTTTTGTCTTTTTTTGTAGAGATGGGGTTTCACCATATTGCCCAGGCTGGCTGGGCTCGAATTTCTACACTCAAGCGATCCTCCCACCTTAGCTATCCAAACTGCTGGGATACAGGCCTTGTAAGCCACTGTGCCTGGCCTTTTCTTTTTAGACAGAGTCTCTCTCTGTCACCCAGGCTGGAGTGCAGTGGTGCAATCATGGCTCCCTGCAGCCTTGAATTTCTGAGCTCAAACAATCTTCCTACCGTGGCCTCTCAAAGTGCTGGGATCATGGGTGTGAGCCATTATGCCGGTCTCCTTTTAACTTCAGACACACTCCCGACACCAGTCGATGGCACTGGGGCCACATTTTGCCCACCACAGATGTGGGCTTTTAAGAGTTCAAATCTTGAAGATGATTAAAAAGTGTTTTACCTCCTTGGTATTTAATGAAATCCAGGTTCTGGGAGGTTCTTGGAAGAGAAGGGGCTCCTGGGAGTGGGAAGAGTTTCCAGAAAGAGATGAGAAAGGGGCCCCTGACCAGCTGCATAAACTGAATCTTTAGATTTCCATAAACAAACCCTTCACGCACAATCTCCACCTTGAAAAGCCTGTTCTTCTAGCAGAAAGAGAGTAAGGGGGGCCATGTCCATAGGCTGTGACAAATACTACTCAGCTGCCTGAAGTGCTGGCCTGTTTCACACCATCTGTCTCCTACCCTCTCAACAGCCCTCTTCTTTCTCTCTCCTTTTTTTTATCATTTTGAGACAGAGTCTTGCTCTGTCTCCCAGGCTGGAGTACAGTGGCTCGATCTCAGCTTACTGCAATCTCCACTTCCCAGGCTCAAACAATTCTGCCTCAGCCAACCGAGTAGCTGGGATTACAGATACCCGCCACCACACCCACCTATTTTTTGTATTTTTCATAGAGACAGGATTTCACCATGTTGGTCAGGCTGGTCTCGAACTCCTGACCTCAAGTGATCTGCCTGCCTCAGCCTCCCAAAGTGCGGGGATTACAGGTATGAACCACCAGTCCCTGCCTACAAAAAAAAATATATATATACATATATATATATAATTGCACTTTAGGTTCTGGGGTACATGTGAAGAACATGCAAGATTGTTGCATAGGTACACACATGGCAGTGTGGTTTGCTGCCTTCCTCCCCATCACCTATATCTGGCATTTCTCCCCATATTATCCCTCTCCAACTCCCCACCCCCTGCTGTCCCTCCCGTAGTTCCCCCCGACAGACCCCAGTGTGTGTTGCTCCCCTCCCTGTGTCCATGTGTTCTCATTGTTCAACACTCGCCTATGAGTGAGAACATGCGGTGTTTGGTGTTCTGTTCTTGTGTCAGTTTGCTGAGAATGATGGTTTCCAGGTTCGTCCATGTCCCTACAAAGGACATGAACTCATTGTTTTTTATGGCTGCATAGTATTCCATGGTGTATATGTGCCATATTTTCCCTGTCCAGTCTATCATCGATGGGCGTTTGAGTTGGTTCCAACTCTTTGCTATTGTAAACAGTGCCGCAATGAACATTCGTGTGCATGTGTCCTTATAATGGAACGATTTATAATTTAAAAAATCAGCCAGGCATGGTGGTGTACGCCTGTAGTCACAGCTACTCAGGAGGCTGGGCAGAAGGATTGCTTGAGCACAAGAGGTAAAAACTGTGATCACATCACTGCACTCCAGCCTGGGCAACACAGCAAGACCCTGTCTCTTAAAAAAAAAAAAAAAAAAGCACTATACAAAGGAGTCCCTGACCTGGCATGGTGGCTTACACCTGTAATTCCAGCACTTTGGGAGGCTGAAGCAGGCAGATTGTCTGAGGTCAGGAGTTCGAGACCAGCCTGGGCAACATGACGAAACCCTGTCTCTACTCAAAATGCAAAACAATTAGCCAGGCGCGGTAGCGTGTGCCTATAGTCCCAGCTACTCAGGAGGCTAAGGCACAATAATTGCTTGAACCAGGGAGGCAGAGGTTGCAGTGAGCTGAGATTGCGCTGCTGCACTGCAGCCTGGGTGACAAAGCAAGACTCTATCTCTGAAAAAAAAAAAAAATCCCTGCAGTTGACCTACAACTGCCCCAATATGAGCAGCCATCCTGACTCCCTGCTCCCTCGTCTCTGAAGAAGCTGCAGTGACAGGCAAGTATTTGAGGACATACAGAGTGCAGTAAAAGCAACTTCTCTCTGGGGTCAGAAGACTAGGCTCCAGCCTCACCAAGCTCTAAAGAGCTTGTGTTTGTGCCTGAGTAGCATGTTATCATGTCTCTTCGTACTTTTCTGTTTGCCTTCCATGTAGTTACAAGATTACACACCAGACTAAAAACCCCAGGGTCCCCTTTGGACAGAAGAAAGTTCCAAAAATCTGTCAAGCATTATTTAGAAGGTGATCCCATTTTTCCAAGCTGGTTGGTGACCGGGCTTTGAGGCTGCTGGTCAGGGACCTCAGTTTGACAGTCAGGCAGCTGCCTTCTCATCCTCCCCCTGTGTGGCAGCACTTTGCAGCCTTGTGCCCTGGGCTGGGAGCCCAGAGAGGCCTCACTAAAGAGACACTTGGAACTTCCCCCTGAAAACGCCTGGCTCTGATTTATTTCCCATCCTGGCCCATGTTCTGCTGACCTGATCTTATAAGCACATAATTATGTTATTAGCATATGATGAACCACAGTATACAATGCATCCTGCTGGAGAGAATTAGAATAAATTGCCACTTCAGCAGAGTTCCAGATAAAACAGCACCACAAAAGGAAAGAAAGAGAAGGCATCAGAGGATAGGCCATGGTTGCAGGTATAGCCACTGTGCCTCCCTCAAGGCTCCCTCCTGGGGTCATGGCTGAAGAAACAGACCCAGGGAGAGTGGAGGGGTGACTTGGCTTGAAACTCACAGGCCCTGGACATCCCCAGTGAGAATGAGAATGAGAACCCAGCATTAATTAAGCCTTGCCTAGGTTTTAGCAGGAATTACAGCACTGGGAAAAGAGGGGAGATGTTTTCTTTTTGTTTGTTTGTTTGTTTGTTGTTGCCAGTCAAGACAGGTTTATTTTAGAGAAAACAAACCTGAGAGGGGCATCTGGCTGAGTTAGATGTTTTCAGCAGGCAGAGATTGGCTCACAGGACAGAAAGCAAAATGCCCCATAATGAGGGCTCAGAGCCTCCATGGCTGGGCAGCCCCAGGAGCGGGCCCGTGTCCCAGACCCATGTGGAACCCACACTTGGTCGCACCATAGCAGCCACAGAATCGGGGCCCAGCCCACAGCAGTGCACATAAGAGCCTGCTATGCATAGGGTCGGGGCCCACAGTGTCACGGGAACATATCACAGGTGTCACAGCCTCCAGCCATTCTGATATTGAATGACCCACATTGCAGGCTCTTCTTGACTTGGAACTATTGCTCATACAGTTCCTTCTGCCAGGTGCTCCCTTTCCCTTTCTCTTCCTGCTCTCCTTTAGAGCTGATCTCTAGGGTTGTCCTTTTTTTATTTTCATTTTCTCAGACAGAGTTTTGCTTTGTCACCTAGGCTGGAGTGCAGCAGTGTGAGCACAGCTCACTGCAGCCTCCAACTCCTGGGCTCAAGTGATCCTCCTGCCTCAGCCTCCTAAGTAGGTGGAACTACAGGCATGTCCCACCATGCTCAGCTCAGTTTTGAATTTTATATAGAGATGGGGTCTTGCTATGTTGCCCAGGCTGGTCTCAAGCACCTGGCTTCCAGGGATGTTCCCACTTCAACTCCTAAAGTGCTAGGACTACAGGCATGAGCCTCCATGCCTGGCCCAACATGCCTCCTTGAATATAGGGGCCAGAGGGTGAAAATAGAGAGAGTGATCTTGTGCCATCCTGTATTGCTATAGGACTGCAGAAGCTATGGCTGCAGCTCCATCCCAGGCTGGTCGTGAACTCCTGGCCGCAAGGGATCCTCCCTGTTAGATATAGCGGATGTCAAGTATTTCTTCAAAGAATCAGTATGACAGTATATTCAGCTCTCTTATTCTTTAGTTCTCTATTTTAAAGTTTAACTTCCTTGTAGTTCCAGTAAACAATCTCCTCCACCAGTTCTAATCAGTAGTTCACATCTGCTCCCCCAGATCCCAGCTCCGTCCTGACTCATCCTGGTCACCTGCTTCAGTCACCTGTTTCAGTCATCTGCTCTGGTCATCTTCTTTGACATAGGTCACCTCTGGCTACCTGGTCTGACCTGCCTATAACCATCCTTCCTGCCAAACCACCCACCCTGCCACTTTAACTCAGACCCCTGCTTTCTTTAAAATAGCCAGTCGGGATTAGTCTAGCTTGTGTGGTCTAACCGTAGCCAATAGGAGAATGACATAGCAGTAGGGGCAACTCCCATCAGGAATAAGTACCCCTTCCACTCCTTGTCCAGGTTTGTGCTCACCATTGTTCCATCTGTGAGCCGCACCCTTCTCTAGAAGTAAATTGCCTTGCTGAGAAATTTATATTTGAGTGCTACTTCTTTTGCGGCATCAAAAATTGCACTTCTAACATCCCACCTCAGCCTCTGCAAGTACTGGGATTACAGGTGTGAGCCACCACACCTGGCCCAGGGTTGCCTTTTGCCAGTCTCTGTCATGTACCTGCCTCCCTGTGTTGAAATGATTTGCCTGGATGAGTTATCCTGGTTCTTTCCTGTTGTAATGGACTGAACGTCTGTGTTCTATGAAAATTCATATGTTGAAACCCTAATAACAACGTGATGATATTTAGAGGTGGGGCCTTTGGAAGGAAAGTAATTAGGTCACGAGAGTTACAAACTCCCAAAATCAGAGACAGGTCTCAGTTAATTTAGAAAATTTATTTTGCCATGGTTGAGAACTCGATCCTGTGACACAGCTTCAGGGGGTCCTGATGATATGTGCCTGAGGTGGCCAGAGCACAGTTTGGTTTTATACATTCTAGGGAGACATGAGACATCAATCAACATATGTAAGATGAACATTGGTTCAGTCTGGAAAGGCGGGACAACTCAAAGCATGGAGGAGGCTACCAGGTCATAGGTAGATAAGAGACAAATGGTTGCATTCTTTTGAATTTCTGATTAGCCTTTCCAAGCGAGGCAGTCAGCTATGCATGTGTCAGTGATCAGAGCAGTGACTTGGAATAGAATGGGAGGCAGGTTGGCCTGAACCAGTTCCCAGCTTGACTTTTCCCTTTAGCTTAGTGATTTAAGGACCCCAAGATTTATTTGCCTTTCACAAATGGAACCCCCACAAATAGGATCAGTGTACCTATTATTATTATTATTACTACTTGAGGCAGAGTCTTACTCTGTTGCCTAGGCTGGAGTGTAGTGGCGCAATCTCGGCTCACTGCAACCTCTTCCTCCCACATTCAAGCGGGTCTCCTGCCTCAGCCTCCCGAGTAGCTGGGACTGCAGGTGTGCGCCACCACACCTGGCTAATTTTTGCATTTTTAGTAGAGACAAAGTGTCACCATGTTGGCCAGGCTGGTCTCAAACTTCTGACCTCAGATGATCTGCCCACCTTGCCCTCCCAAAGTGCTGGGATTACAGACGTGAGCCACAGTGCCCAACCAGATTAGTGCACTTATAAGAAGAGGCCAGAGAGCTAACAGGCTGTCTTTCCACCATGTGAGGACACAGAGGGAAGATGGAAGTCTGCAACCCAGAAGCTTGCCAGGACCCACCCATGCTGACATCCTGATCTTGGACTTCCAGCCTTCAGAGCTATGAGAAATAAATTGCTGTTGTTTCGTGAGCCACTGACCTATGGCACTTTGTTACAGCAGCCCAAAGGGACTAAGACACCTGCTCCAAACTTCCTTCTGGCAGCAGCATGGTTTGATCCATCTCTGCACAAGATGGGTCAAGACAATGCGCATTTGAACAGTTATGCCATTGAGACCTCAGGGAGCTGGGAGACTGCCTGGACATTTTTGGACAGTGATACATGGAGAACTTTGGTGCCTTGCTGAGGACTTCAAGGATGGAGCACTGGCCAGTGCTTGAATTTCTCCTGCTCCCTGGGATCTGGAGATGAGGGGCCGTCTGTTTCTGAAGATCAGGAGGCCCCAGCTGGGAGGAGAAGGGGATGATGAGGCTGGCAGCCAGGTGGGTGGCAAATGGATGAGAGGCTACAGATAGGAGCCCTGAAGTAGGAAGGCAGAAATAAGACCACCTGAGCAGGAGGCAGAGCGTGGGGGCGTTTTTGTTTGTTTATTTTTAAGACGGAGCCTCGCCTTGTCACCCAGGCTAGAGTGCAATGGTGTGATCTCGACTCACTGCGACCGCTGCCTCCTGGGTTCAAGCGATTCTCCTGCCTCAGCCTCCCAAGTAGCTGGGATTACAGATGTGTGCCACCACAGCCAGCTAATTTTTTGTATCTTTAGTAGAGACAGGGTTTCACCATGTTGGCCAGGCTGGTCTCAAACTCCTGACCTTGTGATCCACCCGCCTTGGCCTCCCAAAGTGCTGGGATTACAGGTGTGAGCCACAGCACCTAGCCTGTATTTTGTTTTTTTAAGATGGGGGCTTGCTGTGTTACCCAGGCTGGAATGCAGTGGCACAATCTCGGCCAGCTGCAACCTCCACCTTTTGGAATCAAGTGATTCTCCTGCCTCAGCCTCCCAAGTAACGGATTATGGGCCTGCACCACCACACCCAGCTAATTTTTGCATTTTTAGTAGAGAAGTTATGTTGGCCAGATTGGTCTTAAACTCCAGACCTCAAGTGATCCGCCCACCTCGGCCTGGCAAAGTGTTGGGATTACAGGCATGAGCCACCATACCCATCCCAGAGCATATTGATGAGAGGCAACCTTCCCTGCATTCGGCTTCCGTTCCAGACACCCAAGGGTACTTGCCCCAGCCCAGGGACCCTGCTATCCCCGTCTCCCCATCCCCCTACCTCCACCCTGGTCGTGCCTCAAGCCTCCTTCCTTTCTTCCCTGCTCCTGGATCCCGAGTGGAGCTGGCAGAGCCGAGTGGCTTCTCTGACTGTTCCCCTACTTGGCTTTTGCTGCTCTTCTTGGCTCCCTGATGAAGTTCCCAGAGCCTCTGCTCCAACATTCCCGCTTCCTGGAGGTGCCAAATTTACTCCAGTCCTCCTCGCTCTCAGCTGATGACCTCATCTGCTTCAGGGAGCGTGGAACCATGCAGCCTGAACGCCTCTAACTTCCACCCCTTCTGCTTCATAATATGGGTCCCCTCACCCTCCTGTCTCCTTTTCTCTCCTCTCCTGGCAAGAGAGTCCCTCCCCTCTGCCTCTTCCCATTTTCCCCTTAACTCCTGTTCGTTCCTGGGTGTCTGCAACAGGACTGTTTCATCCCAAGGAAAATATGACTCTCAACCCAGATGGTCCTCAAGCTGCCGTCCTTCAATTCTCCTTCCTGTTACCACCAAACTTGGAGGAAGAAAGGTTCGTCCAAACACTTCTGCTCCTTCACCTTCCCCAACCCTCAAAATCACGATTTCAACCCAAAGCACGAACAAAAAGATGCCCTTGAAAAGATAATCACAATATGCTGTGAATCAAAAAATGCAGATGGTAAAACATAATGCATACTGCACTTGCATTTCTTGTTTTAAAAGTGTTATATTTACATTTTTTTTTCATTGAGAAATGTTACATAATAAAATAACAGAAGGTATACCTAAATGATGCAATTGTGGGTGTTTTTTAATTCTTTGTATCTATTTTCAGATTTTTCTTAAGGAACATGAATTATGTGTGAAAAAAATACAGGCTTCAGAAAAAAGGCAGCAAACTGCTTTTCAGATGTTCAGAAATAATGTTGAAATTCAATGACACATCACTCTTTATATCAAAGGGATAGATAAAAAAATTTTAAAGTGAAAAATGAAGCAATAAAAGAATTAGAAGAATCTTGGAGTAGGTAGACTTTTCTCTTTTGTGGTTTTTAGGTTTTGAGGAAGAGAGGTTTATCCAATACACTTGGTGGCAGCAAACGCAGTGAACAAAATTAAAATACATGGAACAAATTAGGGGAAGTTAGGCTGGGTACAGAAATTTGAGACCAGCCTGGGCAACATAGTGAAACATTGTCTCTAAAAAACATTGTAAAAAATTAACCAGGCATGGTGGCATATGCCTGTGATCCCCAGCTACTCAGGAGGCTGAGGTGGGAGAATCTTCTGAACCCCTGAAGTCAAGGCTACAGTGAGCCATGATCTCACCACCTCACTCCAGCCTGGATGACAGAGTAAGACACTGTCTCAAAAAAAAAAAAAAAAAAAGCAAAACAAAGTAGAGTAAATTGATTGTATGTGAAAATGGTTAGTTCCCTTAAACTAATTATTTAAATACGAATTTTAAATCAATAAGAAAAAATAGCTACTAGTCAATAGAAAAATGAGTGGGCAAAGAACCTGAAATACTTCCCAGAAAAAGATAGACAATTAACTCAGAAACACGTGAAGGCAAAACTTTACAAGAAAAGGCACCATTTCTATTATTTGTATTAGATTGTCAAAGAATAAAAATATTGATCATGTACCGTGCAGACAAGAATATGCAGAAACTGGGATTTTCACACATTGGGGTGGGAATGTAAATTGATCTGTGCAGTGCTATCTTTCCAAATTTAAAATTCACAAGCTCTCTGAGCCGTCACACACTTTTGGGAATTTATTCTAGAGATATTCTTCTAAAGACTCAGCTGTTGGTTTGATTTTATTGTTTTCTGCTTTGAATTTGGTTGATTTCTGCTCTAATTTTTATCTTCTTCCTGCTGCTTGCTTTAGGTTTGCTTTTCCTTTCTTTCCCTTTTTTCCTTCCTTCCTTCCTTTTTCCTTCCTTCTTTCTTTCTCTCTCTCCCTCTTTCTCTCTTTCTTACTTATTTTCTTTCTCTCTCTCTCTCCCTCTCGTATCATTTCCACTCCTTTACATTTTTGAGATTTGTTTTATAGCACAGAATATGATCTATTGTGATGGATGATGCTTTTATACTTGAGATAAATGTGTAATCTACTGTTGAATAAAGTGTTCTATAAATGTCAGTTAAGTTGAGTTAGTTGATTATATTTTGTCTAAAATTGACTGGTAGTGATTTGTCCAACATTAATGCAATGACTCCTGCTTGTTTTGGTTAATGTTTCCATGGTATATTTTCCTTCATCTTTAAAAAAAAAAAAAAAAAAATGTATCCATGGCCAGGTGTGGTGGCTCACACCTATAGTCCCAGCACTTTGAGAGGCCGAAGTGGGTGGATCACCAGATGTCAGGAGCTCAAGACCAGCCTGGTCAATATGGTGAAACCTTGTCTCTACTAAAATACGATAATTAGCTGGGCACGGTGGTACACCCCTGTAATCCCAGCTATTCGCAAAGCTGAGGTGAGAGAATTGCCTGAACATGGGAGATCACACCACTGCACTCCAGCCTGGGCAACAGAGCAAGACCCCATCTCAAAAAAATTTTTAAAAACTCCATGCCTTTCCAGTATATTTAAAGTGAATATATTGTATACAAAATATAGTTGAGGTTTGATTTTTTAAAAAATCCAATCTGACAATGTCTGTCTTTCAACTGGTATGTATAGATCATTCCCATTTAAGGTAATGGCCAGGCACAGTGGCTCACACTTGTAATCCCAGCACTTTGGGAATCTGAGGCAAGTGGATCACTTGAGACCAGGGATTCAAGACCAGCCTGGCCAACATGGTGAAACCCCATCTCTACTACAAATACAAAAATTAGCCGGGTATGGTGGCCCACGCCTGTAATCCCAGTTGCTTGGGAGGCTGAGGTGGGAGGATTGCTTGAACCTGCAAGGCAGAGTTTCCAGAGAGCTGAGATTGTGCCACTGCACTCCAGCCTCAGTGACAGAGCGAGATTGTCTCAAAAAATAAGATAAAATTTAAAAAAGTAATTATCACTATATTTTGACTAAAACTCACCATGTTTCCAAGCTCTTTTCTTTTTTTTCTTTTCTTTTCTTTTGTATTTGTTCTTTGTTTCTTGTTTACTGGGTTTTTGTGTTTCTTTTGCCTTCTCTGATTTTAATGAGCATTTTTGCTCATAATAATTCTGTTTTATCTTCTCTATTAATTTACTATTTGTACTTTTTAACCTTTCTAGTGGTTTCCCTATGGTTTACAATATACATTTTTAAATAATCTAAGTCCATCTCTGATTATAACATTTCATCATGATGTCATATCACTTCATGCATAGTGAAAGGAACTTATAACAAAGTTCCCAGTTCCTTCTTCCCATATCTTGTTCTACTGTGATTATATATTCTCATTTATACAAGCACCAATACGTCACCCCTATTATTACTTTTTACAGTCAGTGACTTTTTGTAGCAATGAAAATTTTTCTTAGTTATATTTTACTTTTATTTATCTCAGTTCCAATGCTCTTCATTTCTTTGTGTATATCTAAGTTTCTTACCTTAATAATATTCCTTCTGCCTGAAAAAATTCTTTTAACATATCTTGTATTGTATTCTGCTGGCAATGAATGAGGAAGTCTTCTTCACTTTTGCAGCAGCGTTTTAGCAGATACAGAATTCTCGGTTGACACACTATTTTCTTTCACCACTTTAAAGGTATTACTCCACTGTCTTCTTTCTTTCTTGCATAGTTGCATAATTAATTTTCTTTTTCTTTCTTTCTTTTTTTTTTTTTTTTGAGACAGAGTCTTTTTCTGTCATCCAGGCTAGAGTACAGTGACACAATCCCAGCTCCCAGCAACCTCTGCTTTTCAGGTTTAAGCGATTCTCCCACCTCAGCCTCCTGAGTAGCTGGGATTATGGGCACCCACCACTGTGCCCAGCTAAATTTTTTGTATTTTTAGTAGAGACAGGGTTTCATCGTGTCAACCAGGCTGGTCTCGCACTCCTGACCTCAGGTGATCCATCCACCTTAGACTCTCAAACTGCCAGGATTACAGGCGTGAGCCACCACGCCCGGCCTCTTTCGCCTCTTTAAAGGCATTACTCCACTGTCTTCTTGCTTGTGTCGTTTCTGACAAGAAATCTGCCGTATATTTGTCCTTGTTTCTCTGTGCGAGGTGTTTCTTTCTCTCTGTAGCTGATTTCAAGATTTTCTCTTTGCCTTTGGTGTTCTGCCTCTTGAGGTCTAGCATCTGTATTTTGCTGTTATTTACTTGCTATGATTCTTACTGGAGGCTTGTTAGCATGCTGGTAGGATATGGAGGATAAGGAATATTTTGTAGTTTTTTTTTTTAATTGCATTTTAGGTTTTGGGGTACATGTGAAGAACATGCAAGATTGTTGCATATGTACACATGTGGCAATATGATTTGCTGCCTTCCTCCCCATCACCTATATCTGGCATTTCTCCCCATGCTATCTCTCCCCAACTCCCCACCCCCAACTGTCCCTCCCCTATTTCCCCCCAACAGACCCCAGTGTGTGTTGCTCCCCTCCCTGTGTCCATGTGTTCTCATTGTTCAACACCTACCTATGAGTGAGAACATGCGGTGTTTGATTTTCTGTTCTTGTGTCAGTTTGCCGAGAATGATGGTTTCCAGGTTCATCCGTGTCCCTACAAAGGACACAAACTCATCATTTTTTATGGCTGCATAATATTCCATGGTGTATATGTGCCACATTTTTCCTGTCCAGTCTATCATCGATGGGCATTTGGGTTGGTTCCAAGTCTTTGCTATTGTAAAGTGTACTGCAATGAACATTCGTGTGCATGTGTCCTTATATTAGAACTATTTATACTCCTTTGGATATATACCCAGTAATGGGATTGCTGGGTCAAATGGAATTACTATTTCTAGGTCCTTGAGGAATCGCCACACTGTCTTCCACAATGGCTGAACTAATTTACACTCCCACAAACAGTGTAAAAGTGTTTCTATTTTCCACATCCTCTCCAGCATTTTGTAGTTTTCTGATTAAGCCTCCAATTTTGGAAGTGTACAATGGGCTTGTGTCTTGGGATGTAGCTTTCACAAGTGTTTCTGTCCCTCACCTAAGAGTAGAGTTTAATCCCTGTACCCTTATTCCTTTTCCATGAAACAGTGCATAAATTCCAGGATGGCATTTTTCAGTCTACCCTAAGACTCTCCCCTCTGCAGAGTAAAAGATTTTGTATTGAGTTTCTTTTCCCTCTTATGTGAGAAAGAGATATTTGGGCTACATGGAGTGGCCTCTGGCAATACACTCCCTCCTGCAGATTAAGCTCTTTTTTCTGTAAGGAAGAAGATGGGTCTCTGTGGAGCTTCCACAGTGGCTACCACTCCCCTTTCCCAGCCAGTGCCTCTGGATTATCTCCATCCTTCTGAGCCAGGAGGATAGTGTCTAGAGGCAGGGAACCTAAGGCTGATTCACACTGACTTCATAGAACTAAATCAAAAGGAAAACTTCAACTTTCCATGCCCAGGTAACAAAAGAACAGACGCTCCTCCCTTTGCAACTCTCCACTTTCTCCATCACAGATGAGAAATGAAAAGTACCTCTGACTGGTCCTCTCCCACAACCAATCAGACTGGTCGTGGGCCTGGTCATCATTTGCATAGGGGTGTAACTTTGTCACTCCACTTCAGCCTCTGATTTATTGCCTGCTGCCACCAATCAGGCTGATGATGGCCCCTCCTTCATTTACATAGGGTGAAAACCAAGTAACCAATGGGAAACCTGTAGAGGGTATTTAAATCCAGAAAATTCTGTGACCAGAGCTCTTGAGTCGCTTGCTTGAACCCACTCTCACTCTATGGAGTGTACTTTCTTTTCAACAAATCTGTGCTTCTGTTGCTTCTTCGTCTTGTGCATTTTATCCAATTATTTGTTTAAAATGCCAAGAACCGAGAGGACTCTTAGTCAAGACCCTGCACCTGTAACAGTTCCTGTGAGAGCCTGGTGGGGTCCTGGAGGAAAACCTGAAAAGGAAGGAGGGAATCTCCTCCCCACATGACCGCAGCCTCTAGGAGCCTCACACTCTCATACTAGGCCAATAGGAAACAAAATGTCTTGTTTCATGTTTCTATCAGTGTATATCATACCCAGTGGCTTCTTCTCCCCCAGATAAGCAAATCAGCAGGTCAGGAATTTCCCTGCAAGCACCTGTTTCTCGTCAGGATGACTGTGTGTCCTGTGACCTGTTCTCTAATTTCAGTTCTCTAATGGGTTCACAAAAAGTCATGAATGTGATGCCTGTCCACCTTTTATCTTGTAACAATAGAGCTGATCTTTAGATTCTCTGCATATCCCAGAGATGCACTTATAAATATACTAGGAAAGAAATCAGTCATGCATCACTTGATAATATGTATACATTTTCAGAAATGCATCATTTGGCAATGTTGTCATTGTTTGAACATCACAGAACGTACTTACACAAAACTAGATGATCTAGCCTACTACATACCTAGGTTACATGGTATAGCCTATTGCTCTTAGGCTACAAACCTGTACAGCATGTGACTGAACTCAATACTGTAGACAGTCGTAACACAATGGTATTTGTGTATCTAAACCTATTTAAACATAGAAAAGGTAACGCATTGCACTGTGATGTTACCACAGCTATAACAGCTCTAGGCAACAGGAATTTTTCAGCTTCATTATAGTCTTACGGGACCACAGTCGTAGATGTGGGCTGTCATTGACCAAAATGTCTTTATGAGGCACAAGACTGTGTGTTTATGCATGTGTATGTATTCCCAACACACACACACACACACACGGAACTGTATTGCTGTATTGCCTCATATTTGTACTAGAAGGAACGACTGAGAAAACTTAAATATCCCTTAGGCTGGGAGCAGAAATCAACCATAACACAGTCATACAATGAGATATTATGCAGCATATCTAAATGGCAATGAGACATGCAGTACAGTAGTTAAAAGGAATGAGACGAAACGTTATGCAGAAGTTAAATAGAATGTGTTGATGTTAGAAATTATTCTCCAAAAATAACACTTTGTACAGTTTACAGGCTTTTTCTTTCCATGTAGTAATTTTTAGATCTGTTCCCAAATACTCTGGTTTTCCCGCCTTATGGAATGTGGTAGGAAGGTACGTCCTGTCTCCTTTGAAATTTGGGTGGTATGCTTTAACCAATGAAATATTAGTGAGAGAATTACACTGGATTTCAGCCGGCATCCACCCCCTTGGCAGGGTAGCCTTGTGCCAGATCCAACCTGCCCAACAACACACAGCGGTCCTGCTGAGATAGAGCTGATCTGTGGGTTCACGAACCTCAAGGATCATGTGGACTTGGGTTTAGGGCTGCCATTTGAGCCCCTGACTGCTGTAGAGAGAATGAAAGAGACACCCAGGAAGGAGACTGAGAAGGACAGAGACACAGAAAGGCAGAGAGATGAGACGATGGGTGGGGGCAGAGTGTGAGACATACGCCAATGGGCACTTCTTTCTGATTTCCGGTTTAAATCTTTTGAGTGACATGGCTTTACTTCATCTCCATGAGCTTTGTGACAAATCATGACATCTTGAAAAACATTCCCATTTAGTAAGCTGGCTTGAGTGAGTTTCTGCTCTTGCAGTGAAGTTACCTCCAAGACACGTGTCTTTTAAAGATTTCTCCCCAGATTGGCTTATTCTGGCTTTCCAGCCATCTCTCCAAACGTCCCCCAGGACAGAGCCTTCCCCAAGCTTCATTATTTTCCAGACATCTCCAACACTGGCCACCTGAGTACCTCTGAACATGACTCCTTCTGGCAAAAGCCCCTGCTCTCCATATTATTCTGTTACTGACTTAAGACAGCACCTTCTCTATGGCCCAGTTTCAAGTCTTCCCTTGCCACCTCCTCCCCAGCCCCTGGACAGAATCCTTTGCTCAGCCCTGGATTTATTCTTCTCTTGAACCATTTGTCAGATTCTGCCTTGCATTATAGTTGCTTTGATTGTTTTATTTCTACACCAAACTCTAAGCTCCTTAATGGTAACAAGTGATATCTTAATCATCCTTCGAGGACTAAAATGTTTCCTGGATGTTTGCATTATTTGAGACTGTACTTATTAGTTCTACTGCCTCTTGAAATAAGAATAAAGAGGAGGAAGTTACAACCAGTCTCAAAGCAAAGCCCCCTCCTGTTCCTTCAATACTGAGCACCCAAATAATAAAAATGGCAAGGACTGATATCATTTAATCCCTGCCAGGCATTGTTCTAGGTCTTTGGTATTTATTAATGCAAGTCATCATAATAAATTCCTATAAGGAATATACAGTTAGTCTCAATTTTTCAATGAAGATACTTGCCCTCCAAGGGCACATAACAAAAGGACAGAACCTAAATTTTTACCCAGATCACCTGTCCTCAAGGTCCATGCCTTCAATCGTTTGACCATGAGAAGGGCCTCAGAGGAAAGGAGAAATGGAACCTAACGTGCTCGCTCCCTGGTCTATGGAGAGGACCTGAGTGAAGCCCTTGCTCTTGTCTGCAGTGGGTGTGAAAGGGATGAGGGAAGAATTCTGCCTGTAGACCAGTGTATTAGTTCATTGTCATCTTGCTAATAAAGACACACCCAAGACTGGGTAATTTATATTAAAAAAAAAAAAAAAAGAGGTTTAATGGACTCACAGTTCCACATGGCTGAGGAGGCATCACAATCATGGCGGAAGGTGAAGAAAGAGCAAAGACACAGCTTATATGGCAGCAGGCAAGAGAGAGCTTATGTAGGGAACTCCCCTATATAAAACCATCAGATCTCATGAGACTTATTCACTACCACAAGAACAGCACAGGAACAGCCCACTCACATGATTCAATTACCTCCCACTGGGTCCCTCCCACAACATGTGGGAATTAAGGGAGCTATAATTCAAGATGAGATTGGGGTGGGGACACAACCAAACCATATCAACCAGGGATCTCTGCAGGCGTAGAGAGACTCATATAGGGTCTGTGGGAAAGCTTCACACATACACACCCAGGAATGTGTGTGTGATCTGTCCATTTTAAGGGGGAGGAGATCCACAGTTTTCACCAGAGTCTTAAAGGCATCTGTGACCTCTTAAAAGTCTTAAGAACCACAGTTTGAAGGGGAGATGGATGAAGAAAGGGGAATGAAAGGAAGGGATGCCAGCAAGGAAACAGAAAGCAAGAAGAGGATAGAGACAGAGAGGAAGGGTGGAATGTGAGAAACGTAAGAACTGTTCCACATCACGTGTTCCCACAGCGGTCCTCCAGGGAGGTGGAGAAGCCCGATCCTGGTTTCCAAAACATGCCAAGTACTAAGTGCCCACCAGGCTGCTAGTGCTCAGGGAAAGGGGTGTGTGTGCAGGTGCACGCTTGTGAGATAATGAGTTCTAAGGGGCAAATGACAGCACAGCCTCAATCCTGCCCTGCCCGACCACCTTTCCCCTTCACAGCAGAATGGCAGAAGAGAGTCTTTAGGATGGCACTGGCTTAATCCTGAAGCACTCTCAGCTGTAAGGGTTGACCTTGCTGGGTGCTAGCACTGGTCAGTGGTTCATGTGCTTGAGGATCAGTCAGTACCCAATACGGATAACACACCGCCACTCCAGTCCTTCCCCACCCTCATACACCTCACTCTGTGGTTAACCAATCTCATGGAAAATTACTATCAGGTCTGTTCACACCCATGTGAATTTCTGTTGCCCTCTCTAAGTTGTCTCCCGGGGACATTACCTTGATTCTTCCCAGTGATGCTGCCATCTTGCTGCAAGAGAACAGTGGTTGAAAGTGTGAGTCAGAAGGGCAGGGTCAAGACAGCGTATTTAAAGACAGCGCATTCTCCATGACCATTTCATGTCCTCCCTCACCGACCCCCTTCCCCTGGACAGAATCCTTTTCTCAGCCCTGGATTTATTCTTCTCTTGAACCATCTGTCAGATTCTGCCTTGCATTATAGTTGTTTCAGTTATTTTATTTCCGCAGCTGAAGTTTAGGCTCCTTGATGGCATAAGTGAGAGGAAGAAGTGCCCATCAGGGTATATCTCACACTCTGTCACTTGTCTTCTGATCTTAGGCAAGTCACTTAACCTCAGTTTTCTCATCTACAAATTGAAATTGAAGTATCTCCAAATGTATAGGGTTGCCCTATATATTTAGTACACTTAGGCATCTAAAGCACTTGGGACAGTGCTTTAGCACAGAGTATGCACTTGAGGCATTTTAGCTGTTGTCAGTGTCTGCTATGGTTTGAATGTAGTCCCCAAAGTTTATGTGCTGGAGACATAATCCCCAATTAGATAATCCTAATCACCTGTTAAAGAGCCCATATTGGGAGATGGGCTCTTTAACAGGTGATTAGGATTCATGCCGTTATTTTGGAAATGGGTTTGTTATCACGGGAGTGAGGATGAAATCAGCTCCTCTCCCTCTCTCTCTCTCTCTCTCTCTCTCTCTCTCTCTCTCTGACCTTCTCACCCCTCCACCTCTTCCATATGCTGCCTTCTGCCATGTTAAGACAACAAGAAGGCCCTCACCAGAAGTTGATGCCTTGACCTTGGATGTCCCAACTTCCAGAGCTATGAGAAAATAATTTTCTGTTCTTTATAAATTACCCCAGGTCATATTCTGTATAGAAGCATGAAATGGACTAAGAGAGTGTGCAAAGCGTCTCTGGGCTTGTCCCTGGGTGTGGACCCCAAAGCCAATTGCAAAGCCATACTTTTTAACCCTCTGTGTACATGGCATTTCCCAGCCTAATCACTCACTCGTTCACCAAACTTTGCCTTAGTCTTTTGATGAAGATGAGCTTCAATTAGAAAAGAGACCACAGAATTTAGACAATTCTGAAACAGGGAAGTTGACTATTTGACCAATGACAGAACTATACGAGAAAGGTTTGGTCTCCAGAGAGGACTACTTTGTGGTTTTCATTTTGTAAAGATTTATTTTAATCCCCACAAAGTTTTTTTTAATCCCTATAAAAGCAAAATAAGCATGTTTGAAAAACTTGAGAAGTACTGAAGTTTTAAATCAACCCCTTTTATAATCTCTCCATAAAAAGTTTATTCCTGTTATAATTTTGTCGTATTCCTCCTCATCTTTTTATTTTAAATATGGTCAATATCACATGACCTGCACATATTGGCACCTGGGATTTTTACTGAACACCATGACCTTGGCTTTTTCCCGTGCTATTAAACTGTCTTTGCCCAGTCGTGATAAAGATAGTGGAGTCAAGCAGGCTTAGTGATGAACCAAAGGGGACAGAAATGATTTCAGAGGAAAAACCCGCCTCAAACTACCCAGAAAATAAGAGGGGGCACAACTTCCTGGCTTACACTTTGGAAAGTGGTAGCTGGGGAGGATTCTGCTGGGGAGGATTCTGGTCAACATATCTCAGCATGGCTTCTAACCAGGTAGCTACAACCAGAGAGGGAAAGGGAAGAGAAGGTGCGTTGTGAGCCAACAAAGCCTAGAAAATTCATATAGCATCCCCCAAATAGATGTGCAGTGACCCAGGGGGGTGAAGAGCCTGTCCTAGGTGAATCATGGAGACACCATAGGCATGGAAGTGGCATCCCTGACTACGGTTTTGGTCAATGGGGGAAGCCATCGAAGCAACCAGAACTATCTTAATAATGTCTCTAGCTAGAGTTGTAATAACTAGCAACCAATCACCCACCACTCCACCACATGCTCCCCAAACCCTCACCCCATACAATAAGTGGGGTCCTCAGAATTAAAGACCAAAGAGAAAATAATGAAATAAAGTCCTATGAGAGAAAAGAAGTACAGAGAGAAAGACAGATAGTCAACCCTGAAGAAAGTCAAACAGAAAAATATAAGCAGTATCTGGGGTGCAGTATGGGTCAAGAGTTTCTAAAATAAGGAAGCCTCTCAGTGGGAGTAAAATTTGATTTAGTCCTGAAGAGTGTGATTCCGTCATGCAGAGATATCCACTAGAGGTTCTCCAGTCTGACTCTGCATTCCAATCACCCAGGGAGCTTAAAACAAACAGACAAACAAACTCCACCCCCAGTTGTGCTTTTGGCTCTACTTCAGCGTACGGGCTGAGGCCCAGGCACCTGTATTTTTTCAAAACTCACCAGGTGATTAAAAAGCACAAAGAGGGTGGAGATGCACATCTTTGGGTGCAAAAAGATTTCAAATTCCAGACCACTAAATTTGATTTCTAGTAAAGGAATGACTAAAAAATTATTGAATCACCTTGGAGATATTGTGGTTTCAACTGCAGACCACTGCAGTGGAGCAAATATTTCAATAAAGCAAGTCGTATTAGGGTTCAGGGTTCTCTAGAGGGACAGGATTCATAGGATAGATGCATATATGAAGGGGAGTTTATTACGGAATATTGATCACACGATCACAAGGTGAAGTCCCACAGTAGGCCATCTGCAAGCTGAAGAGCAAGGAAGTCAGTTCAAGTACCAAAACCTCAAAAGTGGGGAAGCCGACAGCACAGCCTTCAGTCTGTGGCCAAAGGTCTGAGAGCCCCTGGCAAACACGGAGAGTCCAGAAGCTGAAGAACTTGGAGTCTCATGTTCAAGGGCAGGAAGCATCCAGCATGGGGGAAAGATGAAGGCAGGAAGACTCAGAAAGTCTGCTCAACCCACCTTTTTCTGCCTGCTTTATTCTAACCGCTCTGGCAGCTGATTAGATGGTGCCCACCCAGATTAAAGGTGGGTCTGCCTCTCCCAGTCCACTGACTCAAATGTTCATCTCCTTTGGCAACACCCTCACAGACACACCCAGGAACAATACTTTGTATCTTTCAGTCCAATCAAGTTGACACCCAATATTCACCATCAGACAAATTATGCCAATTTTTTGGTTTACCAGTGCTTATAAAAGTTATGTTGATAGTATACTGTAGTCTATTAAGTGTGCAATAGCATTATGTCTAGAAGAACAATGTACATTCCTCAATTTAAAATTGTTGATGAAAAATGCTAACAATCATCTGGGCCTTCAGCAAGTCATAAATCTTTTTGCTGGTGGAGGGCCTCGCCTCGATGTTAATGGCTGCTGACTGATCAGGGTGGTGGTTGCTGTACACTGCACTGGCTGTGGCAATGCCTTAAATCAAGACAACAATAAAGTTTACCACATTGATTGACTCTTTCTTTTATGAAATTTCTCTGTAGCATGCAATTTTCTCTGTAGCATGCAATGCTCTCTGATAGCATTTACCCAAGTAGAACTTCCTTCAAAATTGGAATCAGTCCTCTTAAATTCTACCAGTGTTTTATCAACTAAGTTTACAGAGCATCTAAGACCTTTGCTTTCATTTCAAATGTTCACAGCATCTTCACCAGGAGTAGATTCCACTTCAAGAAACCACTGTCTTTTCTCATCCATAAGAAGCAGCTCCTCATCTGTTCAAGGTTGATGATGAGATTGTAGCAGTTTCAGTCACATCTTCAGGCTCCTCTTCTAATTCTAGTTCTCTTGCTATTTCCACCACATCTGCAGTTCCTTCCTCCACTGAAGTCTTGAACCTTCAGAGTCAACCAAGAAGGTTGGAATCCACTTATTTCAAATTCCTGTTAATACTGATGTTTTGACCTCCTCCCATAAATTACAAATGTTTTTAATGGCATCTAGAATGGTGAATTCTTTCCATGCAGTTTTCAATGTACTTTGCTTAGATCCATCAGAGGAATCAATATTCATGGCAGCTCTCACCTTACAAAATATATATTTTTTTTTGAAACAGAGTCTCGCTCCGTCGCCAGGCACCAGGCTGGAGTGCAGTGGCATGATCTCAGCTCACTGCAACCTCCGCCTCCTGGGTTCAAGCAATTCTCCTGCCTCAGCCTCCCAGGTAGCTGGGACTACAGGCACATGCCACCACTCCCAGCTAATTTTTGTATTTTTAGTACAGATGGGGTTTCACTATGTTGGCCAGGATGGTCTTGATCTCTTGACCTCGTGATCTGCCCACTTTGGCCTCCCAAAGTACTGGGATTATAGGCATGAGCCACTGCGCCCAGCCACACCACAAAATATATTTCTTAAATAATAAGACTTGAAGTCAAAATTACTCCTTGATCCATGAGCTGCAGGATGATGTTTGTGTTAGCAGACACGAAAACAGCATTAGTCTTCGCATATGTATCCATCAGAGCTCTTGGGTGACCAGGTGCATTATCAATGAGCAGTCGTAGTTGGAGAAGAATCTTTTTTTTTTCTGAGCAGTAGGTATCAACAGTGGGCTTAAAATATTCAGTAAACCATGCTGTAAACAGATGTGCTGTCATACTGGCTTTGTTCTTCCATTTTTAGAGCACAGGCAGAGTAGATTTAGCATCATTCTTAACAGCTCTATGGTTTTCAGAATGGTCCATGGAGCCCCAAGACTATTACAATAGTAATATCAAAGATAACTGATCACTGATCCCCACAACACATATGATAATAATGAAAAAGTCTGAAATATTATAATAATCACAAAGTGAGCACATGCTGTTGGAAGTATGACACCAGTAGACTTGCTTGATTCACAGTAGCCACAAGCCTTCAGTTTGGAAAAAAAAAAAAAAAAGCCACGCAATGTTTACAAGGTACAATAAGGTAAAGTGTGCCTTTCATAAACATTTTTAAGATTCATGATTGAATTGTCTAATTATTTCCAAGGAAAAGATGCAGAAACTTCATTTTCAAAGGGCTACTTTGAAAGGAGGAATTTTCGTTCAAGTGTGCATGTTGGCTCTGGTGTTTCAAACCCTTCCCTTATACTGGGCACAGAAGCCCCTCACTTGCCATATATACGTTTTTCTCTTTAGGGGTACATTATTTCTTCTCTCCTTTTTTTCTTTCTCCTTCCTTTGTCTTTCTTATTTTACTCTCTTTTTTTTTTTTTTTTTTTTTTTTTTCAGACGGAGTTTCGCTCTTGTTACCCAGGCTGGAGTGCAATGGCGTGATCTCGGCTTACCGCAACCTCCGCCTCCTGGGTTCAGGCAATTCTCCTGCCTCAGCCTCCTGAGTAGCTGGGATTACAGGCACGCGCCACCATGCCCAGCTAATTTTTTTTTTTGTATTTTTAGTAGAGACAGGGTTTCACCATGTTGACCAGGGTGGTCTCGATCTCTTGACCTCGTGATCCACCCGCCTCGGCCTCCCACAGTGCTGGGATTACAGGCTTGAGCCACCGCGCCCGGCCTCTTATTTTACTCTCTTTAATGTTCTTAATAGAATCTTCCTGCATTTTTTGCTGGACAGCAGAATCCAGTGACTAAACTTATCACAAGTTCTGCTGTCGAACAGTAGAACACTCCCCCAACCCAATCTACTTTATTCATTCTTGATGGATTCATAGAATATATGGAAGCTGAAGCCCCAGTCCTCTGTTAGATCATGGCCATAAATACCAAGCATTTATTCATAGATCGTATTAGTCTGTTCTTATGCTGCTAATAAAGACATACCCGAGACTGGGTAATTTATAAAGAAAAGAGGTTTGGTTGACTCACAGGTTAGCGTGGCTTGGGAGGCCTCAGGAAGCTTACAGTCATAGTGGAAGGGGAGGCAAACACATCCTCCTTCACATGATGGCAGCAAGGAGAAGTGCAGAGTGAAGAGGGGTGAAGGCCCCTTATAAAATCATCAGCTTTTGTGAGAACTCACTCCGTATCATAGAACATCAAGCGGGTAACTGCCCCCATGATTCAATTACCTCCTACCGGGCCCCTCCCACAACACGTGGGGATAATGGGAACTACATTTCAAGATGAGATTTGGGTGGAGACACAGACAAACCATATCATACACTTACAGATAAGCTGAGATGAAATTGGTACATCTTGCAGGTATAGCTCTCAGAGGTGGTATGTACATAGCACCTTGGCAGAATGCTCATTTCATTGGTAGGGATTTGTAAACATGCATAGCCAAAGCCTCCTTCTCTTTCTCCTTCTCCAACTCCCTATATTCCCCTTCCACTTAGATGGCAAGAGTCTTCTGGGGCAAAAAATATTCATGACTATAAAAACAGTCACTTAAGGCACTCAGAGACATAGATTGCAGTATCTCCTGGGAGGTTCATCTCTTCACTTATTTGTTTTTATTCTCTTAGATTCTGTATTTGATTTCCACCTAATGTTTAAATTTAGCAGCTCTGGGTGTATTGATTTCTCTTTTTAAAATGTAAAGTCTTCTCCCCAGAGTTGCTATAAATATCAGCCTGGAGGTGAGGGGAACCTGGTTGGGACATTCATCACCCCATGGACCACTAGGAATGAGGCAACTGAATGGACTGACCAAGAGGGTGATTCCCAGTTCTCCACCCTTTAAAGGCATCACACCCAACACCGTATCTTGGTGAGCAGGATGGCCTTTCCTTAAAAAGAAGGGAATTAATTCTCCAGGCATAGCAGGAAGAAGGCTACTTTCCCCAATTCCTGATCCATTTACAAGAGGACTGGGGTAGCCAATAGGGCAACACTAGTATAACAAGGTACTATCGAGGAATCTGAAATAGCATGCTGCTCCTGGCAAGAAAAATATACCAAAGGGTTTAGCGAAAAGGCAAATGAAGGTGCAAAATACCAGCAGTGAAACCTTCGTAGCCAGACCCCATGAGAAGCAAACGGTTTCTTTCACTTTTCTATTGGTTACGTGAAAAAATTAGCCTATTATTGTTATATTACAGCTATGTAATGTGAAACATCTGTTTGCTAGGAACTAGTTGGATAATTTAAAACAGTATTTGTTTAAATGCCAGACTCTGGAGTAAATCTTTGCCAGAGATCTCTCTTCACCACCCACTCACCCTGCATCCTGGGCCTTTGGCTACAAAACCATGCTGGGCTCCAGCAATACACGGGCTTCCTGGGGAACAGATTTTCCAAAGATTGCCAAAGACCAGACATTTTGGCCTCATGGGCTCAGAATTTCTGAATGTAGAAATATTTGTTTTTATACAGATTAATGCTCATTTTTATCCAGATGATTTGGCCTCCAAAACAAAATCAGAGACAACAATAAGGAAGTGCTTACCTCCCCCAATCCTACGTGCCTGCACTGACCTTAAACTCTTTCTTATTAAGCCGGACTTAATGGTGGCTTAGCAAGAACAACAACTGCATTTTACATTATTGTTTAGCTCATTATCAGTTCGCTGCAGGCAGTTCAGGGTCAGAATTTTGCATAAATATATGAGTAGCAGTCATAAGTAACAACTATCTGACATTTTTCTATGAGTTGGGACACAATGTAAGGTGAGTGAATGCAATAATTCGATTAGTCATTATAGGAACCTTAAGCAGGAAGTACCATCATTTACTCTGTTTTGTAGATAAGAAAATGAAATAGAAAGAAGCTAAGCACTTTACCCCAAATCTGAAGAACTCTAAGGATAAAGTTGCAATTTTTTTTTTTTTTTTGGAGACAGTGTCACTCTGTCGCCCAGGCTGGAGTGCTGTGGTGCCATCTTGGCTCACTGCAACCTCCACCTCCCGGGTTTAAACAATTGTCATGCCTCAGCTTCCCAAGTAGCTGTGATTACAGGTGCATGCCACCACATGGCTAATTTTTTTGTATTTTTAGTAAAGATGTGGTTTTGCCATGTTGGCCAGGCTGGTCTCAAACTCTTGACCTAAAGTGATCTGCCTGCCTCGGCGTCCCAAAGTGCTGGGATTGCAGGTGTGAGCCACCACACCCAGCTGGAGTTGCAAATTCTTAAGATGAGGAACAGTGGAGGTAGAGTTTGGGTGGGGAAAGTCACGACTTCTGTTACTTCTACTTTTGACGTGTTAAATAGGAGGGGTCAAACAGGCACTGCTATGTCTGAAATGTTTTTATCCTATTCAAAACTCCTGTTGAAACTTAATTTTAACACAACAGTGTTGAGAGGTGGAGCCCAATGGGAGGTGTTTCGGTTATAAGGGCTCTGCCCTCATGAATTAATGCATACTGCTACAAGAAGGGTTGATAGGAGCGAGCGTCCTCTCTTCTGCTCTTCTGCCATGTGAGAAACAGTGTTTCCCCTTCGAGAGGATGCAGTGTACACAGTGCCATCCTGGTAGCAAAGACTGGGCTTTTTACAAGACACTAAACCTATCAGTGCCTTGATCTTGGATTCCCAGCCTCCAGAACCATGATAATTGAATTTCTATTCGTTATAAACTACCCATTCTTGGATATTCTGTTACAACAACACAAGATAAACCAACACATGCACCTCAGCGGAAATATCCAGAAAGCCTTTGGATACAGGTGCCTGGAGTTCAGGAGTAAGATAGAGAATAGGGATAAAATTGGAAGTCATTGGGTATGGACAGCATTTAAGCCATGGTACTGAAGGTGTCACCTAGGGAGTGTGCAGGATTGCTAAGAGGATGGAGTATGGGCATTTAGCACTAGAAGGCCTGGAAGAGGAGCCAGCAAAGGAGACAAGGAGCAACTGATAGAGTGGCCAGGGGAGGAGGATAGCCAGGAGAACTGGAAACCAAAAGCTCAGGGTGTCCAAGTACCAAGAAAAGAAGCATTTCATTCAGGTGTGGTGGCTCACTTCTGTAATCCCAGCCCTTCGGGAGGCTACGGTGGGTGGGTCACCTGAGGTCAGGAGTTCGAGACCAGCCTGACCAACATGGTAAAACCCCTTCTCTACTAAAAATACAAAAATTAGCTGGGCGTGGTGGTGCATGCCTGTAATCTCAGCTACTTGGGAGTCTGAGGCAGGAGAATCACGTAAACCCAGGAGGCGGAGGTTGCAGTGAGCCAAGATCATGCCACTGCACTCCAGCCTGGGCAACGGAGCAAGACTCAGTCTAAAAAAAAAAAAAAGGAAGGATTTCAAGAAAGAGAGTGGTCAACTTGTCAAATGTTACCAAGAGGTGTGGTATGAGCACCGGCCATTGTATTTGGCAATAGGAGGTCATTGTTGACCATGTTGAGAGCCATTTCTCCCAAGTGTGGGCAGAGCGGCATGTCTGGGAAGCGTAGATGTTGAGGAAGGAGATTTCTCCCGCCTTGACATCTGCCACCCTCACTTCACAGATCTTGGACTCATTCAATTCCAGCGACTTCCACTTCTACTCCACTTCAGTCACCCATACCCATGGATCTTTTCACCCTGAACACTTGCACTTCTGAAATTGTAGTGCAATTTCAAAATCTGAAACTCTAAAGCTCTACATTATAACCACATCTCCTTTTACTGCCCCCTTCCTTATGCTACCACATGCTTTATTATATTATATGGAGACTTCCATTCTCTCGACTCCTCCATTTCTCCCTATAGTACATTGGCTTTCTTTAGTTTCTTTCCATTAGTTTTCTTCCCTAAAATCCCTTGCCCCCTGAGGCCATCACATCACACCTAACAAAAACCCACCTTCTATGATTTGAATGTATCCCCCAGAGTTCATGTATTGGAAGCTTAATTTTTAATGCAACGGTGTTGAGAGGTGAGATCTTTAAGAGATAATTGCCTCAAATCAAAACTACATTGAGATACCATTTCATGCCAGTTAGAATGGCGATCATCAAAAAATCTGGAGACAACAGATGCTGGAGAGGATGTGGAGAAAGAGGAACACTTTTACTCTGTTGGGGGGTATGTAAACTAGTTCAACCATTGTGGAAGACAGTGTGGCAATTCCTCAAGGACCTAGAAATAGAAATTTCATTTGACCCAGCAACCCCATTACTGGGTATATATCCAAAGGATTATAAATCATTCTACTATAAGGACACATGCACACGAATGTTCATTGCAGCACTGTTTACAAGAGCAAAGACCTGGAACCAACCCAAATGCCCATCGATGATAGACTGGACAGGGAAAATGTGGCACATATACACCATGGAATACTATGCAGCCATCAAAAACAATGAGTTCATGTCCTTTGTAGGGACATGGATGAACCTGGAAACCATCATTCTCAGCAAACTGACACAGAAACAGAAAATCAAACACTGCATGTTCTCACTCATAGGTGGGTATTGAACAATGAGAACACATGGACACAGGGAGGGGAGCATCACACACTGGGGCCTGTCGGGGGGAACTAGGGGAGGGACAGCAGGGGGTGGGGAGTTGGGGAGGGATAACATAGGGGGAAATGCCAGGTATAGGTGATGGGGAGGAAGGCAGCAAACCACATTGCCATGTCTGTACATATGCAACAATCTTGCATGTTCTTCACATGTACCCCAAAACCTAAAATGGAATCATATATATATATATATATATATATATATATATATATAGAGAGAGAGAGAGAGAGAGAGAGAGAGAAATAATTGCATCATGAGAACTGTGCCTCATGGATGGATTAATGCTGTTATTGTGGGAGTGGGTTAGTTATCTTGATAGTGGACTCCAGACAGAAGGTTGAGTTCATCTCCCTTCCTCTCTCTTGTGTGTGCTCTCTTACCCTTCTGCCTTCTCTCATGGGATGACACAGCAAGAAGGTCCTTGCCAGATGTTGGCTCCTTGACCTTGGACTTCCCAGCCTCCAGAACTGTAAGAAATAAGTCTCTATCTTTATAAATTATCCAGTCTCAGGTATCCTGTTATAGCAGCACAAAACAAATCCCCTCCTGGATGAATTCCACATTCTACTTCTCAGGTGACTGACCCTGCTAGAGAAACTTTAACCACCTGCCCCCAGATAGGTGCCACTCCAAATGTATAATTCCCCATCCTGACTGGTGTCCCCACCTCTCCAACTATGGTTTGGTCATTCTTCTACTGGTCAGCAGTCAGATGCCATCTCAACTCTTCACAATAGTTCCCTTTATTTCGTTACTTTAACAACCTCTTACTTAACTCATTTCTTTCCCTCCTCACCAACAGAAACATTTTTGCCAAGTGGGAAATATTTTTAGAAAATAGATTTCAGAGGTTTCTGGCCCAGTTCAATGGCTCTGGGGGTACACAATCAATTTGAAGGAGAAATGATTAATTCTGGAGACCAGGGATGGCCTGATTCATATTCTATCCCTGAGCCAGACAGAGAAAGCCCTGCCAGTGGGAAATGGATGACAGAGGTAAAAGATGAGCATTGGCAGGAATGCAGACACTCTCCCCAGATGGCCCGGTGGCTGCCTGTGCACTGCAGCATCACAATGGGGTCTCGTTCTTACACAGCAGCTGGCGGTCCCTTAAGAGACACCTGGGGCAGGCATGGCCATTCCATTCCACAACCAAACATGACTCTTAGTATTTAAAGAACACACATGGCCCTTGGGTATTTTCACCCAAGCCTCTTTTCCTTGCTCCTTACACATGGACAGAATACAATAGATTCTGACAAGGTACTTACAATGAAAAGCATTCCAACAATTCTAAACAATCAAAAGAGATGGTTACTTCTTGAAGTTTCTGATGTGCTGGATATTAGCTAGGTGCCGCATAGAAATCACAGTTATGCCAGAGATGGTGCTAGGCACTGGCTAGACAGTGATGACAGAGCCTACGCAGTATTGCCCTCACAGTCTAATAGAAAACACAGGCTTTAAACAAACTTACAAATAAAAAATATATTGTAATGGCTGGGTATGGTGGCTCACACCTATAATGCCAGCACTTCAGGAGGCTGAGGTAGGAGGATTGCTTAAGCCCAGAAGTTCAAGGCTGCAGTGAGCTATGATTGTGCCACCGCACTCCAGCCTGGGCAACACAGCAAGACCAAGACCCCATCTCTAAAATTTGTTTTAAATATATGTATAATTTTAAACAGTGAAAATGCTGCAAAAATAGAGTGCTGTTATGGCTTGAATTGTGTCCCCCAAAAAGATATGTTGGAATCCTAAGCCCCTTGCACCTCAGAATGTGACCTTATTTGGAAATAGGGTCATTGTAGTATAATTAGTTAAGATGAAGCCTTACTGGAGTAGGGTAGGCTCTTAATCCAATATGACTGTACTGTCATAAGAAGAGGGGAGAATGCATTATGAAGATGGAGATGCTGAGAGGGAAGAGAACCACGTGAGGTTGGAATCAGAGATTGGAGTTATGTTTCTACCAGCCAGAGAACACCCGAGCCCACCACAAGCTAGAGAGAAAAAGGCAAGGATCTTCCACCAGAGGCTTTAGAGAAAGAATGGTCCTGCTAACACCTTGATTTGGGGCTTCTAGACTCCAGAACCATGACAGAATGAATTTCTGTTGTTTTAAGGCACCCAGTTTGTGTACCTTGTCGGGGACAACCTTAGGAAACTCATCTAAGGTGCTGCCCAACACAAGAGTAACAGGTGCATCCTAATTTAGCGTGGAATGTGTATCAATTAGGCTTCCTTGAGGGTAAGCAACAGAAAACTGCTAACTTATGTAAACATGAGGAATTTATTCGAAGGAGATGGGGTAGAGAATCAAAGTAAATGCTGAACAGCTAAGCCTTGGGAAGGATTAAAACCATGGAAGTTCTGGGATCTGGGGGCAGGATCCACTGGGCAGACTTTGAGGGTACCACCGTCAAAAGACATGTGTTCCTGTATGGAAATGAAGGTCTTTATCCTAACTGAAGTGACTCAGAAACAGGAAGCCACATACCACATCTTCTCACTTACAAGTGAGTATCTTCTAAGGTATGCAAAGGCATACAGAGTGGTAGAATGGACACTGCAGAGTCAGAAAGGGGGAGGGTAGAGGGGGGTAAGAGATTGAAAAATCACCTACTTGGTATGATGTACACTATTTGGGTGACAGGTATACCAAAACTAAGACTTCACCACTGTGCAATTCATCCATGTAGCCAAAAATCACTTGTACCCCTAAAACTATTAAATAATATTTCCAAAAATATTTTTGGGAAATAGATTACAGAGATTTCTGGCCCAATCAATGGCCCTGGGGGTACACAATCAATTTGAAGGAGAAATGATTGACTGAACATTTATTTATTAAATAAAAATAATTAAAATTATACATATCATATATGTATAATTTTAGGGAAAAGCTGGAAGAACAGGAACACACACGCACGCGCACACACACACACACACACACACACATACATACACACACACACACACACATATACGAAGAGGTTAGGTTCCAAAGTCAGCCTATGAGAATGATGTCATGTAAAAATGGCCCTTGACTGGGCGCGGTGGCCCATGCCTGTAATCCCAGCACTTTGGGAGGCCAAGGTGGGTGGATCACGAGGTTAGGAGATTGAGACCATCCTAGCTAACATGGTGAAACCCTGTCTCTACTAAAAATAAAAGAAATTAGCTGGGCATGGCACCTGTAGTCCCAGCTACTTGGAAAGCTGAGGCAGGACAATCAGTTGAACCTGGGAAGCGGAGGTTGCAATGGGCCAAGATCAGGTCACTGCACTCCAGCCTGGGCAACAGAGCGAGACTCTGTCTCAAAAAAAAAAAAAAAATAGCCCTTGAAAAGTCTTTCCAATGAAGATGAACATTCAATATCTCAATAAATCCAACCAGGCAAAGTTTCCTCTTGCAAGGAGAAAACTTCACTTTTTGTGTTTGGTTTGGTTTGTTTTTTGGGATTTTCAAAGTAAACTTCCAATTTCTTAAATATTATTTTTCATTGGTGTATAACATTTGTACATATGTATGGGGCACATGTAATATTTTGATACAGAATTATTATTTTTGAATGAGTACAAGATGACATAATTGACTTCCACCAAGGGGCCATTTTCTATGAGAAATACATCTTTTTTGGGGTGGGAGACAAAGTCTGTCACTCAAGCTGGAGTGCAGTGGCACAATCACAGCTCACTGCAGCCTCAGACTCAAGTGATCCTCCTGCCTCAGCCTCCCAAGAAGCTGAGACTGCAGGTGTGTGCCACTATGCTTGGCTAATTTTTTTTTAAAGTTATTAAGAGATGGAGTCTCTCTGTGTTGCCCAGGCTGATCTTGAACACCTGGCCTCAAGCAATCTTCCCACCTTAGCCTCCCAAAGCACTGGGATTACAGGCATGAGCCCCCACACCTAGCCTACGAAAAATGTATCTCTTGAGACACAAGATGAATACTCAGCCCTACGACTAGAAGACATACAGAGAAGCAGATTCACATCTCTCTTCACAAAGAGCCTGCTGGGGCACACATTCGGCGGGTGGACCTGATATTTAAATAGTCCATGGTATTTAAATTGTTCTCACTCTTGTCCAACTATTTGGTAGTAATAAGGATTGAACTTCCCCTCCTATCATAAATAACTTGAAAACTAGACAAACTGTCTTTATTTATCTTTTTAAAATTTTTTATTAATTTTTTTTGTTTTTTTGAGACAGGATCTTGCTCTGTCACCCAAGTTGAAGTGTATTGGCATGATCATGGCTCACTGCAGCCTTCAACTCCTGGGCTCAAGTGATTCTCCTGCCTCAGTCTCCCGAGTAGCAGAGACTACAGGTGCATGCCACCATGCCCAGCTATTTTTAAAAATTATTTTTTGTAAAAACAGGGAGTCTTACTTTGTTGCCCAGGCTGGTCTTGAACTCCTGGTTTCAAGTGATCCTCCCACCTCAGCCTCCCAAAGTGCTGGGATTATCAGTGTGAGCCATCACAACCAGCCTGAATCAAGTGTTTTCATACCGTGGGCCATAGATCCGAAAGGACAATGAACCCTGGAGAATAGAAACAAAGAAAGTAAGCCCTAAATTTGCCCAGGCTTCCTTCCAGACCAGGCACCTAGGGAGGGGAATACAACAGGAGTTTCTTAGTAGAGAACATAGAGCGTGAAGCTTGGAGAGGCTAAGGCAGCTGGAAGTTCAGGACAGAGTTCTGGAAAGGAGAGAGCCAGGCAATTAAGCTGCTTCATACATCTGCACAGGAATGCCTTTGTTTCTTTGCTGAGTACAAAGCATGTGCACAAAGCAAAACTGCACCAGGCCAAATAAAAAATGACTTGGGAGTTGTAGGCTAAACAATTGCCAGAGCTCACACAAAGTGAAAAGACATCTGAGCTCCAATCATCCAGACTGGTGTTTGTTGATCACCGGGTCACCCAGTGGAGAGCCCAGAGACCCCCATTCTAGCAGTAAGGCTCAACTCTCTTTGAAGTGAAGGCTACTCTAGACCTACCCCAGCTCAAAGGGATCAAAGTGGTCTACAAGTAACTTACCTGCCTGCCAAGGACACAACACTATTTGAAGAAGAAAACAAACTAAAAAATGATTGGACCTTCTAAGAAGCAGGCAAATGCATCCTTATATGCTCTCCCTGAGATTTATGTAGTTGAACTTGTGGGAGGTGAATGGGACACAGCATTGCTCCACTGCCCAAGAACTTGACCCCATGCTGCTGCTTTGATCTGCAGTGTGCTTTATGCATACATTCCTTCCTTTGCACATAGGCAGCTCTTTAGGCCTCCCAATCCTCTTCTTTCCGGCCTCACGTGTTTTTTGCTAAGAAAAATTTGGCGAAGTCTAAATGTCCCAACTACTCACTTTATGTTAATTGGCATAGAAACATGACTTCTAGAATGACCATAGCCTTCATCACAAAAGAAAAAAGCACGGATGTATATAAGTCACATTAGAGACATTAATGTTCCCTTTGAAGAACAGTCTTGATGGTTTAAAATGTTATTTTTATTGTACTTTATTTGGAACATCATGTATCTGTTCCTAAGTGCCAGGGGTTTGGTCTAGGTCCCATTGCTCACTGCACAGAAAGCCAGTCGCTGAGAAAACAAGTATTTCTAGGGAAGAAGCCTTTAATTGGGTGCTGCAGCCAAGGAGACGGGAGATCAGTCTCAGATCCATCTCCCTGATGACTAAAATTAAGGGATTACATAGCAAGGAAGGAATGTAACCATGTGTGGGAAAATAGGAATTAGGGAGAAGAAAGAAATAGGAGTTGGTCAACAGGAAGCAGGTGGTTGCTTAGACAATCATGAGGGGCAAGGGGTCTGGTGTCTCTTTGTCTAGATGCAATGATGTGGTAAGTTTCCATTCCTTGATACTATCTGGCAGGCCTAATGCTTTGTTTCCCGAGAAGGGAACTCAAATAAGACAAATGTAATTTTCTCAAGTTTCAAGACCAGGAAAGTTAATTTCTATGTTTATTCAAAAGAAGCCATATACATCAGTTCTATAGCACAACTGGGCTGGTTTCATGGCATTTAAGTAGCAAAACTCCTAGTACTCTGGGATTTTATTCCATAGCATAAAACATAGGATGTTTATCTTCCAAAGGTGTATATCAGATGAAAGGAAGTAAGTAGGACATAATACATGGAACAAAAGACATAAGAGAAAGAAGACAACAGCAATCATATAAACATAGATCTAAAACCTGGGACAACATAAACTAAGCCAAGTGTTAAGGTAGAGTAGGAAAGAATTTTAGCACAGAAGGGCAAGGCTAGGCTGTGGAGTTACTGGGTTGAATCATGCAGTTACCATTAGCCAGTTCTTCGCTGTCCACTAGCTTGACACACTTTCCAGCTGCGTATCCTTGGGCAATTAACTAAATTTCTTTGTCCTCAGTTTTGTTCTTTATAAAATAAGAATGAAAATAATATGTACATTGTGGGGTTGAGTATTAGATAAATTAAGAATGCATTTAAAGTGCTTATTATAATACCTAGAGCGTGGTAATTACTCAGTGTTAGCCATCATTATTGTTCTTGTTATTATCTTTCTTTATTATTATTGGTCTCATCTGTGTAATGGCTATACTATCACCTGCCTCTGGTGCTCGACAGAAGGATCAAACAGAATATAAGCATAAATCCTCAAGCACATTGCCTAGCATAGGATAGATGCTTGATAAATACTATACATTATTCAAGAAATAATATTCATATTATTCATTAATATGAATATTATTTATATTAATATGTTTATATTATTAATGTGAATATAAATATGAATATTTATATTGTTAGTATGAATGTTTGTATTAATTGAATATTCATATTAATAATGTGAATATGAATATATCATTATTGAATAATATATATATTTTTTTTTTGAGATGGAGTCTCACTGCCCAAGCTGGAGTGCAATGGCACACTCTTGGCTCACTACAACCTCCACCTCCTGGGTTCAAGCAATTCTTCTGCCTCAGCCTCCCAAGTAGCTGGGATTACAGGTGCGTGCCACCATGCCCGGCTAAGTTATGTATTTTTAAGTAGAGACAGGGTTTCATCATGTTGGTCAGGCTGGTCTCGAACCCCTGACCTCGTGATCCACCCGCCTCAGCCTCCCAAAGTGCTGGGATTATAGGCATGAGCCACTGTGCCCAACTTGAATAATACATATTATTAAAGAAATAATATATAGCATTTATCAAGCATCTATAATATAGATGGTTGGATAAATTTGAATACATATAAATGTTAAAGTTCTGCATATACCAAAACATTAATAAGAATAAAAGACAAACAGGAAAATTTTTGCAACAAATGATAGCCTTAATTTAAAAAAACTGTTTATACCGTACAACCCAGCAGTCCCCCTGCTGAGAATCTACGCACAGGAAAAGAAATCAGTATATCAAAGGGATGTTGCATGTTGATGGCAGAACTGTTCACAATAGCAAAGATATGGAAACAGCCTAAATGTCCATCAGCTGACAAAGGGATAGAGAAACAGTGGTAAAGATGCTCAAGGGAATACTATTCAGCCATAAGAAAGAATGAGATCCTGTCAATTGCACCAATATAGCTGGAAATGGAGATCTTTAAGTTAAGTGAAATAGGCCAGACACAGAAAGACAAATACCACATGTTCTCATCCACATATGAAAGTTAAAGTCTTGATCTTGTGGACATAGAGAATGGAATGATAGACACCAGAGACAGGGCAAGGGCTGGGAGAGGGATGAAGAGAGGTTGATTATGGGGGCAAACATACAGTTAGAAAGAAGAAATAAGTTCTAATGTTTGATGGCAGACGAGGGGGACTATGCGTAGCAACAATATTATGTGTCTCTTTTTAAGACAGAGTCTCGCTCTGTCACACAGGCTGGAGTGCAATAGCTCAGTCTCAGCTCACTGCAATCTCCACCTCCTGGGTTCAAACGATTCCCTGCCTCAGCCTCCCGAGTACCTGGGGCTACAGGCACGTGCCACCACACCAGACTAATTTTTGTATTTTTAGTAGAGACAGGGTTTCACTATGTTGGCCAGGCTACTCGAACTCCTGACCTCGTGATCCATTTGCCTTGGCCTCCCAAAGTGCTGGGATTAGAGGTGTGAGCCACCACGTCAGGTCAATATTAAGTATCTTTTAAAGTAACTGGAAGATAGGATTTAAAATGATACCAGCCCATAAAAATGATAAACACACAAGGTGATGGATACCTCAGTGACCCTGATTTGATCATTACATATTCTATGCATGTAACAAATACTCACATGTACCCCATAAATATGTAAATTACTATAATATATATCAATAAATGAGAAAAATCATTTCTATAAATTGATTGAAAAATATAAAGACCCTAGTGGATAAAGGGACAAAAGACTATAATTTATAGGTCAGTGTTATATGTAGAAACTTAAACAAATAAATAAAAATTAAAAATAATTCATAGGGGATGGGTAGAGTGGCTCATACCTGTAATCCCAGCACTTTGGGAGGCCAAGGCAAGCAGATCACTCAAGCCCAGCAGTTCAAGATCAGCCTGGGCAACATGGTGAAACCCTATCTCTATCTATACAATAAAATTTATAATAAATATATATATAATAATGCATAGGAAGATATATACATAATTAAATTTTTAAATGTTACTTAAGACCACTAATATTCAAAGAAATATAATTTAAATAACAATGAGGTAGTAAATTACTATTTCTGGAAGATCATCGGGCAAAATGTATCAGTAATCTCAAAAATGCCTATGGTCACATAGCCAATGCTGCCTCTTCTAGGGACGTATTCTCAGGAAATCACCAGAAAAATGGACAAAGATTTATGACTAAGACATACTTGTGGTATTATTCATAACAGTTGTGCTCAGGTGAAGATATTATAAGTTGACTGTTTCTGTTTTTCGTAACCTTAATGTTGTTAGTGTTGTTTTAACAAAAAATACATATTGGAAAAAAAGATCACTTTTATATTAAGACATAACATCACCTAGAGAGATTTTCAAGTTGCTTTTAGTCAATAATTGCTTCTTGGGAACTCAGCAGAATGCCTTAACATATTATTTCAGTTGAGGATTTAGGGAAAGGTATATTTGTCTTCTGAAGTGCCAGTGTTAGTTGCATGTATATGTGTGACATTGTTGGTGATCAGCTAATCATGGGGCCTTGTAAGTAATAGATTTTCATCTACAAGAGAGGCAGTCACTCTGTCCTGCAAACAAGAACACAGAAGCTTGGGAATTCTCTAAGAACTCAAACAATCTCAGCTGAGTATACAGAGTCAAACCAGTTAGGACAGAATCCAGAGCCACCAGAAAGGGCTGACTGTATGTCCTTGATTGTGAAGCTCATCGGTGACTTGCAACATTACCACTCCCTGTCACTGGCAAACTTGCATTTTTGAGAGACTAAAGAAATGTCACAAAGCTGAGAGCCCTTGCTTTTTTTGGTAAGTAATTTTTTAACAGCAATGGTGTTTAGTGTAGTCATAGTCTAGAGTCACTCTGCTAGCCTAAAAGTCCGTGAAGACATCACTTTTAACTACTTTATTTTTGGAAGCTCTTGCCAAAAAGCAGTCATTTTTTGGAGTGAAGGATCTAGTTGGGAGGACTAATGGCACTTTTACCTCCGTTGCACTTTCACTCACTCAGGGAAAGAAAAATCCAATGCTGCATGTTCAACTGAGTCCAAGGTCTTACCTTTTAGACACAGAATCACAGAGCAGGAAGAAACCAGAAAGTGCTGGTCTGGCTGCATGGAAGTCTCAGCGCAGATGTAAAAACCATCCTGGCTTGGGGTGGGAACAGGGGAGATTCGTGACTATCCTTAACCAGTCCTGGCCACAGAAACCACTTGGATAGAGCAGAGAAATCCTGGCCCTATTGAGCAGAGAAACTGTGAATGCCTGTGAATGCTCCTTGAAGGTTTGCTTTCTGCATCTTTCACAGAGAGTCTTTGGAGATAAAAATATTCCTTAATTCTCCCAGCCAGGGGTCTTTGTATAGCCGCAAGCAATACTTCATCTCCCCTGACCCTCCATCCTCTGGCACACTCAGTATTCAGTAGGTGATCCTCATTGACTCAGTGCTGGGACTGCCGGGATGGTGTCCCTGACACTCCCGAACCCAGCGACGAGTGCATTAGGCGTTTGCAGCCCACTGAGTGTGGCGCTGGGGTTATTTGCAGGTGTGGGGCTGAGACAGATGAATCGATGTTGCAGCTGGAGGAAGCTAGGCACCTTCAGCGTCCCTGACAGAGGCACGTGTTCACAGGCCTGCCACCCTCCCATCAGGCCAAAGGACAGCCAAGGGGCGCTGGAACCTGAGAATCCCAATCAGGCTTCCTGAGTGGTCAGCCGCAGGTGGAGGGGCAGATTGACAACCTGCTTTTGCACCTGTGGCCGATAGTGACTCCCATGACAGTGATCTCAACGGAATGCGGCACTCTCTTTACATGGAATCATCTAAACATGTTTTATTTTTTAAAAGGAAAAGAAGCCAGGTGCAGTGGCTCACTCCCGTAATCTCAGTCCTTTGGGAGGCCAAAGTGGGAGATCCTTGAAGCCAGGAGTTCAAGTTGAGGTTGGGCGACATAGCAAGACCCCATCTCTACCAAAAAAAAAAAAAAAAAATTAAAAATCAGCTGGGTGTGCTGGTGCTCGCCTATAGTCCCAGCTACTTGGGATGCTGAGGGGAGTGAGTCCCTTGAGCCCAGGAGTTCCAGGCTACAGTGAACTATGATCGCACTACTGCACTCCAGCCTGAGCAACAGAGCTAAATCTTATCTCTGAAAAAAATAAATAAGTAAAACAGTGTATCCATCTACATTTAATTAACTGAACCTCCCCAAATCTGGGGATGGGTGAAGGATGGTTTGGCAGCTGCTGCAGCCAATAAGGGTTGATTCTGTGGGCTGAGCCAGGTCTTGGCACAGTGGCCTGTGTGGGCTGCAGGCTGCAGAGTTGGGAGAACCCCACAGACATTGCTGGGCCCCCTCTGCCAGCACCTCTATCTTCATTTGGAAGCTGGACCAGACATAAGCTTGGGAAAAATGTTTGTAAGAGGGAAAGGCTGTCACTAAGGGAAATAGCTCCTCCATGCCTGACTTTCCCGTCCCCAGCCCCAGTCACATCCCAGACCCCAACATTACCCAGAATGCTCTTTCTTAAAAGTTTTAAAACAGGCCAGGTGCAGTGGCTCACGCTTGTAATCCCAGCACTTTGGGAGGCTGAGGCAGGCCAATCACTTGAGGTCAGGAGTTCAAGACCAGCCTGGCCAACGTGATGAAACCCCGTCTCTACTAAAAAATACACAAAAATTAGTCAGGTGGTGGCACACACCTATAATCCCAACTACTCTGGAGGCTGAGGCAGGAGAATCGCTTTAACCTGGGAGGTAGAGGTTGCCATGAGCCAAGATCACATCACTACACTCCAGCCTGGGCAACAGAACAAGACTGTCTCAAAAAAAAAAAAAATTTTAAGCACATCTTGCCAGCTCCACCCTCTTGTTGTCTGCCTGCCTTTATTAGTATGATTATAAAATATTACCGAGAGCTCTGACCTTGATTCTTTCTGATCTTCAGCCCTCCTTTGGCTCCATCGCCTTCCTACCCAACCTGACGTCCAAGGTAAGCATCCAGCAATGTGGCAGCCAGTACTTGCAAGTTCATGCTTCTCCTCTCTCACCACCCTGCCTGCAAATCCCCATGTAGGGGCCAATCCAACTGTTCATCTTCTTTTCTCTTCCTCCAAAATCACCAAGTGCTATGAGGAAAATTGCACAAATATCCAGGTTGTAAGCCCACAAATCCATCAATGATTTCTTCTTATTTTATTATTGTTATTCTTTTAGAGACCAGCTCTCACTCTGTTGTCCATGCTGGAGTGTAGCGGTGTGATCATAGCTCACTGCAGTTTCCAACTCCTGGATTCAAGCAATCCTCCCACCTCAGCCTCCTAAGTAGCTGGGACTACAGGCACACAGCACCACACACGGCCAATGCTTTTTGCAGATGAGATCTTACTCTGTTGCCCAGGCTGGTCCCAAACCCCCAGCCTCAAGTGATCCTCTCAGCCTGGGCTCCCGATGTGGTGGATTACAGGCATGAACCACCACGCCCAGCCCAGCTCCAGCACATTCTAGCTACATGACCGAGGGCAAGTTATAGCTTTGGGAATATGGAAACGTAATCACCCTTACTTCATAAAGTTACTGTGAGAATTAAACAAAGTGATGCAATGTAAAATGCATAGCAGAGTGCCTGGCTCAGAGTAAAAGCTTTATAAATGTTAGCCATTATTATTAATAATATCAGGGTTCCTCCATAGGCGTGTAGAGCAAAACTGTAATCTTTTTAAAACCCTTGGCAATCATAAGCTCTAAGGCAAGTTTGAATTAATAAGTTTTTGATGAATTTGGTTTTCAAAGGCATATGAGATTAAAAATGTGTGATATTTTATGTTTGGGCATAACAGCAAGCTTCATCATATATTTCATATCTCCAGTGAAATAAGAAACAAGTCTTCAAGCCCATTTAAAATGAGAAATCCAACAGGGAAAATATAAAGATGACTATATTGAGTATTCATGCTTCAAAGAAGTTTAGAAAGAACTCCAGCTGTTTTCTTGATTGGTTAAGGCTTTCTTTTGCCTTCTCTAGAGAACCTAATGGCAAAAGAACATATCATATTACTTCCTCCTTTACCTCTTAAAATATTGACAGATATGCATGTGTATGGATTAGAGTATAATGCATCATATTGAATTATTAACTTTCTCTCCTGAAGGTTGTTAATATCTGCCTCCCATTGGACCAGAACAACAACAACAAAAAATCTAACTAGGCTTCCAGGAAAAATTTAAAGAAAAAACAAGATTATCATCCTATACATGGAAACTGCATGAATAATTTATTTGCAGAGATTTGATAAATTTTATTCACAAATACTCTGTGGTTTACTGAGAGTTATTAACTCAAGCGGTATTTTTAGACAGAGCCTGGAAGGATGCTGTGGGGTCAATGTAAATCCTGAAAAACTGATCAGATGTCAACAGAATAAATGAGGCATGCTTTGGGCTTGGTTCCTGAACCATTTTTTTCTGGTCAGTTAACATAGGCTAATTACATGTGAGGCTTGAGAATGAGCTGTATTAAAAATAATAATAATAATTAGGCTGGTCATGATGGCTCACATCTATAATCCCAGTACTTTGTGAGTCTGGGTTGGGAGAATGGCTTGAGGCTAAGATTTTGAGATCAGCCTGGGCAAAATAATGAGACCCCCATCCCTACAAAAAAATCTAAAAAATTAGCTGGGTGTGGTGACGCCTGCCTGTAGTCCCAGCTACTCAGGAAGTTGAGACAAGAGAATCAGTTAAGCTCACGAGTTCAGGGCTGCAGTGAGCTGTGATTGCACGACCGCACTCCAGCCTGGGCAGCAGAGCAAGACCCTGTCTCTAAAAACATCAATTAATCAATCATTAAAAATGTTGATTTTTAATGGTCCTTAAAAATGTTGGTTTTTAATGGTTGGTTTAAAATGGTCCTTGATTTTAGGGAATGTTATAGCATCCTCTAGAAAATTCGTATGTGGATGTTCTAACTCATAACTCAGAATGGGGCTGTATTTGAGACAGGGTCTTGTGGGAAGTAGAAAATTTCCTTTTTAAAGTTTCCTTTATTGTTAAAGAGTAAGTCTGCTAATAACTTTGTTAAGCCCTATCCTATTTAGCTGTTAGACATGCCATGCTTATAGGCATGTAGTACGTTCTATGTCCTTGTATTTTAAACAAGACATCTGTGCTGGATGCACTCACAGGCATGTCCCAGCTCTCCATTGCTTTTACTGGTTTAGAAAAGTTTTATGTTATTAGCCAATCGGGTTTTAGTTTTGATTGTGAGGTCTGGCTCCAACCAATGGAGATCAGACACGGCAGTAAGGACGACCCCAGATGCATAAGGAATAAATTTGTGTGCTTTTCCTTTGTTCACTGCACTTTCGTGGCACAAGGGCTAGCAAGGGTACCCTTCCTGCAGTCCAAGCAGTAAAAATTGTGTTGCTGAAAGATCCTTTGTGTCTCAGTGCTAATTTTCTTTTCTTTTTTTTTTTTTTTTTTTTTTTTTTTGAGATGGAGTGTTGCTCAGTGGCCCAGGCTGGAGTGCAGTGGCACGATCTCAGCTCACTGCAACCTCTGCCTCCTGGGTTCAAGCAATTCTTCTCCCTCCCAGTAGCTGGGATTACAGGCATGCACCACCATGCCCGGCTAATTTTTGTACTTTTTTTTTAAGTAGAGATGGGGTTTCACCATTTGCTCAGGCCAGTCTCGAACTCCTGACCTTGTGATCTACCCGCCTAGGCCTCTCAAAGTGCTGGGATTACAGGCGTGGGCCAACACGCCCGGCCTCAGTTCTAATTTTCTTTGCAGCACCGAGTATCTATTTCCAACAGGTCTTTAAAGAGGTAATTGAGTTAAAATGAAATCATAAGGGCATGGCCTCAGCCTATATGACTGCCATCCTTATGAGAAGAGATTAGGACCCAGACACACAGAGGTAAGACCACGTGAAGACAAAAGGAGGAGACGGTCAACTACAAGCCATGGAGAGAGGCCTCAATAAAAAGAGCTACTTGGGAGGCTCAGGTGGGAGAGTCGCTTGAGCCCAGGAGTTCCAGGTTATAGTGAGTTATGATGGCACCACTGTACTCCAGCCTGGGCAACAGAGCAAGACTCTGTCTCCAAACAAAGCAAAATAACACGGACGGCTGATGCAGCCTCCAGGGAATTCCTTTGTTCCAGGAGGCTCGGCACCCTCCCAGAAAAGTCCCTGTCTAGAATCTGAGACGTCTGTCAACTTCTCCCCTTGGTCTCAAGCCACATGCCTGCTGTTAACACATGCTCAGCGAGTGCTGCTTTGGGCCCAAAACCAGGCTTTCTTCTGTTGAATTATTACCTTACACACCTCTTATTCATTCTTTCCACCAACTATTGTCTTCAAATATTTGTCTGGTGGAAGATAAACTTTCTGTGTCACTCCAGAGGGCAGTATTAGGACCTGTGTATAGAAATTATGGAAAGGCAATTGTTTCTTCTATAAAAGGGCAAAGTTGTTAGCATTTATAGCTAACATTAGAATGACACGTCTTGCAAGGAAATGACCTTCCTGTTCTTAGCATTGACAAGCAGAGGTAGAATGACTGTATTCTTCTTCTCCTTTCTCCCATTTTTTTTTCCTCTTCTTTATTTTCCTGCTATGTGCACTTATGCTGGGAACAATACTACATCACTCATCCTGCCCATGAAGGTGTGCAGAGTTGACGCTTGATTCTCATCTCTCCTTCTGTTGAGGAAGCAGGAGCCTAGAAAAGCCAGAATAATAGTGTTTCCAGTTCAACTGCATCTTGAGATTAACAAGGCACATTCCTTGCCAGTCATGACCCATGGTCCTAAGACGTTTGCAGCTAAGGGAGCAGCTTAGCAATGCCTGCAAGGACAAACTCCTACAGCAACAGGAAGTCCAGATGTGCCCAAACCCATAACAATATATGCTTTCAAGATCATTGTAGTTATGCTTTGATATACTTAACACAGCGAAATGTCAAGGACAGTTTATATGGTTTGGATCTGTGTCCCCACCCAAATCTCATGTTCAATTGTAATGCCAGTGTTAGAGGTGGGGCCTGTTTGAAGGTGTTGGGTCATGGGGTTGATCCTTCATGAATGGTTTAGCACCACCCCTCAATGCTGTTCTCATGGTAGTGAGTGGGTTAGGATGAAACCTGGTTTTTTATAAGGGAGTCACACCTCCCGCACCCTCTGTTCTCCTGCTCTGACCATGTAAGATGTACCTGCTTCCCTTTCACCTTCCCCCATGATTGTAAGTTTCCTGAGGCCTCCCCAGAACCCAAGCAGAAGCCAGCATCTTGCTTCCATCACAGCCTGTGGAACTGTGAGCCGATTAAAGCCTATTTCTTTATAAGTTGTCCAGTCTCAGGTATTTCTTTATAGCAATACTAGAACAGACTAATACAGACAGGTTTCTTTAAATCAATAGAATAATAAATTTCATTATGTTGTTAGCCCAACTGCACATAGACACAGCTTAGTGTATTCTTTACATAGACTAGACTCTTATATAAGAAAAACTTAAAGCTGGGGCATTCTTCCTCTTGCTTTCTGAGGACCTCCTACTCTCTAAAGAAGGAGTTTTCAACAAACTGTCTCTTCTCACTGCACTCTGTGACTCACCTTGGATTCCTTCCTGCATGAGATCCAAGAACCCTCTCTTGGGGTCTGGATCAAGACCCTTTTCTGGTAGCACTTCTATGCCACACCCCCACACCCCCTGGGTGGTTTGAGCTCCAAGTTCATTCACCTCTTCTCACCCTTACCCTAAGTTCTCACCCTCTCCTCCTGGGGTAGGGCATCTGCCTCTTCCGTGGCCTCCCTCCTCATCCAATTCATTCCCTACACTGCATCCAGAGTGGCCTCTCCATAACCCAAATGCCTTGCAGATCCTTCTCAGGTCAACGCTTTAGCTATTATCTCTCAGCTGCACACCCACCTTCTAGATTCTGCTTTGCAATGCTTGGGCTGAGGCTCTGCAGGTCACATTTCTGCTTTGCCTGCCAACTTCCCATGAGGCTCTGCATGAAGAAAAGGACCTTTCTCTTTCCTGTACACCCGTTGCTCCCATCAGCTTTGCCCAATTGTTACCAAGCAAAAAGGGCCCACTTCCCAATACACTGGAAATTAATACTATGACATAGAGTTTTTGAGAAAAGGAAAGCTTTTTTATTGCAAGTTGACTAACAAGGAGATAAGAGTCCTGTTCAAATCTGTCTCCTTGTGCTGGCTTTAAGGTGGCAATTTTTTTTTTTTTTTTTGAGACAAGATTTTCTCTGTTGCCCAGGCTGCTAGAATGCAATGGTGTGATCATAGCTCACACCAGCCTCGACCTTCTGGGCTGAAGCCATCATCCTGCTTCAGCTTCCCAAGTAGCTGGGACCACAGGCAAGCACCACCACACTCAGCTATTTAAAAAAAAAATTATAGAGATGAGACCTTACTATGTTACCCAGGCTGGTCTCAAACTCCTGGGCTCAAGTGATCCTACTGCCCTGACCTCCCAAAGTGCTGGGATTACAGACATGAGCTACGGCACCCAGCCAATGAAGTAATTGTATCAGAAGAGGCTTAGGGGGTGGATTCTGGGGTTAGCAGTTGATTAATGGAAGGAAAGGGGAAGTCTGGAAAGTCCTGAGGAATGCACAGTTATCTCTTCATGCCTCCTCATGGGTCCCATGTGCAGATCTGGGGGAAGTTAGTGCAAATTCAGGGGGAGTTAGTGTGAAACATGGGGTGTATAATCGGGCTGTGACATCAGCAAGCTCCTTCTGTACAGACTTCAGTTGGCCATTTTGGTTCTGACCGATTTTAGCCAGTTTTTAAATCTCACAAACAGAGGGAGTTTCAGCATTTCAGCAAGTTGTCTCTTTTCTTATCTGCCATCCTGAAAGCTCAAGAATTTTTTATCAGTCACTGGTTTCTTTAACTCTTTGGGGACAGTTTCACAAGCAGTGACATTGAGCCCCATAAGGCAAGTTGGGTGGCTTCTCTTGACCCTCCCAGAACCAGCCTGACACATGCCCTCTGAGACACCAGCACCAGCTGGGCAGCAATCTCTCTTCAGAGGTTCAAGCACACACTCTGCATGCACCTCTTCTGAGCCTCTAGGTCCTCATAAAACCTCTTCCTTTTGTTCCCCGAGCCCTGCAGCTGGTAGCCATGTTCTGTTGTTTTTATCTTTGAGTTTCCACATTTTCTTTCTACTCTTCTAGCCCCTCCAGCAAATGGGCAACTAATTCAATAGATGACTGATTGATTGATTGATGAAAGAGATAGATGACAGAGATGATAGATAGATAGATAGATGATAGATGCATACATAAATACAAAAATGCATGATAGAGATTATAGATAACAGATAGATGATAGATATGATAGATAATAGATGTAAGAGATGTGATAGGTATGATAGATGGATGTGATACATAGATTACATAGATATATATCTATGATAGATTTGAGATTAGATAGAATAAACAGGTGATAGATTGATAGATATGATAGATAAGATAGATGACAGATAAATAGATAGATAGATACATAGATACATACATACATACATAGAATAAATATGAGAGAGAGAGAGACTTTTTTAAATTTTAGAGACAGAGTGATAAAGTTTGCATGTTGTCCCCTTTAAATTCCATGTTGAATTGTAATAATCCTCAGTGTTGAAGATGGGGTCTGGTGGGAGGTGTTTGGGTCATGAACTTGGATCCTTCATGGCTTGGTGCTGTCCTCAAGATAGTGAGTGACTTTTCACAAGATCTGGTTGTTTGAAAGTGTCTGGTATCTCTCCCCTCCCTTGCTTCTGCTTTGGCCATGCAGCATCCCATCTCCTTTTTATGCAGTCCTCCGCACTGCTTAAAAGCTCCCTGAGGCCTCCCCAGAAGCCAAACAGATGCCAGCGTCATGCTTCCTGTACAACCTGCAGAACTATTAGCCAATTAAACATTTTTCCTTTACAAATTACTTAGTCTCAGTATTCCGTTATAGCAATGCAAGAATGGCCTTGCACACAGGGTCTCACTCTGTCACCCAGGCTGGAGAGCAGTGGTGCAGTCATCCCTCACTATAGCCGTGAACTCCTGGACTCAGGCAATCCTCCAACCTCAGGCTTCCTAGTAGCTGGAACTACAGGCTTGTGTCACTGTATCCAGCTTGTTTTTTCAAATTTTTGCAGAGACAGAGTCTCATTAGGTTGCCCAGACTGGTCTCAAATTCCTGGCCTCAAGCAATCCTCCCTCCTTAGCCTCTAAAAGCACTAAGATTACAGGCATGAGCCACCATTTCCAACCCAATTCCCTGTATTAAATACCCTCGTTTGAAATACCTAGTGGGAGTCTGTAGTCTTCCCAACTGAACCTCGACTGATGCAGTTTCAGGGAGCCTTCCAGGTAAAGCTCCAATCTCTTTGCATGGTGCTCTGAGTCCATGAAGCCCCATCCAGCCCATGTATCCATTTTGGATGTGGTACAGGTTGCACACTGAGCTCCAGCCTTGCAGGTCATGTTGCATGTGGCTACAGTACCACCCTCTCTGGCTTACTGCTTTGTGCACTCCCTGTCTGGAAAGCTAATTTTTTGTATTTTTTAGTAGAAACAGGGTTTCACCATCTTGGCCAGGCTGGTCTCAAACTCCTGACCTCGTGATTCACCCACCTAGCCCTCCCAAAGTGCTGGGATTACAGGTGTGAGCCACTGCGCCTGGCGACAGTCAGATTACAGTTTGATTTCATACATGTCAGGGAGGCAGGAGTTGTAGGCAAAGACATAAAGCAATACGTGGAAGGTAGACATTGGCGTGGCCTCAAAAAAGGAGAAATATCTTGAAGTAGGGACTTATAAGTCATAGGTGGCTTCAGAGGTGATTTTTCACTCTGCATGGCTCATACCTGTAATCCCAGCACTTTGGGAGGCTGAGGCGGGTGGATCCCCTGAGGTCAGGAGTTCGAGACCAGCCTGACCAACACAGTGAAACCCCGTCTCTACTAAAAATAGAAAAATTAGACAGGCATAATGGCAGGCGCCTATAATCCCAGCTACTCAGGAGGCTGAGGCAGGAGAATCACTTGGACCCAGGAGGTAGAAGAGGTTGCAGTGAGCTGAGATTGTGCCACTGCACTCCAGCCTGGCAACAGAGTGAGACTCCATCTAAAAAAAAGAAAAAGGAGCAAAACTTTGTCTTAAAACTTGGAGTTAGCAGGAAATAATGTTTAAGTTAAGACGAGAATGCTGGGCCAGACAGGGTAGGCTCATGCCTATACTCCCAACAATTTGGGAAGCTGAGATGGGAGAACCACTCAAGTCCAGGACTTGGAAGCTGCACTGGGCTATGATCGCACCAGTATGCCCCAGCCTGGGAAAGAGCGAGACCCTGTCTCTAGGAGAAAAAAAAAAAAAATAAAAGACTTATTAAGTTCCATTATAGGAAAATTAAATGCTATTCCTTACTGCAGGAATCTATGACTGGGCTCTGTACCAGCTCCACAGACAAACTCGTGGAAATGCGTTCGGCCCTCCTGGGGAAGCCTGCATCTCTCCTGTTGGAATTGTGATTTGCTTTGCTGAGCTGCATCATTTGTCAAGGTGTCGTGAGCTCCAGGCCCTGGGAACCAGCTGCAATGCAGAGGAAGGGAGGAGCGGGGGAGGCAAGTTGGCAGGGATGGGGGGGCTGCCCAAGTGGGACCTCAGGGACCAGTGTGGGCTCCTACATGCAGAGGTTTCTGAGCCAGCCACCTGCTGCCAGAGAGCTGAACTTGACATTCTTCCATAGCAAAGGGCCTCTGAGCCTCCCAGCTCCAGGCTCCCGTGGCCTCTGCTACAGTAAAGTTCCATCGCTTCACAATGCAAAACAATTTCAACTGAATGGGGGCAAAATCTGAATGAGGGTGCAGTGCCTCTCTGATGAGTTTTGCTTTCTTTCTGTAGCCTTTGCCTGTCCTGGGCTCCCGTGCTGCCCCCTGATACTGGCACAATGCCCTCTGACACCATGCATGGACCAGTTGTGCCCAGAAGCGTCCACCTCTCTCCTCCACAATGCTCAAATGTACACCCACAGTTCTGCCCTTCCCTGAGCGCATATACAGACTCACACGTATAAGAGTCCACCTGTTCTCTCATCCATCGGGAGTGGCATTGAGCCCCTCTTTCACCCTGAGTTCCAGCGTCAGTGACGGACACCACCCTTAGGCCAGAAATCCAGGAGGCAGCCCTGACCCTTCACCCCTTTATAGCCCACCCAAACTGTCAACTCTCCCTCCGAAATACATCCCAATCCATCCCATCCCCTCTTCCTCCTTGACCACCCTAATCCAAGCCATCATGATCTCCCACACAGACTATTGTAAACGGCTCTACCCGTTCTCACTATTTCTACTCCAGAACCTACAATGTCTTCTCTAAGAGCAGCTGGTAAAATTGTTTAAAATGTACATATGGTTGAAGGGCAGTAGCAAATGCCTGTCATCCCAGCACCTTGGGAGGATCCCTTGAGGCTAGGAGTTCGAGACCAGCCTGGACAATATAGCAAGACCTCTATCTCTACAAAAATTAAAAATTAGCTAAGCGTGATGGTGTGCACCTTTTTCCAGCTACTCAGGAGGCTGAGTTGTGAGGATGGCTTGAGGCCAGGAGTTTGAGGCTGCAGTGAGTAGATCGTGCCACTGCACTACAGCCTGGGGAACACAGTAAGACTCTGCCTCAAAAAAAAAAAAAAAAAAATATATATATATATATATGCACACACACATACACACACACAGATGTATATGTGTATACATATGTATGTATATGTGTGTGCATATGGTATAATATACACATGCATGTGATTATGCCATTTTCCAATGGCTTCCTGTGATGTTAGAATGAAATCCACACTCCCAGAGGGACCTGCAGGCTTCTGGATCTGGCTTTCGCCTTCCTCTTAGATTCCAGATTGCATTCTGGCTATTCCGCTTTCCATTCCCTCTGCTCCAGCCACCCTGACCCTCTGTCTCTTCTTCAGAAACACCAAGCCCACTCCCTCCTCTGGCTCTGGTGACTACTGGTCCCTCTACCTAGAAACTTCTCCCCAAGATCTCTTGGCAGCTCTTTCTCCATAGTTAGGGCTCAAAGCAAATGCTATCTCCCCTGTAAACCAAAAGTGACCGAGACAAGTCCCGGTGGATTTAAAGGTTGAATTTGCCATGGTTGAGGATGCACCTGGGAAAATGAAGCAGGACTTGCAGTCAGATCTGTGCCCTGTGCTTTTTCCAAAGAGGATTTTGAGAACTTCAGTCTTTCAAGGGAAAAGAGTTGGGGAGGGGGAGGGTAGACCATGAGGCAAGTGGTCACATTCTTGTGAGTCTTTGATGCACTCTCTCTGAATCCACGTTTTACATGTGAAAAGAGCCAAGTGGCAGGGGTGGGTGGGGAGGGGGTCAATTATGCATTCCTCTCCCTTGGTAGATCTACATTTTACATAAGATAAAGTAAGCCTGTGAAATTACAGCTGTCTGGGAACAAAAGGAAGGTAGTTTTGCTGAATCAGTTTTCCGAGCTTAACTTTCCCTTTAGCATAGTGAGCAGGGGTTGCAAGATTTTATTTTCCTTTTACTCCCCAGGGAGACCTTCCTTGGCCATTCTGTCCTTTTTCCTCTCCCTCAGGTGGCCCCAGAGCACCGCACACCCCCTGGGGTGCCAAAGATGACATAATAAGGAACAAAAAGAAAGTGATAGAATTTTCATCTCTGTAATGTTTTACCACTTTTATAACATGTCTATTTTGTGTGTCTTATAATACCTTAGTACAATTGTGCATCATGTTAGGTATAAACAATTATTTATGCACATGTCTAAATGTGTGCAGATATTATGGCAAGTGTTCAAATTTTTGGGGGGGTAGAGATGGGTTCTCACTATGTTGCCCAGGCTGGTCTCAAACTCCTAGCTTCAAGTGATCATTCCACCTTGGCTTCCCAAAGCGCTGGGGTTACAGGCATGAGCCAGCATGCCCAGCCTGCTCAAAATGTTTTGATAACCAGGCGTGGTGGCTCATGCCTGTAATCCCAGTACTGTGGGAGGCTGAGGTGAGCAGATCACCTAAGGTGAGGAGTTTGAAACCAGCCTGGCCAACATGATAAAACCCCATCTCTATTAAAAATACAAAATTAGCCAGGCACGGTGGCACATGCCTATAATCCTAGGTACTCAGGAGGCTGAGGCAGGAAAGCCACTTCAACCCAGGAGGCAGAGGTTACAGTGAGCCAAGATCTCGCCATTGCACTCTAGCCTGGGCAATAGGAGCAAAACTCTGTCTCAAAAAAAAGAAATGTTTTGTTAGAGGCGTGCAATCAAAAAAGTTGGGAACTGCTGCCCTATGATAACACCCTCTTTTATTATCTTCTTCTTTACCACTAAACAAAATTTTTCTTTTGTTTTATTTCTTAATCCTTTCTCTCCCCTAGAATGTAAGCTCCATGCAAACCTATCTCATTTATTCATGCTATGTTATTTGTTATTGCTGACTAGCACTTATAATAAACTGACCACATAGCATGTGTTCAATAAATGTTTATTGACTGATTAAATAAATCAATGAATGGATGATCAGAATCTTCCCTGGGACCTGGTGGAAGGCTAGTTTGTGAACCCCAATACCTTTCCATGCCCAGGAGAGTGGCAAATAATGTCAAGAAGGGATGTCTTTAGGACAAGACCATTCATGAAAAATCTGGAAAGTTTCTGAGCTTTTTGTCACCTTTTGAGATCATTCCCCTGCTCCACCTGTAGTCAGAAAGCCATTGGGCAACCAAGGTCCTATAGTCAGAAGAATAGTCCCTGGTAAGTATCGACACCTTTGAATAAACTGCTTTAATATACTACAACTCCCAGGAATGTTTGCCTCAAAAAACACCATTAAGATAAGGGGCCAGGGGACTCAGCTTAGCTACACACTATTTCTGAGGTCCTATAACTTCCTCCAAGTTTCCAAGTTCTCATCCTTAACTTGACGGAAGTTGTGTATAAGTCTGTTCTCACACTGCTAATAAGGACATACTTGAGACTGGGTAATTTATAAAGAAAAAATAGGTTTAATGGACTCACAGTTCCACATGCTGGGGAGGCCTCACACTCATGGCAGAAGGCAAAGGAGGAGCAAAGTCACATCTTATGGTGGCAGGCAAGAGAGAGGGTGTGTAGGGGAACTCCCCTTTATAAACCATCAGATCTCATGAAACTTATTCACTATCATGAGAAAAAGCACAGGAAAGAACCCGCCCCATAATTTAATTACCTCCCACCATGTCCCTCCCATGGCATGTGGAAATTATGGAAGCTACAATTCAAGATGAGATTTGGGTGGGGACACAGCCAAACTATATCAAGTTGGATCACAGCAGGTTTTCTTCTTCACTTTGTTATTTGGAAATAATTTCAAATTTATAGAGAAGTTGCAAGAACTCAAAGAACATGCATATATATACCTTCACTGAGATTTATCTATTGTGAAGATGTTCCCACCTGTTTTACGTATCATGCCCTCTCTTCATATGTGTGTGTATATGCACATCACACACACACACATTTTTCTGAACCATTTGAGAATAAGTTTCTTGCACTACACTAAATGTTTCTGTGTGTATTTCCTTAGAATAAAGAGATTCTCTTAGAACTCCAGTGCAGTTATCAACTTCAGTAAATTTAACATTGAAATAATACTTTGTCATCTAGCAATGCATTTTTCAAATGCTTTCAGCAGCAGTCCTGCTTCTTCAAATGAAATCTTACTTGGAATTCCAACACACATCACAGGTGAAAATAGAAGGCTTGCTTGAGGAAGAAGACAAGAGAAGAGCTGTTTCCTACTTGATATGGTTTGGCTCTGTGTCCCCACCCAAATCTCACCTTGAATTGTAGTTCCCATAATCCCCATCTGTCAAGGGCAGGACCAGGTGGAGGTAATTGGATCCTAGGGGAGCTGTTCCCCATGCTGTTCTCATTGATAATGGGTGAATTTCAAGACATCTGATGGTTTTATAAGCATCTGGCATTTTCCCTGCTTGCACTCCCTCCATCCTGCTTACCCTGTGCCTTCCACCATGATTGTAAGTTTCCTGAGGCCTCTCCAACAATGCAGAACTGTGAGCCAATTAAACCTCTTTCCTTTACAAATTTCCCAGTTTCAGGCAGCTCTGTATAGCAGCGTGAGAACAAACAAATACACTACTGCTTCTGTATCAAATTACCACTGACTGGGTGGCTTAGAACAACACAAATTTATTATCTCCCTGTTATGGAGGTCAAAAGTCCGGATCTCACAGGGCTGAAGTCAAGGTACTGGCAGGTCTCACTCCTTCCGGGGGCTCTTGGGGAGAATCTGTTTTCTTGCCTTTTCCAGTTTCTAGAAGCATCCCACCCACACTCGTTGGCACATGACCCATGCCTGGAATCACATCTCCTACCTCCTCCTTTGACCTCCTTCCCTCCCTCTTATAAGAACCCTTGCGATTACATTGCATCCACTCAATAATCCAGGCTAATCTCCCCATCTCAAAATCATTCATCACATCTGCAAGGCTCCTTTACCATGAGAAATCACATTTACAGGTTCTGGGTATGAAGATGTGGAGGTTTTTTGAAGGGTCCATAATGCAGCCTACATATGGTTGAGTTGGTTGTAGACCGCACAGAGGCACCACAAATCCAGCCTGCAGTTCATTTGCCAAATCACGTGTCTTTTTCTTTGCAAAAAGATTCTGTCTGGTACCAGGCATTCGCCCAAAGGGATGCATCTGCCCAATAGGGCTGCTTTTTCTAATTTACAGGAAGACTCTATGTAGGCCAGCTGGTGGCTGATTCTATCATGCCCTCTTTCCCTCTAGTTTCTCAGAGTCTCCTTTTAAGCAACCCCTTAGGATTTTAGGATCTGTTTAAAACCCCAGGCCCTCACTGTTAAGACAGTTTCCAGCTGTGCTATGCCACACTTTGACACTGCATCTAAATGGGCCCCAGGGCACCTGGAGAACAAACAGCTTTCCAGTGATTTAGGTTGTGACCCAGAGGCAAAGGGAGCCCCTGAGATGCAGACTAGCTCTGCCTCAGTGGCGAGCCCCAAAGACTCGTAAACTTTGCAGATCCCTGCGACTTGGGATTCTCTAGCTCCCAGCTTCCTGGTTTCCCCAAGTTCGGATCTCAGAACCCATCATTCATGTACCCCATCACAAGTCCCCCACCCTTTCCTGCCTGAGGCCAGCAGAGGGGCCCAGGAGTCCCTGGAATGAAGAGGCATCCTCTCCTACGGTCCCAAAGGCACATCGTTGTGTAGTGCACGGCAAGCCACCCCAGATGCAGGGGTACACCAAGTCTCCCCAGCTTGTTGTCACACTGGGACACCTGTGTAAGGAGAAAGGGGTGGAGTAAAAACCCTAAGGATGTCTGGTCCCTTTGCCAACCCAGGCCTGCTCTGCCGGTGTGTCCCCAGCAATGCAGAACTAAGTAATAGGACATCTCCTGTTACTGATATGGCCCCCCTAAACCACTGAGTCATCTCTGTCCTCCTAACGGTGGCACAAAGAGGGGCTTCTACTTTCCCTGTCCTGCCTGGCCCCTACCCCCGTAACTGTGGTTCATTTGTTGACCACAGTTCTAAGAAATCTCGTTCCAAGATATCTTCAGATTCTGTAACCTGCTTGCCCAGGAATTCTCTGTTCCTGACTTTGAACCCATTTCCCACTTCAAGCAGGTCAGTGTTGATGCTATCTATTTCGGAGTCTCTTGTTCTTTTGTCTGCATTCTTCTAAATGATTCTGCAAGTATGAGGCCCATGATGCTGCCTGGAACACACCTTTCTGTGGGAGCTCCCACATTGAGCTCCTGGAACTTTTTCCCACTGACAGCCACTGGCCCAGCTCCCATCAGAACCTATCCTACCTCTGTATCTCCAAGGCTCACTCACCGTGCCTGCCACCAAGCCTGCAGGACACCTTTCTTTTTTTTTTTTTTTTTGAGACAGAGTCTTGCTCTGTCACCAGGCTGTAGTGCAGTGGTGCGATCTCGGGTCACTGCAACCTCCGCTTCCCGGGTTCAAGTGATTCTCCTGCCTCAGCCTCCAGAGTAAGTGGAACTACAGACACATGCCACTACACCCAGCTAATTTTTGTATTTTGAGTAGAGACGGGGTTTCACCATGTCACCGAGGATGGTCTCCATCTCTTACCTGGTGATCTGCCCACCTTAGCCCCCCAAAGTGCTACGATTACAGGCGTGAGCTACCATGCCTGCCCACACCTTTCTAGGGAGATAGCCACATGCACCTCCCTGCCAGGGTTACCCACACTTCTGCCAACACTTGACCTCTCTCAGCCACTAGAAGGCCAAGGGTGGAAGGTAGGGGTTCCCCACTGAGCCAACAGTCTGTCCTGCCCTTTTTCTCCTGAAATGAGAATTCACATCTTGCCCATTTCATTAAAAAAGTAATAAATGCCTTTCAAGTTTTTTTTACCTTTTCCTCTTTGAGGAATCAAAAGGTTCATTTCTGGAATCAGATCCATGTAACAGGCTTTTTAAATTACCCTGCAAATGAGTTTCCTCTCCAGCAGAGCAACGGAAACCTAACAAACCTGCTAAGTGGTGCCCTGGCTGGTGTTAAATTGATTCAAAGGCTGAGGTATGTGACTATGTCAGGAGGGGCAGGGGCCCAGGGCTGTCTGGCTATAGGAGTGTGCAGAGAAAATGCCAGCACCTGTCTCTCCTGCACCCTGACCTGGGTGGAACAGACCAGGGAGCTGGCAGCTGATACGGCGCTTACAGCCTGGGGAGAGGGAGAACTTTCCCTTGGAGACAAAGGGTGTCACAGCTCTCTCAGGCCTGCACAGGTCCAGCCAGCCCTAGGCTGAAGCATTCTGGAGAAATCTCTCCTAGAGGAGGTTCTCTAAGCCCAGGGGCGTGGCCTCAGGGTGGATGGCAGCTAGGCCAGCTCTCTATCTTCACCATGGCCACCCTTTTGAGGCCACCCTCACATTGTCCATTCTTAATTTTTTTTTATTTTTTTGAAATGAAGTTTTACTCTTGTAGCCCAGGCTGGAGTGCAGTGGCGGGATCTTGGCTCACTGCACCCTGCACCACCCAGGTTCAAGCGATTCTCCTGCCTTAGCCTCCTGAGTAGCTGGAAGTATAGACGCGTGCCACATCGGCCAGTTTCTTTTTTCTTAGTAAAGACAGGGTTTCGCCATGTTGACCAGGCTAGTCTCGAACCCCTGAGCTCAGGTGATCCACCCACCTCAGCCTCCCAAAGAGCCGAAGTTACTGCTGTGAGCCTCCGTGCCCAGCACACTGTCTGTTCTTGACATGGGCAAGTAGGCAGTATGAGCTGCCCAGGCCTTGGGTCTCTTTTATCTTCTGTGTTCTTTTTCTATCTTCTCTTTTTTAAATGCGTTGTAAATGCATCCAACAAATGGCTAGTGTCCAGAATCTACAAGGAACATAAACAACTCAACAAGGAAAAAACAAATAACCCCATTAAAAAGTGAGCAAGGGACGGGAACAGACATTTTTCAAAAGAAGACAAACAAGTAGCCAAAAAACATTTGAAACAATACTCAGCATCACTAATCATCAGAGAAGTACACATTAAAACCACAGTGAGACACCATCTCATACCAGTCAGAATGGCCGCTAGTAAAAAGTCATAAAACAATAGATGTTGGAAAAAATGCAGAGAAAAAGGAATGCAGATACATCACTGGTGGGAATGTAAATTAGTACAACCTCTATGGAAAACAGTCTGGAGACGTCTCAAAAAACTGAAAATAAAAATATCCTTCAGTCCTATAATCCCACTACTGGGTAGCTAGCCAAAGGAAAAGAAATCTTATCAAAAAACACCTGTCGTCATATGTTAATCACAGCACTATTCACAATACAGTGTCATGGAATCAACCTAAGTGTCTACCAACAGATGTTTGGATAAAGAAAATGTGAGATATATACATGTATCTCATATATATCTCACATTTTGTTGTAGTAGTAGTTCATGGTGTATGTGTGTGTGTATATAAAAGATCATAGACTGGGTAATTTATAAAAACAGAAATTTATTTCTCACAGTTCTAGAGGCTGGGAAGTCAAAGATCAAGGCAGCAGTTGGTTTGGTGCCTGGAGGAGCCCTATTGCTCAAAGATGGTGCCACACACACACACACACACACACACACCACACACACCATGGAATACTACTCAGCCATGAAAAAGAAAGGATGAAATCATTTTTCGCAGCAGCACAGATGGAACTGAAGTCCATTGTCCTAAGTAAAATGACTCAGAAACGAAAAGTCAAAACTACGCTTTCTCTCTTAAAAGTAAGAGCTAAATAATGGGTACACACAGATACACAGATTGGAATTATACACATTGGAGACTGCAAACGGTGAGAAGACAGGAGGGAGTTGAAGGGTAAAATACTACCTATGAGGTACAATGTAAACTAGTTGGGTGATAGGTACACTAAAAGCCCAGACTTCACCATTATGCAATAAATTTATGTAACACAACTGCACATGTACCCCCAAATCTATAAAAATTTTTTAAAATTAAATTAAAAATGTTAAAAATACATTAGGAGCACTATTCACCATAGCCCAAAGTAGAAACAACTTGAATGACTATCAACTAATGAATGAATAAATAAAATGTAGGCTATCCACACCATGGAATATTATTCAGCCATAGAAAAAAATGAAGTACTGATGCATTCTACAATGTAGACGAATCTCAAGACATCATACTAAGTGAAAGAAGGCAGCCACGAAGGACCATATATCGTATGATTCCATTTATATGAAGTGTCCGGAATCAACAAATCTATGGAGACAGAAAGTAACTTAGTGCTTGCCTAGGGTCCAGGGGTACTGGGCTTGAGGGATGACAGATAAAAGGTGGGCCTTCCTTTTTAAGTGATGAAAATGTTCTAAAATTGTGGTGACAGTTAAACTCTGTGAATATACTAAAACCCAATGAGTTGTGCGACAAATTGCATGGCATGTGAATTATATTCAATAAAGCTGGTTTTTAAGTACGCATTGTAAGCATGGGGTGGAGGCTGGAATTTGTAGCACAGATATGACCTTCAATTCAGAAGGATGAGAGTTCAAATGCCAGTTTCAAATTCTCCTGCCTCAGCCTTCTAGGTAGCTGGACATATGGCACATGCCACCACCATACCTGGCCAATCTTATTTTTAAGTAGAGACAGGGTTTCACCATGTTGGCCAGGCTAGTCTCGAACTTGTGACCTCAGGTGATCCACCCACCTCAGCCTCCCAAAGTGCCGGGGTTACAGGTGTGAGCAACCATGCCCAGCACACTGTCTGTTCTTGACATGGGCAAGTAGGCAGCATGAGCTGCCCAGGCCTTGGGTCTCTTTTATCTTCGGTGTATCCCTGGACCCCTGGGCTTACAGGACCTCCTCTATCAAAGACTTCTCCAGAATGCTGCAGCCTAGGGCTGGCTGGACCTCTTGAGGCCTGAGAGAGCTACCATAACCTCTGTTCTCCAAGGGGCTGATTCTCCCTCTCCCCAGGCTGCAGATTCCGTACCAAGACTTCCACACTGAATAGCCTTGGGCAAATCATTTAACCCTTCTTGGCCTCTGTTGACTCAGCTGTAAAGTTGGGTGAATACTGTTCACCTTAAAAGGTAGGTGTCTTATTCCATTTGCTGGGTAATTTATCAAGAAAAGAGGTTTATTGGCTCACAGTTCTGCAAGTTGTACAAGAAGCACGGTGCCAGCATCTGCTTCTGGTGAGGACCTCAGGAAGTTTCTACTCATGGTGGAAGGTGAAGGTGGCTGGCATATCACATGATGAGAAAGGGAGCAAGAGACAGGAGGGAAGTGCCAGACTCTTTTTAAGAATCAGCTGTCATGGGAACTAACAGTGAGAACTCACTCACTCCTGAGAAAATGGCACCAAGCCATTCATGAGGGATTCAACCTCATGACCCAACCACCTCCCACCAGACCTTACCTCCAACATTGGGGATCACTTTTTCACATGAGATTTGGAAGGGACACATGTCCAAACTGTACCAACTGCTATAACAAAAGGCAATAGATGGGTAATTTATAAAGAACAGAGATTTATTTCTCACAGTTCTAGAGGCTGGGAAGTCCAAGATCAAGGCAGTGTTTGGTTTGGTGTCTGGAGAAGGCCCATTGCTCATAGATGGTACCATCCAGGTGTCCTTACATGGAAGAAGGGATGGAAAGGGGACAAACACTGAGTCCTCACATGGCAGAAGAGCAGGAGAAGAAGAGAAATAAAGAGCATTAATCCACTCATGAGGGTGGGAGCCCTCGTGATTTAATCACTTCCCCAAAAGGCCCCACCTCTCCATATCACTACAATGGAAGTTCAGTTTCAACACGAATTTTGGAGGGAACACACATTCAAACCGGAGCAGTGGGCATTAAATAAGATATGCATAAATCCCCTGGTTCAGGCTCTGACACAAAGCAGAAACTGGACATCATGATAACTACTATCATGTTACATAGAACAGTCAACTCTGAGGCAGAATATCTAGGTTCTAATCCCAACCCTACATGACGTTACTGGAAGACCCTAGAAGCTCATAGCCTCCCTAAGCCTCAGTGGCACCTGCAGTAAGATGGGATGAGAGGACTTTACAAGGTTAGGTTGGAAAGGTCAGAAGCTAACAAGTGCAGGAGTCCCGTATGTTGGGAACCCCATACAAGTTTGTTAATGATCAAATGGATAGATGAATAAATGATGGATGGATGGATGGATGGATGAACAATGAGTGTGAGACAGATACTCATTCAAACACACACACAAACACACACACACACACACACACACACACACACACACTCACTCCTTCAGAGTATCAAAACAACAAACTTGTAACTTTTACCTTGCTGATCAGCATTCTCAGTGCAAGGGTTCCAGCTCCCAAGAATAGACTGGGGCCCAGAGACTCTGAGAGAGGCCTGGAGTCACTGCAGGGCAAAGATGAGAAGCTGTTTCATCCAGGACAGTTTTGGGACAAAGAACACTCAGTTTTCCTCTTGAAAAGTAGAAATACTGTGTGTCTCTCATGGTCTCCCTGAGCAACAGGCTGCAGCACAGGCACTCCGCGACCCACCGGGTGCAAGACCCCCTCTGCCTGTCTCTGTGCCCTTCCCAACCTGTCCTAGGGCCACTACCCATCCCCCTGTGGAGTGCCCCTTGGACAGAGTAGGACTTGAGCATCTCCCTCTACCTGGAGATTCACAAGAAAAGTAAGGAAGAGGAGGGTTCCAGGGACCCTTGAAAAGGCCACAGCAACTTCCCATGTTCCTCTTGAACATCAACTCCAAGTCTAAGGGGCAAGTGAGGTCTGTATATGAGCCTTGGCCTTCTTGTTATTTGGAGTTACCAAGGTGGTAACGACAATCATGAACTACGTGACTGTGCTAAGGGAAAGCCAAGTTCAAGCTCTTTCAGGAAAACTGGAGCCAAGCTCCTTACACTGCAAAGGGGATTATCAAAGTGAGGTGCAAACAAAGATAGAGTGCAATGAAACTGTTTACCAAACAGTGACCTGTCCATTATCATAATTGGTGATTCCTACCACCTTTGCCAGGTAAGCAGGTCGGTACAACCACCCCCATTTCACAGAGGAAGACTTCAGGTCACAGGTCACACTGCCTGAAATCAGCAGAGCTCCCTGTGCTCAAAGATCAGGGACTTCTTTACTCCCCTCTCCTGAAGACCTACCTCCTACAACTGTGTGAAACACATTCATTATCCAAATGCTGGAAATGGCTGCAAAGGAACTGCAAATTGGAGTTTCTTTGTGTTTGGCATTAATGATTTTTCCCCAGTGGATGCTGAAGGAGGTCGCTAGTTGCTCAGCTTGGTGAATATAATCCCCCTGCCAAAAGATGAACAGAAGCTGAGGGGGCAGCTATGTTTGGGCGAGATCCAGTTCCAAGGCTCCTCTGGGAAGGGAGAAAACAGCCAAGGGGCTGCAGAACATGTGGGGGCAGTTCTGCATTCCCCTGGAAGCTCCCCAACCCTGAGGCCCCCACACATACAGTATCCCAAGGAGCAAGCCCCGAAGGACAAGGACCCCATTTCTGCAGAGGCTAGGAGTACGATACCCCAAGAAGGCAGCAGATCTCTTCAGGGAGACCAGGTGTTCTCTCTTGATCCCAGCTTTTTTTTTCCATTTTGTTGTTTCTTGTACTGCCCCTTTCCTTTCCTGGCCTAGGTGAGTCAGTGCCCTCCTGCCACTTGCCTTCCCAAACCCACACCCAGTGCAAAGCCTGCTGCAGACAGAAGAGGTGCCAGGGGACAACACAGCCCTGGATAGACACAGTCTCTGGTCTCCTGGACTTGATATTTTACTGGAAGAGACATGCAACAAACAAGTTGGTAACAAAAAATAAAAATAAAAAATCCAAACTCAGTAAAATATCTGAAGAGGTTCCTTCTAAGCCAAATATAGTGACCACCACCCATGACGCTGCCTCAGGAGGTCTTGAGAACATGTGCCCAAAGTAGTTGGGTTACAGTTCGGTTTTATACGTTTTAGGAAGACAGAATTTACAGCCAAAGACATAAATAAATGTATGTAAGGTATACATTAGTTCGTTGGCAAAGGTAGGACATCCCAAGGGGGCAGGAGGAGCTTACAGGTCATAGGTGGATTCAAAGATGTTCTGATTGGCAATTGGTTGAAAGAGTAAAGCTTTCCCTGAAGAGTTGGAGTCCGGAGAAAGAAATACTTGAGCTAGGATAAGGACGGTTGTGGAAGCTGAGGTTCTTATTATGTCGGTGAAGACTCTAAGTAGCAGGCTTCAGAGAAAATCAATGGGAACTGTATCTTATCAGACCTTAAAAGGTGTCAGACTCTTAGTTAATTCTCTCCTAGATCAGGAATAGATCTGGAAAGGGCAGGGGATTCTTGCAGAATGCAAACTTTCCCCTTCAAGAGACAGCTTTGCAGGGCCATTCCAAAATATGCCAGACAAATATATTTGGGGATAAAATACTCTGATTTCCTTCAGGGTCTGCAATTTATCACGTGACACTGCACCAGGGTCAGGCTGGAGTTGGATATCTTATTACTACAAAGAGTCTTTTTTTTCTATCTTATGGTCTCTATTTTAATGTTAATGCTGGTCAGTTGTGCCTAAACTCCAAAATGGAGCCGGTAGAGCGAGGTGTGTCTAACCTCCCTTCCCATCATGGCCTGAACTAGGTTTTCAGGTTTTCTTTGGGATCCCCCTGTCCAAGATTGGGGGTGGGGGTCCATTCAGTCAGCTGGGGGCTTAGGATTTTATTTTTGGTTTACAAAGTCAACCAGTAGCTATGTATCATAATTCTAGCAGGGATAAGAATGATAGAGGAAGGGAAAGCAGGGTAGTGGGAGAGGGTGACCAGAGGCTAGAGCTTGTCTTTGAAAGAGCCAATCATGAGATGAGAGGAACAGCATCCAAGGATGTGAACAACCAGTGCAAAGTGCTGGAGATGGGAACAAGGCTGGCATACTTGAGAAAAAGGGGAAGGCCAATGTGGCTAGAGCTTGAGAGCCACCAGAGGGGCTGACCAAAGGGCACATCATCAGGTCCTTCACGCCAGGCATGGAGCTGGGATTTCACCCCCAGGATTATGGGTGGACCTTGGAAGGTGTCTGCATACAACAGTGAGGCGACCTGATGTATGTTTCAGAAAGGTCACTTGAGCTATTGTGCGGATGGTCAGGACGAGAGAGGAGAACATGGAAGTAGAGAATGATCTGGAGCCTCTGAAGCTGTCTGGATGAAATGGTGGTGGCTTGGCCTGGGTACTGGGGCAGAAGACAAGAAGTGGTCAGATTTAGGGTCTATTCAAAGGTGATGCTGCTGGGACTTGAGGATGGCCAGCATGTGGGGTGTAAACACAGGAAGGGATTTGAGGAGTGGTCCAGGGGGTTTTCAGCCTGAGAAAAGGAGTCTGTTTCTTGAAATGGGAAGACTGGGGGAGGCAGAGGCTGGGGCCAGGGTGAGACTGGGTGGGAGAAACAGAATATTTTTGATATGTTAAATTTGAGACCATGAATATGCAGTGCCAGGCTGTAGTCAAGGCTGAGCAAGTATAACTGTAACTAAGAATGTTTTCCTCCACGACTTCCTCACTCCAGAGCCAGCGTGGGGCAATTCTGCTTCACAGACGTGGTTCTGCATATTCACCTTAATTGTGGGATCTGGGACACCAGGACAAGCTTTGACACCAATATGTAGAATCTCCTCAACAGAAGGTCCTTGACTTAAACTCAGAACAAGCCTTATGGGTCTAGAAGCTGATGCTCCAAAAGAATCATGGTGTGTATCAGGGTGCCGCCCTGCCGTGACTGCCTCTCTCCCCCGGGCCATCTCTCAGATGTACATGCAACTTGGCAAACAATTATCCAGAACTTCTAGGCTATGCACTAGGCAATGGAGGTTGGAAGATGAATTTCACAGTCTCACGGTAGGGAGATAGACTCTTAAATAATACAGCAGAGGGTGGGCACCGTGGCTCATGCCTGTAATCCCAGCACTTTGGGAGGCTGAGGTGGGTGGATCATTTGAGGTCAGGAGTTCAAGACTGGCCTGCCCAACATGGCAAAACCCTGTCTCTACTAAAAATACAAAAATTAGCCTGGTGTAGTGGTGTGCACCTGTAGTTCCAGCTACTTGGGAGGTTGAAACATGAGAATCACTTGAACCTGGGAGGTGGACATTGCAGTCAGCCAAGATCGTGCCACTGCACTCCAGCCTTGGCAACAGAGTGAGACTCTGTCTCAAAATAATAATAAAAATAATAATAATAATAATATAGCAGAGAGGAAAACATGCTAACTAGAGGTCTAACCAGGGTGCATAGAGATTGCACAGGGAGAATTCATTTTGCCACAAAGGATCAGAAAAGCTTCATCTAGGAGGTGTTGTTTGAGCTGCCCTTGCAGGATGATGAAGTGGGTGCAGGCATTTCTATTCAATGGGACCCCTAAGTAAAGAAACAAAGCTGTGAAAACACGCGGCTAGCGTGAAGCTCGGTGCCGGGAGAGATGCAGGAGATGGGCCTGCGTGGCCCAGAGCATCTTGCAGAAATGGCCGCGCTTATATAGATCCCATCCTCCTTGCTTTTCTCAGGATATGATATTGACGTCTCCATCGAGAGGCGGGAATCTATGTTCCCTCTCCTTGAACCTAGGCAGACCCTTTTTAGCAGTGGAATATGGCAGAAGTGGTGATGCGGGTACCGGGAAGTATAGGACTTCTTGGTTCTGTCATCTCAGGAGAAAGATTTTGGCCAAAACCACTGATTTAGCCAAAAAGAGAAGGTATTGAAGGGAAATAAGGAACAGAGAGTTATTTAAAGGGAAGTACACTGCAGAGGTGAGGCAGAGCTGGCTACTGAGGGCAGTGAGCCAACAGCAGCGTGAGAGTTCTGTGCTGGGTTTGTTGTTGTTTTTTGAGACAGAGTTTCACACTTGTCACCCGGCTAGAGTGCAGTGACACCATCTCAGCTCACTGCAACCTCTGCCTCCCAGGTTCAAGCAAGTCTCCTGCCTCAGCCTCCCAAGTAGCTGAGATTACAGGTGCATGCCACCATGCCCGGCTATATTTTTGTATTTTTAGTAGAGACAGGGTTTCAACATGATGGCCAGGCTGGTCTCAAACTCCTGACCTCAGATGATCTGCCTGCCTTGGTCTCCCAAAGTGCAGGGATTACAGGCATGAGCCACCGCACCCAGCCTCTGTATTGGGTTTTGAGGATGTTGGACTCTTTTCTGAAGTTCCTGCCTCTGTCCTAAGTCTCTGCCTTTTTTCTTTTTCTAGTTTTTTGGCTCCTGCCTTAAGTCTCTGCCATGTCTCTGCCTAATTCCCACCCTAGGTTTCTGGGACCCTTCCTGATTATTCGTGCTGGATACAAATCCTGCCTCGTGGCTGTGTAATTTATTTGGGGGTTTTGTTTTGGTTTGGTTTTTGAGACACGTTCTTGCTCTGTTGCCCAGCCTGGAGTGCAGTGGCACAATCATGACTCTGCATCCTTAACTTTCTGGGCTCAAGTGATCCTCCCACTTTAGCCTCCTAAGTAGCTGAGGTTACACTTGCATGCCGTGATGCCCGGCTAATTTTTGTATTTTTTGTAGAGACTGGTGTTTCTCTATTTTGCCCAGGCTGGTCTTAAACCCCTAGGCTCAAGTGATCCTCCCACCTTGGCCTCCCAAAGTGCTGGGATTATAGGCATGAACCACTGCACCCGGCCTTGTTTTTTGGTTTTTTTTTTCAATTTAACTTTTATTTTAAGTTCAGGGGGTACAGGTGCAGGTTTGTTATAAGTAAGCTTGTGTCATGGGGGTTTGTTGTACAGATTATGTCATCACCCAGGTATTAAGCCTGATACCCATTAGTTACGTTTCCTGATCCTCTTCCTCCTCCCGCCCTCCACCCTCCACCCTCCAGGATGCCCCAGTGTCTACTGTTCCTCTCTTTGTGTTCATGTATTCTCATCATTTAGCTTCCACTTATAAATGAGAACATGCAGTATTTGGTTTTCCATTCCTGTGTTAATTCACTTAGGATAATGGCCTCCAGCTCCATCTGTGTCCCTGCAAAGAACATGATCTTGGCTGGGCATGGTGGCTCATGCCTGTAATCCCAGCACTTTGGGACGCCAAGGCTGGAGGATCGCTCAAGGCCAGGAGTTTAAGACCAGCCTGGGTGACTTCACAAGACCCCCTCGCTGCAAAAAATTTTAAAATTGGCTGGTTGTGGTGCTGCCTGCCTGTAGTTCCAGCAACTTAGGGGCTGAGGCAGGAGCATTGCTTGAAGCCAGGAGTTCAAAACTAGTTTGGACAATGCAGTGAGACCCTATCTCTAAAAAAAAAAAAAAAATTCTTTTAATTAGCAAGGTGTGTTGGTGTGCATCTGTAGTTCTAGCTACTCAGGAGGCTGAGGTGGGAGGACTGCTTGAGCCCAGGAGGCTGCAGTGAGCTGTGATCGCACCACTGCACTTCAGCCTAGGTGACAGAGCAAGACCCTGTCCCAAAAAATAGAAATAAAAGAGAATGGCTCCAGGGAGGAGATGAAAGCTTATGCTAGGTGGCCAGGCACAGTGTAAGCCACCTAGCATAAGGTGTAAGCCTGTAATCCCAGCACTTTGGAAGGCCGAGGTGGGCAGATCACCTGAGGTCGGGATTTCGAGACCAGCCCGGCCAACATGACAAAACCCCATCTCTACTAAAAATACAAAAATTAATCAGGCATGGTGGCATGCATCTGTAATCCCAGCTACTCGGGAGAGTGAGGCAGGAGAATCACTTGAACCCAGGAGGCAGAGGTTGCAGTGAGCTGAGATGGCGCCGCTGCACTTCAGCCTGGGTGACAGAGCGAGACTCCATGTCAAATAAATAAATAAGAAAGTTTATTCATGAGAAAAGAAAAAGGCAAAGACATTTGGGGTGGGGTAGGGGTGGGGTCAGTAGAGCGGCGACTGACAAAGCGTTAGAGAGAAGAGGTTGGGGGAACAATGGCGTTGATAGTGATTCTGAGGTTCTATCTTTGTAGACCCAGGGATCATAATGTCATTAATGGGATAAGGTATGAGGGTCTGCTCATTTAACAAATAGGCATGGCTCTGTGTGAAGTAAGACTCATACCTCAGCCGCCTAGGTATTATGGCTTGAATATTTGTTCCTCCGAAACCCAAATTGAAATTCATTCCCCAATGTGGCAGTATTGAGAGGTGGGGCCTTTAAGAGGTGATCAGATCATGAGGGCTCTGCCTGCACAAATGGATTCATCCATGAATGGATTAATGGATTAAAGGAATGTTGGGTTAATGAATTCGTTGGTTATCATGGGAGTGGTACTGTTGGCTTTAGAACGAGAGAAGGAGAGAACTGAGTCAGCACAATCAGCCCCTTGCCATGTGTATTAGGCCATTCTTGCATTGCTATAAAGAAATACCTCAGGGCCAGACTCAGGGGCTCATGCCTGTAATCACAGCACTTTGGGAGGCCGAGGTGGTCAGATCATGAGGACAGGAGATCGAGACCATTCTGGCCAACATGGTGAAACCCTGTCTCTACTAAAAATACAAAAATTTGCTGAGTGTGGTGGCACATGCCTGTAAGCCCAGCCACTCAGGAGGCTGAGGCAGGAGAATCTCTTGAACCAGGGAGTCGGAGGTTGCAGTGAGCCAAGATCATGCCATTGCACTCCAGCGTGGTGACAAAGCAAGATTCCATCTCAAAAAAAAAAAAGAAAAGAAACACCTAAGACTGGGTAATTTATCAAGAAAAGTGGTTTAATTGGCTCATATCTCTGCAGGCTTTACAGAAAGCAGGGCCTGACATCTGCTCAGCTTCTAAGGAGGCCTCGGGAAGCCTCCAATCATGGCGAAAGGCAAATGGGGAGCAGGCACATTGCATGGCCAGAGCCTGAGCAAGAAAGACAGAGAGGGAGCGATTAGGGGGAGATGGCACATGCTTTTAAATGACCAGTTCTTGTGTGAACTCCGAGTGAGAGCTCTCTTATCACCAAGGGGATGGGCCAAACCATTCATGAGGGATCTGCCCCCATGATTCAGGCACCTCCCACCAGGCCCAACCTCCAATACTGGGGATTACAACTTAACATGAGATTTGGGCAAGGATTAATACCCAAATTATGTCATCGTATGATGCTCTGTACTGCCTAGGGACTCTTCAGAAAGTCCCTACTAGCAAGAAGGCCTTCACTAATGTACCATTTGAACTCTGACTTCTCAGCCTTCAAGACTGTAAGAAATTCCTTTTCTTTGAAAATTACCCAGTGTCAAGTATTCTGTTATTAGGGCAGGCACAGTGGCTCATGCCCCTTTAGGAGGCCCAGTACTTTGGGAGGCTAAGGTGGGTGGATCACCTGAGGTCAAGAGTTCGAGACCAGCCTGGCCAAGATGGTGAAACCTACTAAAAATACAAAATTAGCCTGGTGTGGTGGTGCGTGCCTGTAATCCCAGCTACTTGGGAGGCTAAGGTGAGAGAATCGCTTGAAACCAGGGGGCAAAGGGTGCAGTGAACCAAGATCGCACCATTGCACTCCAGCCTGGGTGAGAAAAGCGAAACTCCATCCCAAAAAAAACAAAAAGTATTCTGTTATTTGTTGATGCAAAAGTGCCAATCTAATATAAGCAACAGAAAATAGACTAAGACACCAGGGCTGGCCAGCTTTCCTCCTGGCTCTTCACCCTGTGTCCTCCTGGGACGCGGGCTCCCTGCCAAGCTTTGTGCCTCTCCATTGGCCGTTGGATGAGCCACCCCGAGCCTCACTGACTCTGGGGCGTGAGTCAGCATTGCCAGCCCCCTTTGACTGCCCAGGCTTTCTCTAATCTTCTTTCCCCAAATGCTTCCAACCTTTCAACAAGTCCTCCTGGGTCTACCTCCAGAATACAGCGACCTCTCTCTCCATCTTCACTAAGACCTCCTCCAAGCTGCCATCATATCTTACCTAGAAAACTGCTGCCTTGTCCTAACTGGTCTTGCTTTCTGCCTTGTTCTGTTTAATGGAAACCAGGCCGAGTGTGATGGCTCACACCTGTAATCCCAGTCCTTTGAAAGGGCGAGGTGGGTGGATCACCTGAGGTCAGGAGTTCAAGACCAGCTCAGGCAACGTGGTGAAACCCCATCTCTACTATAAATGCAAAAATTAGCCAGGCACCGTGGCAGGAACCTGTAATCTCAGCTATTCGGGAGGCTGAGGCAGGAGAATTGTTGGATTTGCAGTGAGCAGAGATCGCGCCACTGCACTCCAGCCTGGGTGACAGAGCCAGACTCCGTCTCAAAAAAAAGAAGAAAAAAAAAGAAATAAAGAAAAAGGAAAACTAGACCATGCCACTCCTGTCCTTTAAATCCTCTCAAATGAGCTTAAAATAAAACTCCACCCTGAACATCATCTAGAGTGCCAAGCAGCTCCGCTGAAAGTAAGGGTGTCGTGCTGAGCCCTAGCTAACCTGATGGCACTGTGGGCACTGACCCGCGCTCTGCACTTTCTGAGCCTGGCACCAAGGCTTTTCCCCGCCACCCAGATGACGGACAGTGCCCTCCTCCAACAGTCCCTGTCTTGATGTTGCTCCCCTGCCACCTAATCCTTACTTCTGTGGCCCTTAATGCCAACTTCGTGTCCTGGAAGAGTCGTACCAAGTACACCATTACACCAGTGAAGATGAGGAAGTCTGGGGGCCGAGACCACGCAGGCCGAATCCGGTGTATGTTATTGGCGGGAGCCACAGGCAACGTTATCTCATGATTGACTTTCTGCGTTTCCAGCCTGAGGAGACCAACTCAGGACCTTTTGAGGAGAAGGTTATCCAAGTCCGCTATGATCCCTGTAGGTCAGCAGACATAGCTCTAGTTGCTGGGGACAGCCAGAAATGCTGGGTCATTGCCACAGAAAACATGCAGGCTGGAGATAGAATCTTGAACTCTAACCGAATGGCAGTTGCTGCTTGGGAAGGGGCTGCGCATCCTCTTGGGGCTCTGCCTGTGGAGACCCTCATCAAGCACATGGAAAGTGAGCCAGGCCAGGGTGCCCAGTGTATCCAGGGACGTGTGGTGTGCTACTGCGGAAGATGAATGGTACAGCCATCATCCAGCTGCCCTCTAAGAGGCAGATGCAGGTGCTGGAAACGTGCACAGCAACAGTAGGTTGAATATCCAACGCTGATCATAACAAACTGTTTTTGGCAAGGCAGGTCGCAACCGCTGGCTGGGCAAGAGGCCTAACAGTGGGCAATGGCACCACAAGGGGCGCTGGGTTGGCTGAAAGATTCGGCCACTACCCCCCCTAAGAGTTATGTGAAGCTGCCTTCTGCTGCTGCCCAAAGCTGATATCCCTGTACTGTAATAAGATGCCCCCCCTCCTGTTTAAAAAAAAAAAAAAAAAAAAAAACTCCACCCCAAGACCTCTGAGACCATCCATCCGCCCTAGCTTGCTGCTCTCTTCTTCCTTGACCCTCTCCTAGTTGACTGCTCTGTCCTGGCCGGACTTGGCCTCTTCATCATCATCAAATGGGCCAGGCTCCCTCCCGCCTCAGAACCATTGCACGTTCTCTTCAACTCGCGTGGAGCCTCCTTCCCCAAAGTTGGAGTCTTGGAAGGGACCCAGTAAAAGCCCTTCTCTTCCCAACTTGAGTCTGAGCACATGGAAAAATAAGACCCACCAAAAGGACAGCTCATTACTCCCTTTCATGAGTCACGAAGGCCAGGTTGGAGGATGGAGCTTGATGTAAACACCCAGTGCAACCTCTCCAGCCAGACCTGAGCCCAACCACACGGCACCACAGGCCAGTGTCACCGAGGTAAGACTCAGAGCAGAGTCCTGCACCCCATGAGCAGCTTACTGCCAAGCAGGAGAGTTGAGAGTATTTTGTGTGTTGGCCTGAAATCTACCAATCAGATCAGTAGGTCTGCCTGCCCCAGGTATAGTGAAGAAAGAGGGGGGGAAACACCAGGTGTGTGAGTCCACTGTGCTGCTTAGAGTAAGCGCATCCAAATCAAGGGTTCCAAATGCCCACTTCATTCTCATCTCTCAGATCTCAGAGAGGCCTTTGCTGATGCATTCTCTAATAAAAAAAAAAAAGAGCACCCCCTGACCCACATGCACACATACACACACTCGGCCTTTCTTTCATCTTCACTCCCCGAAGTTACGTCTTTGTGTCCTATCGATGAGTAGGCATCACTGCTGGAACATAAGCACTGTAAGGTCAGTGCCCTGTCCTATTCATGGCTGCATCTCCAGTGCCTAGAACAGCATCCACCACATCACTGGGGACCTTTCAATGAATTGAATAGATAAGAGTAGCAATCCCTGAGCCTAAATCCCATGTTGTGGCCCAGAGCTGGGAGCCTCAGTCCTCTCCATTCAGGAAAGTGGTTCCTCCCAGAGCCAGGTCGAGCGGCAGCTCCCACGCAAACCCAAGAGGAGGCCTGGTGAGTGGATGTCTTCGTTATTAGTCTTGAAGCATCAAGCCCCTACTTACAGAGCATGGATACTATTTTAAGAGACAATTTGTGACTAGCTACCATGACGACAGTGTGTCACCTATTTCCTTTGCTCGGAGACTCAGAGCACTAAAAATGCTGTGTAATGTAATTGGTTTTTCAGTGTGGGGCCTGAGCTTTGTGGGATGTATTTTGTCCCTGATGACAAGGAACAATGAGATAAGCCATCACTCTTGCTTCTACTCCCAGAAAAAAAGCTGGTTCTTCCTGGCTGCTGCCAACCCACATGGGGTATTGGTGGGGAATTTGTCACCCATGGCCACCGTCAAATGCTAGTTCTTTCACACCAAGAAAGGAAGAGGGGGCAGGGAGGAAAGTCAACCATCTACATGGTCACCACCCTTGCAGGCCATGGGGCGGGACTGTCTGAGAGTGGCTGACAGGTCACCAGCCTCCGTCCCAAGTTGGGGCTCCAGGGGCCTCCCCAGGCTCACTCTTCCAAGGTGGACATTGCAGTTGGTCCCACTGCATTTGTGCAGGCTGGGCAGTCTGCGCCATGCCAGGGGTGGGGACAGGCATCACAGGACAACATCTGCACCCCACTTCCCAGGGATCAGGGGAAAGAGGGTAACTCTGTGGTTCTTTGGGATAAGGGACCAGGGCCCTTTTTTTCACAATAAAGACAGGACAGAGCAAATCCACCTGCAGCTCCACCCCCAGCATCCCAAGTCCCTAAACCCTTGTCACTCCAGCCCTTCAAATTCTGGCTCTCGTTTTCAATCTGCAGGAAAGGGGAGAGGCTAAAGAATTCTCTTTCATTTCACTCCATAAATAACTAAGCAGCACAGCCTGAAATATTTATGGACATGAGCACCAAATGCATTCTGGGCAGGACAAGGTGGGTCACGGAGATTTGCAAGGCTGCTGCCTCAGTCCTTTGCTGGAGAGGCAACTAAATGGCTTCAGGGGCCAGGAAAGATGAGGGGCGACAAAGGCAGCCTCCAGGTACGTGTGACCTATCGGGGGACCCGCCAGGAAATGAGGACTCCCTCCAGGTCTCAGAAAAGCCTCCTTTCCTGGAGGAGGATGTGTGGGCAGTGTTTGCTGCTGACTCTGCCCTTGCACTGTATCTGCCTGTCCACTTTCCAACACGCTGAAGGGGTAACTGCCATGTTTCAAGCTACAAGTCTCCTGGTCCTGAATGGGCACCTGCACTGTAGCTTCCAACAATGCAAATATTAAGTATTTGGCTTGTTTTGAGGGTCCTGAGCTGCAATTAATTTGTGGCCCGAAGAGAACAAGCTCAAGCCCTGATGATGCAATGAGGCTCCAGGTGACTGAAGCCCCAGATGCTCCAGATGAGGGGGACCACTTGGCTTCTCTGAGCCTCCCTCTCCTCACACAGAAAGCACAAAGCTTGAATTAGATTGCCACTAAAGTTGTTTCCAATTCTGTGGCTATAGGAGAAACTCTTTTAATCTTTACCTTAAAAGAGAGAGAGAGAAAGGAAATAAGGAAGAAAATGATGGAAATGTAATGAAAGAGTAACAGCAGATTGTTCAATCCCAAATACAAATGTGAATAATAATAAAAACAGACTTACATTGCACTTATTATGGGCCAGGCCCTTTACTAAGCCCTACAAAGTGCCTGCCTTTACTATGCTCATTTTAAAGATGAGGAAACTGCAGCACAAAGAGCTTTTTTTTTTTTTTTTTTTTTTTTTGAGATAGGGTCTCGCTCTGTTACCCAGTTTGGAGTGCAGTGGTGCGATCACGGCTCACTGCAACCTCAGCCTCCTGGGCTCAAGTGATCCTTCCTCTTCAGCCTCCTGAGTAGCTGGGACCACAGGCACACACCACCACATCTGTCTAATTTGGGGTATATTTTGTAAAGACGGAGTTTCTCCATGTTGCCCAGGCTATAAAGAGCTTTAATAACTTCCTGCAGTTTACAGAGGTAGAGCACAGTTCAGCTCAGGTATTCTGGCTCCTAACTCATGCTTCTAATCACAATGCCATACTGTCTAGTTGATGACACTTACTCAGTCACTCATCTGACAGTTGTATATAAAGTACTTGTCATATGCTGGGCATTGACCTGGGTGATGACTTGGAAGCTTCACTGATGAATCATCATACATTGATGAATTTGCTCCCAAAAGGCTGAACTGAGAGTAGAGGGGATACATTTCCCCTAGAAGTCATCTGCCTCAGGTGTCCCTAAGCCCTCCAGACCACTGAAGTCAACCTCGTCCTTTAGGATTTCAATAAAAACCATTGAGCTTCATTCCTTATATAGTAAGAAGTCTAAGATATTTCCAATACATCAGAATTCTTTAGTGAAGGGAAAGCTTTCATTTCTTTTAGCTACTTTTTGCTCCAACTCACCACTTCTGCTGAATTATTTGTCTCCTTTTTGCCATTCTTCATTTTTCCTTCTCTCCATCTGTACCCACCCAAGCATGGGTCAAAGTACAGTTGAAAGAAGAAAATAAATGAAGACATAAATAAATGAAAAGACATACTATGTTCATGAATTAGAAGACTCAACATAGTAGACAAGTCAGTTCTTCTCAAATTAACCTATATACTGCAATATCAATCAATAAAAGTAATATCAATTTATATGCAAATGTATACTAAAAGTTAAAGACCTAGAATAGCCAAAACTGTTTTTTTTAAAAAAGTAAGAGTTGCTGGCCAGGCACGGTGGCACACGCTTGTAATCCCAGGACTTTGGGAGGCTGAGGCAGGTGGATCACCTGAGGTTGGAGGTTGGAGACCAGCCTGGCCAACATGGTAAAACCCTGTCTCTACTGAAAAAACACACACACACACACAAACACATACTAAATTAGCTGGGCATGGTGGCAGGTGCTTATAATCCCAGCTACTCGGGAGGCTGAGGCAGGAGAATTGCTTGAACCTAGGAGGCGGAGGTTGCAATGAGCTGAGATCGCACCACTGTACTCCTGCCTGGGCAGCAGAGCAAAACTCTGTCTCAGAAAAAGAAAAAAAAAAAAGTGGCTAGGTGCAGTGCCTCATACTTGCAATCCAAGCACTTTGGGAGGCTGAGGCAGAGGATCACTTGAGCCCAGGAGTTCAAGATCAGCCTGGGCAACATAGTTGAGAGCCCCATCTGTACAAAAATTAAAATAAATACTTCCAAGTATGCATGGTGATGAACCTGGGAGGCAGAGGTTGTGGTGAGTCACAATTGTGCTATTACGCTCCAGTCTAGACAGCAAGAGCGAAACTGAGTCTCAGACAAACAAACAAACAAAAACCTCATAGAACTGTATACCAGGGGCAGGGAGTGTCAATTTTACGACATGTTAATTTCACAATAAAATGTTTTAAATACCCCCAAAATCATAACCACAGTCAGCTTGAGGTTTACCTTCCACTAGTATTGCCTTACTGTGTTCCCCTAAGGAGAGCCTTACTAACCCAGACCAAGGGGAAGGAGTTTTGTGCGCCTGTGTTCAAGGGATTTTCAAATTAACATGCACATGTGCAGTGATCGCTGGACCTCTGGACATAGAGAGCCAGAGTCCCCTGACACCCAACTCTGTTGAGAATCACATTCAGAGGATCATGCAAGCCTCCCGGAATTTTAACAAAGCACCTCTCCTCGAAATAAATAAAGAAACAGCGATTTTCATCTTTAGCTAGCATCTCTTGAGAAACGTCAGAGGCTCCAAACTCTAACCTTAGCAACACTTACTGTGTCCTCTTCTTCCTCTCCTGGCCAGTGCTCTGTATTCCACAGAGCCTCTTGTTGCCAACAGACTTGCCTTCCCACACTCAGAGAAGCCTTGGGCCTCCCTCTCTAGGCACTTTCTCTCCCCACGTTGCTTTTCCCTCCCTCTCCTGGCTCCTTCTTATGCAGCTCTTTTGGGCCTTTCTCATCAGGCCCTTGTCTTTGCTTCTCCTCTCTCACTCATCATAGGAAAATTCTACAATGCAGCATTTTTTAAAAATTGTAGGAAATCATTTGATAAAGTCTGAGTCACCTTGTGGATTGTGAAGTTGCATGCATCTCAAAGACTGTGTTCTCTTCATAGGCAAGGGAGGAAACTCACAAAGGGCGGCAACAATTAAATAGTAATCATTGTGGCCAGCCTCGGTGGTTCATGCCCGTAATCCCAGCACCTTGGGAGGTCAAGACAGGTGGATCACAAGGTCAGGAGTTCAAGCCCAGCCTGATCAACATGGTGAAACCCTGTCTCTACTAAAAATACAAAAATTAGCTGGGCATGGTGGCTGGTGCCTGTAATCCCAGCTACTTGGGAAGCTGAGGCAGGAGAACTGTTTGAACCCAGGAGGAAGAGGCTGCAATGACCTGAGATTGCACCATTGCACTTCAGCCTGGGAGACATGGTGAGACTCCATCTCAAAAAAAAAAATTAATGATTCTTTGCACTACTATAAAAACAAAATGCAAAGTTCCAGGCCAAGGTTGAGAATTTGATTTCCTGCACAGGGAATCGTTCTGCTGTTCACACACAGGTCTAGGTCACTTTTCCCCACCATCCATCTCACAAACACATCACCTTCATTAAAAAGGGCCCCAGGAATAGCCTTACTCTGACACGTGTTTGCATCTGATGGATGGGAGCATCAATGCAAAAGTAAAGGGAACTATGAAAAAGCGCCCTGATGGTCAGTGGTGCACACCTGTAGTCTCAGCTACCCAGAAGGCTGAAGCAGGAAGATCGTCTGAGCCCAGGAGGTGGAGGCTGCAGTGAGCTATGATCACACCACTGCACTCCAGCCTGGGTGACAGAGCAAGATCTTGTCTGAAAGAAGAAAATTAAAATGATGGCTAATTCCAGTGAATACTTTCCCTAGAGGTTCTTTCGAGCCTTTTTATAATATATACACATAATTTCATTGTGCTTTCCATCCTCCATTTCCCCCTCTCTTTATCCATTTTAATGATATGAAATGTACCTGTTCAATAGAATGTTCCAGCTTGTGCCTTCATTTTGAGTTCTTAGAAAGCTGATACCTTCACAGTTGGGACTCTCCCTCCAGTGAGTTGTAATGTGTGTTATTATTTCCTCTTCCAAGGTGGAGAGGAGTATCTTTTCTGTGGGATTTCATGCCCTTTGGACTGTGACCGAGTTCATAAAGAGCAGTTTTGTATTTGCTTTGCTGGGTCCCCAGGGCTTTCATGAGCCAGGACAGGTTTTATTATACATTTCTCTGTTTGAAATTCCAGCTCACGTTGGCGGTGTAAGCTGAGCCACATCGCATCCTTGAACAGTGCAGATGGGTTCTTGTTCCTCCGTGGTGTGGATGCTGGGAGCAAGGAAGCTTGAGAAAGTCCATCTGACCTTGGACCCACCATGGAATGGATGTGGACAGATGTGCCCACCTTGCTTAGAAAAGGTTGGTCAGGCCAGCCAGGCACCGTGGCACACACCTGCAATCCCAGCACTTTGGAAGACCAAGGTGGGTGGATCACCCGAGGTCAGGAGTTCAAGACCAGCCTGGCCAACATGGTGAAACCCTGTCTCTACTTTGGGAAGCTAAGGTAGCTTCCGGGGAAGACGAACCAGGCATGGTGGTGCAGGTGTGTAGTCCCAGCTACTCAGGAGGATGGGGTCACAGGATCACTTGAGCCCAGGAGGTCAAGGCTACTGGGAGCTGTGATTGCACCACTGTACTCCAGCCTGAGCAAGAGAGTGAGACCCTATCTCAAAAAAAAAAGAAAGAAAGAAAATGTGCTTAACATATATGCCATGCAGCTGGGTGCAGTGGCTCACGCCTGTAATGCCAGCACTTTGGGAGGCAGAGGCAGGCGGATCACCTGAGGTCAGGAGTTCGAGACCAGCCTGGCCAACATGGTGAAACTTGGTCTCTACTAAAAATACAAAAATTAGCCAGGTGTGGTGGCAGCACCTGTAATCCCAGCTACTCGGGAGGCTGAAGAAGGATAATCGCTTGAACCCAGGAGGTGGAGGTGCAGTGAGCTGAGATTGTGCCACTGCACTCCAGCCTGGGAGACACAGTGAGACTCCATCTCAAAAAAAAAGGTGGAGGGGCTTCTTTGGAAGGATACCAGGGATCCTCAGACCATTAAAGGAGGCTGGCAAATACAAAAAGCAAAAGAGCTCTGGGAACTTCAGCAGCGGGAATCCACAGACCTCTCCCCGGAAGCTACCGTGACATGGCTCCAAACACCTCTTCCCAGAAATCTGCATCTGTTTCTGCTTCCGATTTCCAGGAGAGAGAATCAGAATGATGGAGCTTGGTAGGGTACTCAGCCTGGAAAGTTCAGTGTGAGTGTGGCCAGGAGCTAAGAGGGTTTGTTGGACATACCTCAGTCTGCCTGTCACCACAGCCAGGATGGACCAGGAGACGCAGGGAGTGGGGTCTGTGTGCAGAGGGGCAAAGAGCAGGAGCTGCCAGAAAAAAAAAAAGAAAAAGGCAGTCACTACAACTGCACTCTTCTTTCTCTGCACATGCCACAGTTGTTCCACATCCCACGCCTGCTGCAAATGGGACAACTTGGTGTCATCAGATGGACTCGCAATGGGAAAACCAAACCATACCAAGGTGTGAGCCACCACGCCGGGCTTAACTGTTTGTGAAGATTTTTTTTAATATATACAGAGAAAGAGTCTCACTATATTGCCCAGGCTGGTCTCAAACTCCTAGGCTCAAGGGAACCTCCCGCCTTGGCTTCCCCAAGTCCTGGGAATACAGGCGTGAGCTACCACACCAAGCCAGCAGTCCTCCTCAATAGCCTCAGTTCCTTCTTCTTGCCTCAAATATGCCTGACAAAGGCACTAAGCACCCCAGGCTCAGATGCAAACAGACAACAGAACCCAGGCACTTTCGAGAACAGATGCTGGCTACCATGGCAGGAAGGGGAGCATGGCGGCCATTGCCCCTACTGGTGCAACAGCCCATTCTGTCACTGGTGCCATCGTAGAAAAGCAGGTGTCTCATTTTGTGTCTTTGTGTATTTATCATGTCTCCAGGTATGATAAATACGAATATATTTATCTTAAAGAAAATTCTGTATAACTATTTGCTTTGGAAAAAAAAAAACCCATGTGACAATGAAACACCATTGTCAGAAAGGGAATCCTTTTCCATCCCCCACATATCTACTCTGCTTAATATGTAGCATACATTCACTCATTTATTCATCAAACACCTTCCAGCCCCAATGGAATGTCAGGTGTAAGGGACCCAAAAGCCAGCATGTGTTCGGCTGGACACAGTGGCTCACACTTATAATCTCAATGACTCAAGAGATTGAGGTGGGAGGATATCTTGAGGCCAAGAATTTGGGACCAACCTGGTCCACATACTGAGACCTGTCTCTACATATAAAAAAACAACAAATAAGGCCAGGCACAGTGACTCACGCCTGTAATCCCAGCACTTTGGAAGGCAGAGCCTGGTGGATCACAAGGGTCAGGAGTTCACGACCAGTCTGGCCAAGATGGTGAAACCCCGTCTCTACTAAAAATACAAAAATTAGCTGGGCGTGGTGGCGGGTGCACAGCCTGAGGCAGGGAATTGCTTGAACCCAGGAGGCGAAGGTTGCAGTGAGCCAAGATTGTGCCACTGCACTCCAGCCTACGCGACAGAGCAAGACTCTGTCTCAAATAAATAAATAAAATAACAAATAACATTAGCCAGGTGTGATGGCGCACACCTATAGTCCCAGATACTTATAAGGCCAAGGTGGGGGGACCACTCGAGTCCAGGAGTTCCAGACTAGCCTGGGCAACAGAGCAAGAGCCTGTCTCTACAAAACCTCAAATAAAAAAACAATAACTGGGTGTGGTGGCACACGCCTACAGTCTCAGCTACTAGAGAGGCTGAGGAGGGAGGATCGTTTGAGTCCAGGACTTCAAGACTACAGTGAGATGTGATCATACCACGGTGTCCCAGCGTGGGCAACAGAGCAAGACTCCAACTCTAAATTAAATACACACACACGCATATATATGTATACATACATAAATATACATATGCATTTATACATATATAAAAATACATATATTATAAAAATTACATATACATAAATATATATGTATAAATGTATACATGTGTTTGTGTGCATGTGTGTGTCTCCTGCCATTACACCATGTCAGAGAGGGCTACAAAAGGTGTGAACTGGATTTTGGAGGCTGGCTAAGACAATGCTATTTACAAGAAATGTGCTTAAAACATAAGGACACAGAAGAAAATTTGAAAGATTAAAAAAGGGATGTATCAGGCAAATACTAACCAAAGGAAAGCTAAAAGTAGCCACGTTCATATTATTTAAAACAGGACTGAAGCAAAATGCCTTCATAGAGATAAAGGGGCCGTTACATAATGATAAAAGCTTCAATACATCAAGGTGTAGCAATTTCAGACTTTCACGTACCTAACAGCCTCGGAACACTAAAAGCCAGAACGAAAAGGAAAGGAGAAATTGATCGACAACGTCTACCATCATAGGGAAGTATTTTACCCCAGTTTTCTCAGTAGTTGACAAAATACCGGTAATACATCAAAAATGGGAACAATTTTAGCATTTTTTCATGATTAACTTATTACTTCATACCAAGCAAACTGTGAGGAATTTTAACTAGAATAGTGCCAAGTGAACGTGCACCAGTGATGAATTATTTACTGCCCGTTATTTACTTGCTGGGATTACAGGCATGGATGGCTGCGCCCGGCAGAAGGCATGCTGGCTTTTGTGGCACTTGTGCCTGACGGGCCGTTGCGCTGGAAGGTGTTTGATGAATGAATGAGTGAATGTATGGTGGCAGTGTAAACTGCTACAGCCTCTTTGGGAAAGGAGGAGGTGTGTTAGAAAGCTGAACATGGGCATATTGACCCAGCAGTGACAATCCTTCTCCTTGCCTCAGATATGCGTGACAAAGGCACTACGCCCCCCAGGCTCAGATGCAGACAGACATCTGAGATGCAAACAGACATGCGTACAGTTAACGGAATATCAATAGGCCAGGCGCAGTTCAGGCCTATCATTACAGCACTTTGGGAGGCCAAGGCGGGAGGATCAATTGAGGCCAGGAGTTCAAGAGCAGCCTGGGCAACATGGCGAGAACTTGTCTCTAAAAAAAAAGAAAAAAAAAAACCTTAAAAATTAGCCAGGCGTGGTGGTGCATGCCTGTAGTCCCAGCTACTTGGGAGGCTGAAGCTGGAGGATCACTTGAGCTCAGGAAGTAGAGGCTGCAGTGAGCTATGACTGTGTCACTGCACTCCACCTCTAGGTGACATAGCAAGACCCTGTCACACGCACATACACAGATAGATAGGTGTATGCACACCTCAGGATGCTTTTATATACGTGTGTCAGGATACATGTATAAGAAAGTTGACAGTATTGTTCATAACAGCCAAACGCTGGAAGCAACCCAAATGTCCTCCAGGCAAGAGAGAATAAAGAAGTTGGGTTTCCACTGTCCCAGCTAAGGAGAGGCTTTCCTTTTTTTTTTAAAGAGACAGTGTGGCATGATCACAGTGGTTCACTCCCAGGTAACTGGGACTACAGGTGTGCACCACCACACTCGACTAACTTTTTAATGTTTTTTTAAGAGACAGGGTCTTGCTGTGTTGGTTAGTTGGTCTTGAACTCCTGGGCTCAAGCGATCATCCTGCCTCAGCCTCCCAAAGCATCAGGCCCACAGACATGAGCCACCATGCCTTGCAAAGAAGATGTGGAACTGAAATTAGCCATCTTTCTTTCCATATGCCCCCCACCATCTCCCTAATGCCCACGAGTCTGCATTTTTAGAGAGACATAGACAAAGAAAAGCATATTCAACCTTGGGAAGATCTCATGAATACTTGGGAAAACTGCCGTGAATCCTGGTGTCATCCTGGGAATATTTAGGTTAGAAAAGCAACCAAGAGTCCTGCCTTTTCAATATGGAGAAGCTAGAAATAAGAACTAGTACCAAAGGGGAGAAACTATTACAAGAGACTGTTTTCAGCTCAGCATAAGGATGAGCTGTTTAATAGCAAGAAACCCTCCTAAGATAGAAAGAGCCACCTTAGAAGGTAGTGAGCTCCCCATCACTCAAGATGTGCAAGCCTTTAGTATGCTTAGAAGCTTCTGCTTTTTTGTGGAGAAGTCACGAGCATTTGCCAAGTGGTTAAATTGTTTTTAGTTTTGATTTTCATGCCTTTCCCCAGTGCTTAGAAGCATAAACAGCACAGGATAATATATTGGGGGGTTTTTTGTGTGTTTTTTTGGGGTTTTTTTAATGGAGTCTAGCTCTGTAGCCCAGGCTGGAGTGCAGTGGTGCCATCTTGGCTCACTGCAACCCCCGCCTCCCGGGTCCCAGATCCCAGTCCTTCTTAGATTCATCTTCTTATTAAAAATCAGATTCCTGGCCAGGCACAATGGCTCTTGTCCATAATCCCAGTGCTTTACAATGGCAAGCTGGGGGAATCGCTTGTGACCTTGAGTTTGAGACTAGCCTGGGCAACATAGCAAGACCCCATCTCTACAAACACTTTAACAGTCATCTGAGTGTGGTGGTGCATGCCTGTAGTCACAGCTACTCGGCAGCTGCTGAGGTGGGAAGGCCGCTTGAGCCTAGGAGTCTGAGGCTGCAATGGGTGGTGGTTACACCACCGCACTCCAGCCTGGACAACAAAATGAGACCCTCACTCAAAAGATAATCATGATTAATTAATTAATTAGAAGTCAGACCCCTAGATCCATGCCCCAGAGATTCTGACTCCATAGTTCTGGGGTGGGGCCCATGGAGGCACATGTCTACCAAGCAAAGCAGATCTTCCCAATGTCAGTATTTGTAAGGCATTCACCTAATAGGGTCTATGCTTCCCAACCTCCCAAAGACCCAAGTCCTCCTTCCACCGTGAAGCCTTCTCCGCCGGGCTTTCTCCACCTGCCGGGACCTTTTGTTTGCACCACCCTTCTGACAAGTTATCATACCCACACACAAAGCCCAACTCAGCTACACGAAAGGCTCTTAAGAGCAGCATTTGTCCTAAACATTTTCCTTCACTCTAACGTTCCCATTAGAGCGCTACCGATGCAGGAGTTTAATAAACATCTGTGGTTTGCATTGATTTCACAGTATTTCACAGCATTTCAAGGTGCCGCTGAATTTAAAAAAAAAAACATGGCTTTTGGGCAGCAGGCATTGTCTGATTAATAAAATTATCATAAATATATTGAGTTTACTTGATAATAAGTAATCATAATCAATTGATAATGAAGTGAAATACACAGTCAGTTAATTGAGAATAACTCGACTGAATGACAAACTTAGTCGCCTGATTAAAATTAATTGTATTACTGAGACAGTCTTGGAATCCCAAATGCAAGTAATTAAAACTTTTCAGGTAAAAAAAAAGATAAATTATCCTACATGGTTGTCCAGAAAGAAAAAAAGGAATCTGTTTAGAGCCAATTTTAAACTAGATTAAGGAAAGTAGTGACGCTGTTACCTCTGCTGCAATGCTTCCATGGAAGGCTAGAGCTGGGTTAATTTGAATGAGCAAATATTGAAACTTTCTCACAAAGAGAACCATTTAATCCGGAAGCTCTGGGGAGGCTTCACTAACTGAGGATTTGGGTTGGAGAAAAATGCAAACTGGGCACGTTATAGAACATTTTAAGCAATGGATGGGTTACCAGCTCAGGTCCCAGATGCACTGCTTGGTCAACTCAGAAGATCCTGCAGGTGTCCAGGTCCTAGGGCCTGCTCTATCCATGCTTCCCAGTCTTCAGTGCAAGAAGAATCACCAGGATTCTTGTTAAAATACAGATTCTGATGCTAAATCAAGGGAGGAGCATGGGGTTTTGCATGTCTAACAAGCTCCTAGGCGATGGACCACACCTTGAGAGCAAGGGTCTATAACACACCACGTCAGACCATGCTCAGCAGTCAGGTCTGTTCTTACAACTTCAGAAACATTGTGTGGAGACAGAGAACCAATCAGCAGAGGATCCTTTGGCCGGAGTTATGTGAGCATTGCAGGCTATCCAATAACTATTCACGGTTCCCAGACAAGTCATCCTCATTCTCATCTGTGAGCCTTTCCACGTACTCCTGCCTGCATGGAATACATTGGACCCAAAAAGGAGCCAGGGACCTGAAGTCAAGCTACAGAGACAAACTCTGGCTTATTTCAGAAGAAAAACAGGCCAGGCGTGGTGGCTCACGCCTGTAATCCCAGCACTTTGGGAGGCCAAGGCGGGTGGATCACGAGGTCAGGAGTTCGAGGTCAGCCTGGCCAACACGGCGAAACCCCGTCTCTACTAAAAATACGAAACTTAGCTGTGTGTGGTGGTGTGCCTGTAATACCACGTTAGCTGCAGTAGGCTGTGAGTCCTGAGGACAGAAATCCCACTTTTATGTCAGTGCCTGACCTAGCACAGGACTCAAGGCTCAATCAAGGCTAAATGAAGAGGGGAAAGAAGAGAGTGAGGATCTCACCTGCCAGTCAAGGCCACTGTTCCCAGAAAACAGCAAATAGACATGGTGCTGGGGGCAGAAGAAAGCAGGTTAAGGTAAGAAGCAGGTGGAGGGATGAGGTCAAGCTGCCTGGGACGCTGCAAACAAGGTGGGGCAGATGACCAGAAACCAGCATCACTGAGGCAGTCAGGAGAAGCATCTGCCCTGGCAGAGCAGCCTGTCGCCGCTGTAAATATGCTAGACCTGTCAAAAGTGCCTGATAGATCTTCTACATAAATTATGAAACATAGCACGGTTCTATTTGCTCTATGTCCGTATAAAAAAATCTCAAATTTCTAAAAAGATGGAATGTTAAAACTGGTCACTAGCCTGTCTAAGTCTCCTCTTCTTATCATCCCTACCTCCCCACACCAAAAGCAAAAAAAAATGCAGCGGAACCAAAGACTCCTCTCATTCCTCGTTTAAGTTCGGGTCCTGTTTAAGCTGAATGGGGGCAAATTGGAGGCAGTGGGGAGTGGGGAGGGGACAGGCTAGCGTACTCCTCCAGAAGTTACAGCAAAGATGAAAGCGCCTTTGTAAAGAGTGTAACTGAGAACATGATGGCAGGGAAAGAGATCTGACCTAACCGAATCCATCTTCCTTCCAACCTCCAAGCTGCCCTTTTTCATTCCTGGGCGTAGGCCGAACTAACTTTGGGAGGAATTTAGTTCACAGTTCAACTTTGAAACAAAGACAACAGCAGCCCTTCCCCAAAACAAACCCCCTTCCTGCCTGGGGACTACACTGCCTTTGCAGGATGAACAAATCAGACACAAGATCGGAAATTACAGTTTGGGAGTCACGCAGCTGGAGGCTACAAGATTCCAAACCTCCCCAGATTGCTGTCCTGGGGATAACATCACTATTGCAAAACCTGAGATCAGCACTGGAGATATTCTGCAGACTCTGCGCTTGATGGATCCACCCAGATCAATAAACTGGCTCATCTGGCCTTGGGGCCCCCACCCAGGAACTGACTCAGTGCAAGAGGACACCTCTGACTCCCCATGATTTCAACTCCAGCCCAACCCATCAGCACTCCCCGCTTTCCAACCCCCTACTACGAAATTATCCTTAAAAAACCATCCCCAAGTTTTCTGGGAGACTAATTTGAGTCATAATAAAACCCTGGTCTCCCATACCGCCGGCTCTGTGTGAATTAAACTTTCTCTCTTGTAAGTGCCCTGTCTTGATAAATCAGCTCTGCCTAGGCAGCAGGCAAAGAGAACCCACTGGGCAGTTACAGCGAGGCCATTTCAGGCAGAGCTGAGTGACTCGAAAAATTCTTAAATGGAATTTTTTTAAGAAGTGAGGGGTGAAAATGAGAAGGCCCTGGCTAGGGGCAGAGAACCCCACAGAGGACTCCCACTGCTGTGACGAGAGCACAAGTGTGACTGTTAGGTGGGTCAGCCTCCCCTGGTTCCAGCCCCCACAGTCAGGGTCAGCTGCTCCCCTCCCATGCTCCACCGCCAGGCCACTCTGGTCCCAAGGGAGGGCGGGCAGCCTGCACCAGGCTTCTTGGCATTGGCAATTCCCTGCTTGCTGGGCTGTTTGAGGGTGACAGAGGTTTGGAAAGTGCTTTCAAAAGTGAGCCTGTGGCCATGCACAGTGGTTCATGCCTGTAATACTCACAATTTAGGAGGCTGAGGTGGGCAGATTCATTGAGCTCAGGAGTTTGAGGCCAGACTGGACGACATGGCAAAACCCCATCTCTACAAAAAATTTTAAAAAGTAGCTGTATGTGGTGGCTCATAGCTTAGTATCAGCTACTTGGAAGGCTGAGGTGGCAGGATTGTTTGAACCTAGCGTAAGGTCTTTTAGGCCAACTGACTGCGCCACGGATCACATGGTAACCTCTATGGCCTGTACGTACACTCCAGATGAGTTCCTGGAACTAGCAAGTCTGAAGTAACTGGAAAACCACAAAAAGGGAAGAATGACCAACCCCTGCGGTGCCTAATTAACTTTGATACATTCTTCTATTGTTCCTTATTCTTGCCTCAACTGATAAGGCAACTGGACTTTGTAACCGATCTTGGTCAACTTCATGACTCCAGACCCTCTGATCCCCTCCCAGCTTGCAAAAACTGTCCTGAACTGTAACTTCTATAACTTTCCACTGCCCACCCCAAACCCTGAGAAACAACTCCCATCCCACCGCCCTCCATTGACTCTCTTTTCAGACTCATCCCACTCCACCTGGGTAAATAAACAGCCATGTTGCTCACATAAAGCCTGTTTGGGTGGTCTCTTCATTCAGAGCACACATTTAACACCCGGGAGGTCGAGGCTGCAGTAAGCCATGATGGAGCACTCCAGCCTGGGCAACAGAGTGAGACCCTGTGTCAAAAAAACAAAGCAAAACAAAAAGTGAGCCAGCATCCACACCGGGTCCTCTCTTCCCTAGCAGTGGGAGAGCCTAGACTTCCAGAGGACTGCCTCTCACTCTGACTTTGAAACCCACATTCCACTTAAATTCCCTTTGACTGCCTTGTGAATAACAATGCATGCTACTAAGCCAGGCTAATGGAAAGCAATCTTTCTCTTTCAGAGCTATTGCTCTGTGAAGCGCTTACCAAATAGGGTTTTTAAATAGTGGGAGAGCCAAACTCAATTTTGGAATTAATGTGTTTAAACCCATCTGGAAACGTTCCTCATCATTCCCAAGGCAGAAACTGGAATTAGAAATCCTCAACTGATTCCAAGCACCTCCATGGGCTTGGGGACTGAGAAGATGCCAGAAGTCACTGGGGTGTATTCAGAACAGGCAGATTCTCACAGAGCCACCTGATAGCTGCACCCCCAAAGGTGTTGCGGCCAGAGCCCGAGAGCTCTTCTCTGCGACTAGTCCCAGTGACTGGGACCCAGTCACTGAAGGTCCCAGTGACCTGTTTTGTCCCCCTCTGGATTAGTGAAGCAAACCAAAGAGAAGGCTGACTTGTGACCCTCAAGTTTAGAAGGACAAGGTCACAGAGGCAACAGTGTAGAAATGCCACCCTCTTCCTCTCCTCGTGGACCACTGGCCACCATGCCTCTTGGCACCATGTTTTTGATACAGGAGTTAAGGAGAAATTATTGACTGGGTGTGGTGGCTCACGCCGGTAATCCCAGCACTTTGGGAGGCCAAGGCGGATGGATCACAAGGTAAAGAGATCAAGAACATCCTGGCCAACATGGTGAAACCCCATCTCTACTAAAAATACAAAAAATTAGCTGGGTATGTTGGTGTGTGCCTATAGTCCCAGCTACTTGGGAGGCTGAGGCAGGAGAATTGCTTAAACCAGGGAGGCGGAGGTTTCAGTGAGACAAGATCGGGCCATTGCACTCCAGCCTGGGCAACAAGAGCGAAACTCCGTCTCAACAAAAAAAAAGAAATTATTTAGGTATATAGTGAGGGCAACGAAGTCCTCAGTAAGGTTCTCCTTTTCGTAAAAAGCAGCCCCCAGCTCATTTTCTTTTCTAACAAGAAGCAGCCTGTAGAATCCAGCTGCAGACAGAGACAAGCAAGCTAGAAGCTTGCACGGATGAATGCCGGCAGCTGTGCCAATAGGAAAAGGCTACCTGGGACTAGGGTGTCCAACATGGCAGCTTATCTTCTCTTCTCTTTGCCAAACCACGGGTACAGTAAGGAGAAGACAACACGGAGCCAGCCAGGCAAAGACCCCATTTGCATAGTAAGACGAGGGTGGGGCAGCCAGCTTCCCTGCTCACTATGTAAACATCACACCTGGTCCCACCAATCTTTGGGCCCTGTGTACATCAGACACTACCCCCTCCAGCCTTTCTATAAAATCCTGTGCACTCTGCCATGGGTGGGAAGTCCCATTTGGGTGCCCCTCTCTCTCAAAACAGAGAGAGCTGCTCTTTTTTCTCTTTCTTTTGCCTAGAAACCTCTGCTCCTAAACCCGTTTCTTGTGTCCATGTACTTGATTTCCTTGGCGTCAGATGACAAACCTCAGGTATTACCCCAGATGACAATGCTGCTTCATTTTCATCTCTAAGACATGCCAGGACTTTGCAGCTCAGGTGCTCTCAGCTCAAGAGTCCAGCTGGCTTTGGGAGCTGGGGGCTGCCCCTATCCCCTGAGGCTCAGGCTGGGCTACTCTGAGCCAACCTCTGCATCTAACAACTCCTGCAGCAGGCAGAGAAGAGCCAGGCCAGGATGGCAGTAGATCGACTACACTAACCAGAGGAGAGAGGGGAGGTGGCTCAGACACTCCCCATGGCACCCAAATTCATTTTTCTTGCAGGACCCCAGACTTCCCAGTGCTTAGGGGCTTCCTCAGCTGAAGTTCAGGCTAACTCCAGAGAGGTTTCCCTGTTATAGAATTGTGGAGGTGCACATAATTCCAACCCTTTGGGAGGCCAAGGTGGGAGGACTGCTTGAGGCCAGGAGTTTGAGACCAGCCTGGGCAACATGGCAAGATCCCATCTCTAGAAAATAGAATAGAAAAATTAGCCAAGTGTGGTGGTACACACCTGTAGTCCCAGCTACTCAGGAAGCTGAGGTTATAAACGCCCAGTGAGTTCACCTTGCCCACTGCCTAGACAGAGCTGATTTATCAAGATAGGGATTTGCAACAGAGAAAGAGTAGTTCACATAGAGACAGCTGTGCAGAAAACCAGAATTTTATTATTACTCATTCAGTCTCCTTGAGCATTCGGGGAACTGAGTTTTTAAGGACAACTTTGTAGGTGGGGGGAAGCCAGTGAGCCAGGAGTGCTGATTGGTTGGGTCAGAGATGAAATCAAAGGGAGTCTAAGCTGTCTTCCAGGTGGGGGCCACAAGATCAGAAGAGCCAGTTTACTGATCTGGGTGGTGCCAGCTGATCCATCAAGTGCAAAGTCTGCAAAAGATCTCAAGCTTGGATCTTAGGAGCAGTTCAGGGAGGGTCAGAATCTTGTAGCCTCCAGCTGCATGACTCCCAAACCATAATTTCTTTTCTTTTTTTTTTTTTTCTTTTTTTGAGACAGAGACTCACTGTGTCACCCATGCTGGAGCACAGTGGTGTGATATCAGCTCACTTGCAACCTCCGCCTCCTGGGCTCAAGCAATTCTCCTGCCTCAGCCTCCCAAGTAGCTGGGATTACGGGCATATACCGACACACCTGTTTAATTTTTGTATTCTTAGTAAAGCCAAGGTTTCACCATGTTGGCCAGGCTGGTCTCAAATTCCTGACCTCAAGTGATCCACCTGCCTTGGCCTCCCAAAGTGCTGGGATTACAGGCATAAGCCACCATGGCCGGCCTCAAACCATAATTTCTAATCTTGTTGATAATTTCTTAGTCCTATAAGGGCAGTCTAGTCCCTAGGCAAGAAGAAGATTTGTTTTGGGAAGGGACTATTATCATCTTTGTTTTAAACTATAAACTATAAGTTCCTCCCAAAGGTAGTTCAGCCTACGCTCAAGAAGGAGCAAGGACAGCTTCGAGGTTAGAGGCAAGGTAGAGTCAGTTAGGTTAGACCTTTTTCATTATCTCAGTCATAATTTTGCAATGACAGTTTTCAAGTGGGAGGATTGCTTGAACCCAGGAGTTCAAGGCTGCAGGGAGCTATGATTGTGACAGAGCGAGACCCTTTCTCTTAAAAATGAAAAAGAATTGTGGAGGTGCTGACCAAAGCGTTGACTACTAAACTAACCTCCAATAAATGCGTCATTTGTAACAGTGGTCATCTCCAACTCCAGCCCTTAATCTCTGCGGCTCTTTTCTTTCTTTCTCAGAGTTTTAATCTTCTCTCCATCCTCCCACCTCCCCAGACGGGAACCAGAATGGATCAAGCCCTTAGCATTGGCTGAGTGAAGCACCATCTCAGCTTTGGGGGTGTTGGAATGAGAGCAAGTAGCAGTCATGTCCTCGGGGAAAGTAGAGACCTTTATCAGGCAGAAAAATGAATGTTTTTATGCTTGTCTTTTAAAACTGGGCAAAATCACCTCCAAATTACGATGGCTGTAAGGAGCTGGAGGGAAGGGGAAATTGAATAGACACTTTTCTAAGTTCTGAGATATTGATTGGGAGTGGCTCTTGTGTTCCTTTGACAAACCCTGTTCTTATGGATTGTGTTTGTTTAGCTATAGTACTTCCTTATGATGCAGAATTTTCTTCTTGGTCACTTTGCAAGCCAGAGACCTCCAGCCAGTGATAGCTGGCTTGGGCCTCACTCGGCCATGCTATCTGCTACAGGAGAAGGCCACCCTCCTCGGCCTGCTGTGGCTGAGTCTGGCTTGTGTACCAGTTCCCAAGTGCTTGTCCCATGCCTGAGAAGAATGAGAAGGTGCTGACAACTGAAGAGTGAACAAGGCAGGGAGTTGTCTTGAGTGATGAAAGCAGCTGCCAGCAGAGAGGGGAGGACACATGGGTGGTTCCCCTACCCAAAGGCAGGAAAGGCCGTTCCATGTGGCTGAGTGCTAGGGCTTTTTATGGCTCAGAATAGGGGAGAAGTGGGTAAACAGGAACAGAAGTTTTCACTCTGGGTTTTGGGTTTCATCCAGGACTAGCAGCCCAGTCTTTCAGCCTTCAGGCTGTTTTGGCTTGAAGGTGGGGTTTCACTGGGGACCCGCCCTTGTCTGCCTAGGCATGTGGCTGCCGCCTGTCACTATCACTTACTTTCTGATGCTAAAAGATGCCCCAGACTCAACTTGTATATTTCATGCCCAGTCCTAGAATAAGCCAATTCTCTAAGGGTTTATTTATCATTTTTAACCTTATACTGGACATCCTGAAATTACGGAATGTTGTATAAAAAGATGCTTTAAAGACCACCTGCTCCATTTCCCTTATTTGAGAATTACAGAAATTGAGGTTGGATGGGGGCACGTTAGGTAGACATTGGCCATAGTCATGTCTCAAATCAGAATGAAGAACAGAACTCAGGTCTCCACCTAAGGGGACTGTTCTTTCCACTGTACCATAATAATTGCCCCCAGTAATTTTTATTTATGAGTGTAAAACAAGAAATAAATTGGGTTGAACCCCAAGATAGCTCTTGATAATTGCTTCATGGAATAAACATTCATTTGAATGTGCTTTTATATCATTTTGGCCTTCCCCAGAAAACAGTGGAGGACTGAAATAAAACTTGTGATTAGCAAAGCCATCCAGCTAATGCCACTGCTGAGGGAATGTCTTGCTGGATCTACTTGAAGCCAAAGCCCACTTGTTAGCTAATTTGATACTGTGCTTGCTTCTGTGTACATGTTTGGTGACATTTTCTTTTTATAAAGCCATTTAAGTATTTGATGATAATCGTTCCCATGGATACTGCAAATTTCATTTTCTTAGGAAAACACAAGTTCTTGCATTTCATAGTAGGTAGACTGCATAATTGATTTTAATGTAAGGGATTTTAAAAAGTGGACCGGATTCTAGAAGAGTGGGATTCCGTGGTCAGGACAGCCCAGGGTTGTCCACTGAGGGAAGAATATTAGTGAATTAACAATGCAGTGGGCAGGACTAGGGAATCTTTCAACCTGCACCATGCATCTGCTTCAGAGGAGCTGAGTCCCCGCCTTGGGTGGTTCAATGGAAGCAAGACCCCAGGTAATGTGGTCTTGTAACATGGTAATTACCCCAGGTACTATGAATGTGGGAAACACATTAGGAAGCCTCCACTCTTTGGCATCTGAACATGAAAAGGTTTCATTTCCTAATAAATGTGCTCAGGTGACTCCCTTTATATGCCAGAGTCCCTTAACAACAGCTTGATCCTATAAGTTATTTGAGTTATCGAAAGAGCTTCATTTCCGTTTATAATACTTGATGCTGTTCATTTTAGGATTGCAATTTCATATTCTATGCAAAAGCCTCAACTGTGCTTCCCATCCCCAGCTCAGAAACTGGCAACTGCGTGTCTTGTCACCCACCATCCTCTCTGTTCCCTTGCTCTTGCTGCCTGCTGTCGGGGGAGGTGTGGGAGGGAGGACAGACACCCTGTCCTCTAATTTGGTGGTCACCACTCCCCTCACTGGCGCTCTGGTTGCTATGGTTTGAAATGTCCTCCAAAGCTGATGTGTTAGGAACTTAATCCCCAACACAACAGTGTGTAGGGGTGGAACTGTTAAGAGGCAGACCCTTCATGCATGGGTTAAGGTTATTACCATGGGAGTGGGCTTGTTATCACAAGAGGGGATCTGTTATAAAAGCCAGGACAGCCTTCTGTCTTGCACGTGCACGCTCTTTCACCGCGGATGCTTTCCTCCGTGTTGTGATGCAGCAAGAAAGTCCTCACCTCAGCCTTGGACTCCTCACCCTCCAGAGCCATGGGCCAAATAAACCCTCGTGTGTTATGACTTATCTAGCCTATGGTATTCTTATAGCAGCAGAGGACTGACTAAGACACTGGCTCTGCAGAGAGCTGTGCCCAAGGAGCCTGTGTCCCCACCTTGCCCAGGCTGCTTTCCCTCTCTCTCCCTCCCTCTCTCCTCCCTTCCTTTCTCCCCTCCCCCTCTCCCCATCTCTTCTCCTCCCCCTCCCCCCTCCATCTCTATCCTCCTCCTTTTCTCTCTTTATCCCTCTCTCTCTCTCATTTTCCTCTCTCTTTCTCTCTTCTACCTCCCTCTCTCCTTCTCTCCCTGCCTTGCCCCTCTCTTCCTCCCTTTCCCTGTCTTCCCCTCCCTTCTTCTCCCAATCTCCCTCGCCCCTTCTCTCTCTCCATATCTCTTTCCCTCCCTTCCCCTTCCTCTCTCTTTCTCTCTCTGTCCCCTCCCGCTCCCTTTTTTCTCTTTCCTCCTCCTCCTCTCTCTCCTGCTTCTCTCTCCATCCATCCCTTTTCCTTTCCCTCTCTCTCTCTCCCTCTCCCCTCCCTCTCATTCCCTCTCTCTCTCCCTCCACCCTCCTTCCCTCTCTCTTTCTTACGCCTCCTTCTTTCTCCCTTCTCTCTCTCCCTCCCTCTCTTTTTCCTCACCCCCTTCTCTCCCTCACTCTCTCTCTCCTTCCCTCCCCTTTCTCTCTCCTCCCTCTTTCTGTCTCCTTTCCTCCCTTTCTCCACTCCTCCCCTACTCCTCCTTCTCCTCCTCCTCCTTCTCTCTGTCTCCTTCCTCCCCTTTCAGCCTCTGCCTGGCACCCCAGAGTCACCCCCAGCTTCTCATCCCTATGTTCACGTCTCCCCACAGCTGGCACTTCAGTCGTTGCTATGGTTTGAATGTATGTGTCTCCCCAAAATCCATATGTTGGAACCTAAGCCCAGTGTGATAGTAAGAGATGGGGCCTTTAGGAGATGATTCAGCATGAGGGCTTCACCTTCACAATGGGACTCACATTCTTGCAAGAGAGGTACAAGGGCGCTGTTCATTCCTTTTTGCCCTTCCATCCCTCCCCACGTGAGGACAGAGCATTTGTTTCCAGAGGATGCAGCATGTGCTTTCTTAAAAACAGACACCAGGTCCTCCCCAGACACCAGTCCTGCCAGCACCTTGATCTCGTACTCAGGACTAAACCTTGATCTTTTCTCTCTTGCCCAGATTCCAGTCCAGGGGCACTGGGAAATCATGCCTGAGAAGCCGTAAAATCTCATCAGACAGGTCTCTATTGACCCTATGTGAGTGGCTTACTCTCCAGCCTGACTCAAGAAAAACATAACGTGACAGCAGACCTTTAAGAAAATCAAAAGATTTTACCCCAAAGTATATTTCTTTGACATATTTTGAAACGGCTGCCACAGAGCCAACAGATTGAAACAGCCCTGGGAGGCCATCCTTGGTGAGAGAAATTTGCATCTTTAGAGAATCTCCGTTAATATAGCTGGGTCTCTGCCCTCCCAAGACTCCCAGATCTAGGAGAATTACCTGAGAGCCTGAAACTTTCAGTGTCTGGAAAGAGACATTTGCCATCTCTGAGAACTCTCTGAAGGCTGCGATCTATGAGACTCCATCTGCGTAACAAGAGCCTTGGTCTTCACAACCCTTACCTTAACTAACACACTCCTTTCTACTCATTTCAAGTCTTCAGACAGCAGCTTAACTCTTAACCAAATGTCAACTAAAGAATTTGTGGCAGGCCCCAGTGGCTCCTGCCTGCCACGCTAGCACTTTGGGAGGCTGAGGCCAGGGGATTGTTTCAGTCCAGGAGTTTGAGACCAGCCTGGGCAACAGAATGAGACCCTGTCTCTATTAACTACATGAAAAAAAATATATAGATAATAAATAAATGAAAAGTTAAAAAAACAACAAAATAGAATTCCTAAAACCCACCTTTGACTTGTAATCCCCCGCCTTCACGATGTCCTGCTTTTTCAGGCTGAGCGAGTGTTCACCTTCCTCAACTGATTTATGATTTTTACCTGTGGTTTCTGTCTGCCTAAAGTTTATAAAACCAAACTGTAATGCAACAGCCCCAGACGTACTTCCCCAGGACCTCTTGAGATTGTGTGACCCAGGCTGCAGCCACACACTGGCTCAGAGTAAACCACCTTCAACATACTCTGGCAGAATTTAACTTTTTCTGCCATCACTGAGAAATACGTTTTCTGGTCCTTGTAAATCACTCAGTCTAAGACACTGTTAAGCAGCAGGAGCAGACTGAGCCACTGGTATGGAAGAGGGTAGTTACCAACAGCGAAAGGAAACTAAATCTTGGGACCCCCAAATCACTAACCCAAAAAGAAAAGCCAAGCTAGGAACTGCTTAGGGCAAACCTTCCTCCAACTGTATTCTTAAAAAAGATAGCTACGAAAAAATTTTTTTAAGCCACATACCTCCTTCACAAGGAATTTCCTTGTGTGAAAAGGACAGACAGAACTCGAAGTCATTCCTCTGCTCACTGAGGTAAATATATATCTGATTGCCTCCTTTGGAAAGGCTAATCAAAGACTCCAAAGGATGCAGCCCTTTGCCTCTACCCTACCCTATGACCCGGAAGCCCCCTCCCGGCTTCGATTTGCGCCGCCTTTCCAAATAGACCCCTGTACATCTTACATACATTGATTGATGAGTCTTGCCCGACCATTTGGGCACTTGTCACCAGGACCTCCTGAGACTACGTCATGGACACATGCCCTTAACTTTGGCAACATAAACTTCCTAAATTGACTGAGACCTGTCTCAGCTATTTGAGGTTCACGCTGTTACCAGAAAGGGGTCCCAATCCAGACCCCAGGGATGGTTCTTATTGTTCAAGAAAGACTTCAGGACAAGTCCACAGTGCAGAGTGACAGCAAGTTTATTAAGAAAGTAAAGGAATAAAGAATGGCTATTCCAAAGGCAGGTACCCATCTTTATTTCTTGATTGTATGCTAAACAAGGGATGGATCATCACACCTCTGCTTTTTAGACCCCATAGGGTAACTTCCTGGCGTTGCCATGGCATTTGTAAGCTGGTGGGAGTGTAGCAGTGAGGATGACCAAGGTCGTTCTTGTTGCCATCTTGGTTTGGGTGGGTTTAGGCAAGTTTCTTTACAGTAGCCTGTTTTATCAGCAAGGTCTTTATGAACTGTATTTTCTGCTGACCTCCTATGTCACCTTGTGTATTAGGTGTCACCTTGTGTATTGCACCTTGGCCCACTTGTAGCTGCTTGCTAACCAAATATCACCTGGTACTGGATGCTGGCCATTACATCCCCTTCGTTCTGCTGATTTCCGATGTTACAATCAGAATGCTTTCCTTTAAGGATTGCTCAGGATGTTTTTCAGATCCTGAGTTTCAGCAGAATGCCTGATGCCAACCAGTTGAAAGCCCCCCGCAGAGGAGCAGAAGCTGCATGAGAACACAGCTCCTTCACCTCCCAGTCCATGCTGCCCTCCACCAGGCACTCCCAGCCTATCACTCATCCCCACACCTCAGCCCGTGATTTCATCAAACCCTTTGAAATCCCAGCTCCCTCAAGGAAGCAGCTTTGAGGCTTCCTCCTGTCTCCTCCTTTGTCTGCCGTGCGATTCCACCTCTTTCTCTGCTGCGATTCAGTGTCTCAGTGTATTGGCTTGCCATGCGTTAGGCAGTGAACCTGAAACAGTTTCAGGAGGCCGAGTATATGCCCTCCCTGTGCAGCCCTGACCTTGCTGGAATAATGGAGTCGCTCCATCCTCCATGGCTCAGCGCCATCTCCCTCATGTTACTCTGCAGCGTAAGTTCTCCATTTTTCCCTCCCCAGTTCAGGGCCTGGGGCCGTCTCAACACAGGTTTCCAATGCCTATGGACCAAGGCCCCGTGGTGGTTCTCAAAGTGTGACCCCGGGACCTGTGGGATTTCTAGCACCTTTTCCATCCCACCAGGAAGCCTTTTTCTTAAGAGAAAAGTGGCCGGGTGCGGTGGCTCACGCCTGTAATCCCAGCACTCAGGGAGGCCGAGGCAGGTGCAACACAAGGTCAGGAAATCAAGACCATCCTGGCCAACATGGTGAAACCCTGTCTCTACCAAAAATACAAAAATTAGCTGGGCGTGGTGGCGCGCACATGTAGTCCCAGCTACTCGGGAGGCTGAGGCAGGAGAACTGCTTGAACCCGGGAGATGGAGGTTGCAGTGAGCCGAGATTGCACCACTGCACTCCAGCCTGGCGCCTGGTGACAGAGCAAGACTCTGTCTCAAAAAAAAAAAAAAAGAGAGAGAGAGAGAGAGAAGCAAAACAAATCTGTCCCTAAGCTGTTTCCTAGCATGGAAACCGCTCATGTAAACACAGCAGACATGCAAATCCAGGGCTTTATGATAAATCTGCTAACACAATGTCTATTTTATACCTGTAATCCCAGCATTTTGGGAGGCTCACTTGAGGTTAGAAGTTCAAGGCCAGCCAGCGCAACAAAATGAGACTCCAACTCCACCAAAAAAAAAAAAGGAAGAAAAGAAAAGAAAAATTAGGGAGTGAAGCTACTTGGGAAGCTGAGATGGGAGAATTGCTTGAGCCCAGGAGTTCTAGGCTGCAATCAGCCATGGACACACCATTGCACTCCAGCCTGGGAAACAGAGTGAGACCCTGCCTCAAAAATAAACAAAAGAGGATGTCTATTCTGACTAAAGAGGTTTTGCATTCGGAAGCTTTCATCATGCTACACCTACTGGAAGTTGTGAGTATTAACGTTAGTATTAGTCTGTTCTAGTTGCCATGACACCACAGACCAGATGGCTTAAACAGCAGAAATGTATGTTCTCCCAGTTCTGGAGTCTGGAAGTCCAAGACCAAGGTGTTGGCAAAGTTAGTTCCTGTGAAGGCCTCTCTCCTTGGCTGCGGACAGCTGCCTTCTTGCTCTGTCTTCACGTGGCCTTTCCTTTGCACACAGGACTGCCCATTCTCAAGTTTTTTTCTTCTTATGAAGATACCAGTCCTATTGGATTAAGGCCCACCCTTGCGACCCCATTCAACCTTAATTATGTCTTGCAAAGCCCTATTCCACCAGTAGACCCTCTGAAGTTAGGACTTCAACAGATGGATTTTGGAGGGGCACAGTCTACAACAGTGGCCAAAAGAATAAAGGCAGGGCTCAGACTCCCTAACTAACCCCTGTAAAATTAAATAATTTAAACTTGGGGCTGGGCATAGTCACTCATGCCTGTGATCCCAGCACTCTGGGAAGCTGATGTGAGACCATCACTTGAGCCCAACATTTCCAGACCAGCCTGGACAACATAGTGAGATCCCATCTCTACAAAAAAAACATTTTTTTTTAATTCGCCAGGTCTGGTGGCATGTACCACCTGTGGTCTTAGGTACACAGGAGGCTTAGGTGAGAGGCTGAGGTGGGAAGATCACTTGAGCCCGGGAGGTCAAGGCGTCAGTGAGCCATTCCTGCACAACTGCACTCCAGCCTGGGCAAAAGAGTGAGATCCTGTCTCAAAATAACAATTGTTCAAACTTAAAGCTGTTGGAACTTTAAACTATCCTGAGCCTTGAAAGGAGTATGGCTCTGCAGCCTGAGGACCGTGGCCTGCGCTACAAGTCCTGTCTCCTCTTTCCTGTAAACAATTAAGAAGAAGAAGAGGCACCAGGGATGGGACCTCCCCACTCAGATCACCGCCCTCCTCCCAGAGTAATAATCTTCCTTGGAACTTAGCCCCCTGTAACCAGTCAAACTGCTGTGCTGTATGTGCCTGGTCTCATGTGGAAAATGTAATTCTGCTGAAACATCCCAGTGTCTGCCTATATCATTGAAGCCACCACTTCTCTACTTTGGAAACACTGACTCCATTCATTTGAACTCAGAGCTTTCCAGGGTGGCTGTCCTCAAGCCAGACACTTAACCATATTTTCTGATCCTTTTTTTGTTCCCAGTGAGACAGGATCTTGCTTTGTCACCCAGGCTGGAGTGCAGTGGTGCCATCATAGCTCACTGCAGCCTCAGACTCCTGGTTCCAGCGATCCTGCCACCGCATCCTCCCAAGTAGCTGGGACCGCAGATGCATGCCACCACGCCCTGCTAATAGTTTATTTTTTGTAGAGACAGGGTCTCACCATATTGCCCAGGCTGGTCTTGAACTCCCATGCCCAAGAGATCCTCCTATCTTGGCCTCCCAAAGTGCTGGGGTACAGGCATAAGCCACTGAGCCTGGCCTGAACCTTGTTACTTAAGGTTGGCACCCTCCACCGCATCCCATAGGGCAAGCTTAATGTCGCTTTATCCTGTGGGCTCCGTCATCAGGCCTCACTCTGCCCCCTGCCCCGTCCTTTTCCTTCACAGCACTTAGCATAATTACAATTACATACTTCTTTGTGCAAACGTTTGTTTATCATCTGCTTGTCACATTACATGACAGCCTTCAGGGGTATAGCCACTGCATTCCCTGCTGTGTTTCCAGCACCTAGCGAACTCCCTAGCACCTAGCAGAGACTCCACAAATACTTGCAGAATGAATTAATCAGTTAATGCTTACTTATTTGTTAAAAGAGACCTCGGAATTCATGTCAGCAACATTTGGGCTAAAGGCAATTAAAAAGCACAAACAGAATTTTGTTTTAAATCAACAAGCTTCGTTTTCCAATAACATCAGCAGGTCCAGCATCCAGCCAGGCCCATCCTCTGTCCCTGACAAATGCCTAAGTGATGGATGGCTTGAGAGAGAGGACAGCAGGTGCAGGATCAATGATTCCGTAATTGGATGTCGAAGGCAAAGCGAGAAAGGACAGTCTCGGTTCATGTGGAAAATGTTTTAATCCTGCTGAGGTTCATTCCAAGTTGAAGCATGGCTCAGAACTTTGTTTCTCTTTAAGAATAAACATGGCCTGGCGCAATGACGCACACCTGTAATCCCAGCACTTTGGAAGGCCCCAGCAGGTGGATCACGAGGTCAGAAGATTAAAACCATCCTGGTCAACATGGTGAAACCCTGCCTTTACTAATAAATACAAAAATTAGCTGGGCGTGGTGGCGCATGCCTGTAATCCCAGCTACTTGGGAGGCTGAGGCAGGAGAATCACTTGAACCAAGGAATCGGAGGTTACAGTGAGCCAAGATCGCCCCACTGCACTCCAGCCTGGCAACAGAGCAAGATTCCATCTTAAAATGAAAATAAAAATAAAATAAATAAACACTATTTTATTGTATGTATGTATGACATTTTGTTTATCCACTCATTCACTGATGGATGATTGGGTAGTTTCCACTTATTTCTTTTTATTCGAACATATGGGGTGTGGTTTGTTGGTTTGATTTGGTTTTTTTGTTTTTTGGGTTTGTTTTGTTTTGTTTGAGACAGAGTCTCTCTTTCGCCCAGGCTGGAGTGCAGTGGCAAAATCTCAGGTCACTGCAACCTGCACTTCCCAGGTACAAGTGATTCTCATGCCTCAGCTTCCCAAGTAGCTGGGATTACAGGGACGTGCCACTGCACCTGGCTAATTTTTGTATTTTTAGTAGAGATGGAGATTTACCATGTTGTCCAGGCTGGTTTCGAATTTCTGGCCCCAAATGATCTGCCAGCCTCAGCCTCCCAAAGTGCTGGGATTGCAGGCATGAGCCACCATGCCTGGCCTTTCTTTTTTTTCTTTTTTCTTTTTCTTTTTTTTTTTTTTGAGACAGCATACCTTTCAGTCACCCAGCAAGCTGGAATGTATGATGCAATCAGAGCTCACTGCAACCTCCAGAGCCTAGGCTCAAGTGATCCTCTTGCCTTGACCTCCAAAAGTGATACATGTTTTTGATCCAATTTGGTATCAGACAGCTCTGGGCACCCAACTATTTTTGACACTTGCCAGCTTTGCCTCCTTTATATACTCTCTCTAAAAATCTGAAACACTCTTGTCTGTGAAAATGCATGTGCTAATTGAGGCTGCCTCTGACTCCCAGGGATTTTGCACATGGAAGTGCTTTGGAAACCAGACTGCGCTGGAGGCTGAGAGATTTTAGAAGTCGTTGGTGTCACTGGACTACATTTGCTGTTCATTAGCCAAACTTTTCATCTTTCAAAGCCCAGAAGCTAGCCTTGAGTTGTGAGAACGCTGGTAGGAAATGAGCGAATACAAATGAAAAACATAAAATCATTTGGGATTGAGTTTTACTGCTTTTGGCAGCATATCTTGCTGTATCATCTCAAAACACTCCACAGGTGTGGGTCAAACTTTATTCTCCAGCTCTAAAATGGGAGATTTTGGTATCTAAATATAATTTTTATTATTGTAGAAAAAACAAAGCCACTCGACCCCAACCAGGGTTTTTTATGGAAAGACAAACTTGGGCGGCCTGGGACTGTATCATTTCTGAGGGTTTGTGCCTTGTTAGGGCTAAGGCACAAAAAATCGGCTGCCCTGGGTCACCCTTGAAGGGAACAGGTAAGATTTCATGATGCATTCACTAGTAGAAACTGACTTTTAGGGAGCTCTCCAGTGACCCCGTTCTAGGTTAGTGCCTCTCAGATGTAAATTTGTCAAATGTAAAGTTGTACATGAATCACCTGGAATCTTGCTGAATTGCAGATTCTGATCCTGTAGCTCTGAAATGGGGCCTAGGTTTTTTTCCCCTTTCTTCCTTTCTTCTTTCCTTCCTTCCTCTTTTCTTCCTTTCTTCCATCTTTCCTTCCTTCCTTTCTTTTCCTTCCTTCTTTCTTCCCCCTTCCCTTCTTCCTTCTCCCTTCTTTCCTTCCTCCCTCCTTCCCTTCTTTTCTCCCTTCCTTTTATCCTTCCTTCCTTCTTTCCTTCTTTCCCTGACGAGTTCTCTCTCTGTTGCCCAGACTAAAGAGCAATGACACAATCAGAGCTCTGGAATGGGACCTGGAATTTTTTTCTTTTCTTTTCTTTTCTTTTCTTTCTTTCTTTCTTTTTTCTTTCTCTCTCTCTCTCTCTCCCTCCCTCCCTCCCCCTGTCTCTCTCTCTCTCTCTCTCTC
>NW_022437028.1:732378-752828 GCF_009761245.1 Sapajus apella
CTGTCTCTCTCTCTCTCCTTCCCCCTCCCTCTGTCTCTCTCTCTCTCTCTCTCTCTCCTTCCCCCTCCCTCTGTCTCTTCTCTCTCTCTCTCTCCTTCCCCCCCTCTGTCTCTCTCTCTCTTTCTCTCTCTCTCTCTCCTTCCCCCTCCCTCTGTCTCTCTCTCTCTCTCTCTCCCTCCTTCCCTCTGTCTCTCTCTCTCTCCTTCCCCTCCCTCTCTCTCTCTCTCTCTCTCTCCCTCTCTCCCCCCTCCCCCCTCCCCCCCTCCCCCCTCCCTCTGTCTCTCTCTCTCTCTCCTTCCCCCTCCCTCTGTCTCTGTCTCTCTCTCTCTCTCTCTCTCTCTCCTTCCCCCTCCCTCTCCCTCTAGCACACACTCTCTCTCTGTCTCTCTCATTTTTTGAGATAGGATCTCACTCTGTTGCCCAGGCTGGAGGGCAGTGGCACAATCATAGCTCCTTGCATCCTTGCCCTTCTGGGCTCCTGGTGCCTGTAGCAGGGACTACAGGTACACACAACAACACCCAGTGAATTGTTTAACTTTTTGCAGGAATGGGGTCTCAGCATGTTGCCTAGGCTGCTCTTGAACTCCTGGGCTTTAGCAATCCTTCCACCTCAGCCACCCAAAGTGCTGGGATTATAAGCATGAGCCGCTGCAGCCAGCCCAGTTACCTACTTTCAATTTTAGGGGAAGTCTACACCCAGAGGAGTGATTGCTGGGTCACATGATAATTTCATTTAACTTATTGAGTGACAGTAGGTGTTCCATAGAGTTTTGGGGTGCTTTTTTACATTTCTTTTTAAAAACTAATAGCAGCATCCAGTTATTACCAGCTCATGGTACCTGAGCATGTGCTATGTGGCAGACACTGAGCCCGTGTCATTGTGTTCCTACGTGAGCCTCTAGGGCACGCAGTATTACCTTCGTTGCACAGATGGGAAAACAGGCTCAGAGAAGTGGAGTGCGCTGCCCAGAGTCACACAGCCAGTGAGTGGTGTGAGCCCCGGGCTTTGCATCCTCAGCTTTCCAAGCAGAAAGCACTTAGCCAAGACTCAGTCTTCTGACTCTCAGCCACCTTCACCACCATCCTGCTTCTCAATTTCTCAATCTCTTTTTCTTCGAGACAGAGTCTTGCTCTGTCAGCCAGGCTAGAGTGCAGGGGTGCAATCCCGGCTCGCTGCAACCTCCACCTCCCAGCTTCAAATAATTCTCCTGCTTCACCCTCCCAAATAGCTGGGGTTACAGGCACCCACCACCACTCCAGGCCAAGTTTTGTATTTTTAGTAGAGATGGGGTTTCACTAGGTTGACCAGGCTAGTCTTGAACTCCTGACCTCAAGTGGTCTGCCCTCCTCAGCCTCCCAAAGTGCTAGGATTACAGGCATGAGCCACCTCGCCCAGCCCAGTATTTTTATTTTTTTACAGTTATTTTTCCCATTTAGCAAAAGTACCTAAACAGAGGCATGAAGTGGGGTGCAAAGCTGGTAAAGGGCAAAGCAACTGTCCAGGGCCAGATATTCCAGGGAAGCCACAGCACTGAGCCCTTTCCAGGAGGGGTGAGGCTCCTAGGACCCCTTGCCCTTTCCTTTGCACACTGGCCTCTGGCTGCCCTGGGGCACCAAACGCCAGGGGTCTCCCCACAGGGAAATGGCATTCTGTTACCCTCTAGCCCACAGCCAGTGACAGCCTCCAGCCCGCAGCCGATGACAGCTTCCAGCACACAGCGCTCTACTCCAGCTGGTTATTGATGGCAGAAGATGGGAGGGCAACATCACCCACACAGGTGCACAGGTTAAAGGCCATATGACGCAGCAATCTCACTCCTAGATATAGACCCAAGAAAATTGAAAGTGATGTTCACACCAAAACTTGTACAGAAATGCTCACAGCAGCACCACTCACAATAACCAAAATGTGGAGACAACTCAAATGCCCATCAACAGTTAAGTGGATAAAGAAAATGTGTAATAGACTATCCACACAATGGAATATTCTTCAGCCATGAAAAGGAATAAACTACTGATCCATGCAACAACCTGAACGAACCTCAAAAACATCATGCTAAGTGAAAGAAGCCAGTCACAAAGGAGCACATATTGTGGGATTGCATTTATAAGAAATGTCCAAACGGGAAAATCCGTGGAGACAGAAAGTGGATTAGTGGTTGCCAAAGACTGGAGGGGGAGGGAAGGAAGTGGATGAGAAGATTAAAAGTCTTAATACAAAAAATGATGGTGGGACAATTGGATGTCCACAAATAGAAGAATGAAGCTAGACCCCTACCTCACATCATTCACAGGAATTAACTCCAAATGCATGAATGTTTGTAGCAAGAAAAGGCAAGTAGACAAGAAGAGAGCCATAGAAGAGCTTTGGTGCCAACGAGAGCCAGGTTCAAATCCCAGCTCCAGCACTGACATGCTATGTAACCTTGGGACCTTGGATTCCTCACCAGTCAGAACCCCCAGCCTCACAGGGTGGTTATGAGAATAACGTAAAATATGCAAAATACGTTTAAAAAATAAAGAGTATGCAGAATAACTCGTGTAGCACACTTAGCCCAGTCTCTGGCATACAGCCGGTACTGAACGAAGATAATGACAGAAATCCATTTAGTTTATCTTTTTAGAGATGCAGTCTTATTAGGTTCCCCAGGCTTGTCTGAAACTCCTGGCACCAAGCCATCCTCTCCCTAAGACTCCCAAGTAGCTGGGATTATAGGCACCTGCCACCATGCCCAGCAAGCAGTCCATTTTATTATTTAAATCTGAGAGGATGTTGAATAACTTGAAGCCAAACTGATGCTCTGTGGTCTACTGCTTCTCCCTACCTTCCCCTGTACACTCTGTGCATCACAGACACTATGGACGCGCTCTTGGTTTCCATCGACCTGCTCTCATTATTTTCCTCATTCCTCCTTCACTTCTCCCTGCTCCTTGAGCTCTGAACTCTTTCTGAGAGAGGGACATTAGCTCATGTGCCTCAGGAGGACAAGTGGCCACTCCAATTCTTGTTTCCCTTTGCTGTCAAAGACTACAGGCTGGAATTCTATTTGGGAGTTGTGGCAGACTGTATTTTCCATAAATAGCTCCACCAATGCTTCCCGTTCATGTGTTCTTTTCTCTTTGACATTCCTCCTATCAAGAGTTGGTATCTGTATTCTCTCTCCTTGAATCTGGACACTTGTATGACTATGGCAGAACTGAGGCTATGTGACTTCCAAGGCTAGGTGATAAAAGGTGATGCAGTTCTTCCTGGTTCCCTTGGGATGCTTGTTCCTGGTACCCAGAGGCCATGAACACGAGGAAAGACCACATATAGTTTTCCCAATGGATAGCTCAAAAAGATTTGTCAGCAGGCAGTATCAACTCCCAGGTATGTGGGTAAACAAGCCCTCAGATAATTCCAGTCCTCTGCCGTTAGGTCACCCTTAGTCTTTAAACTGAAGTCTCAGACATCACGGAGCAGGGACAAGCCAGTCTCACTGTGCCCTGTCCAAAGTCCTACACTGGAAGTCTGGGAGAAAAAGAAATCATTATTATTTAAATTTGGAGTTGATTGTTTTGCAAGAATGGATAACCATAGATAACCAACTCTAACAGATAGAGTTGTTGGTGTCATCGCTCTCCCCAGAGACCACTTCTGAATTTTATTCTCTTTTTCTAAACTCTGATCCTCCTCCTCTGGGTGAGCTAGTTCTTTCCAGGGCTCTAAAGACACTGATAGGCTGAAGACCCTCCAAATTTCCAAACTCCCAAACTCTGTCATTTCCCAAACCTTCTAATCTGCCTGTAGAAATATCCAGCCAATTTACAATCAACATATTCAAAGTCAGAATGACTCTCCCTTCTGCTCTTTTATTTCAGTGGCAGGTCACCGTGCCAGTCATTTGCTCATCTTTGAAACCCCTCCCCCTTCTCCAATTAGTCAGATCTCCTCCAACAATGTCTCAGCATCCTGCTCTTCCTCAAGACTGGCTCTGCCTTTTTTGTCTACTTTTGTTATTCCAATAGGCTTCTGTTCTAGTTTTTTGAAACAGAGTCTCACTCTGTCACACAGCTTGGAGAACGGTGATGCAGTCTTGGCCCATTGCCACCTCTACTTCCCCAGCTCAAGCGATCCCCCCACCTAAGGCTCCCAAGTAGCTGGAACTACAGGTGCACACTATCACACCTGGCTTTTTTGTTTTGTTTTGTTTTGTTTGTATTTTTGGTAGAAAGAGGGTTTCACTCATAGAGACAGGTAAAACAAGACAAAGTTTCACCTCATCCTTAGTGGGGAGGATGGCTTAATGTCAGGACTTCAAGACCAGACTGGGAAACCTAGTAAAGCCCCATCTCTAAAAAGATAACAATAAAATAAATGAATTTCTTGTCATTATCATTGTTTAGTACCAGCTGTATGCCAGAGACTGGGCTAAGTATGCTACATGTGTTATTTTGGTAGAGACAGGCTTGCCAGGCTGGTCTCAAACTCCTGAGCTCGAGGAATCCTCCTGCCTCGGCCTACCAAAGTTCTGGGATTACAGGCATGAGCCACCATGTCCAGGCTTCGGGCTCTCTATTCCTGCACAACAATCAACTCCAAATTTACTATTTTACTCTGCTCCCATACTCTGTGGGGCAGGACTTTGGACAAGGCACAGTGGGACTGGCTTCTCTCTATTCTATATTGTCTGAGACTTCAGCTTGAAGACTAAGGGGGACCCAGTGGAAGAAGACTGGAATCATATGTGGGCTTGTTCACCTACATGGCTGGCCATTAATGATACTTGTTGACTGAGGCCTTGTTGAGCTATCAGACAGAAAAACTATATGTGGTCTCTCTCCTCGTGTTTGCTTGGGCTTCCTCACATCATGGCAGCTGGGTGTATCTGTATCACCTTTTATCACCTAGCCTGGGAAGTCACATAGCATAACTTCTGCCATAGTCTTAAGAGTGCTGAGATTCAAGGGGAGAGAATATAAACCCAGACTCCTTAGGATCAAAATGAGAAGAACATATGGATGGGAAGCATTGGTGCAGCTATTTATGGAAAATACAATCTGCCACAACTCCCAAATAGAATTCCAGCTTGTAGTCCATGACAGCAAAGGGAAGCCAGGATTGGAGCGGTCAGTTATCCCCCCAAAGCATATGAGCTGATAGCTCTCTCTCAGAAAGAGTTTAGTGGCATGGCTCTCTACTGCTAGAAAATAGTCCAAGATCCTGTCTAATCTGGCTCCAGCCTATTTGACAAGCTTATCTTCAACTACCTCCCTGTGCTATATTCACATTAGATGATTTACAGCCCTTAACCTTGTCCTAAACTACAAATTCTTCCTTGCCTTCTCCAGGGCTGATTCTTAAACTGAGATTGTTCTCCTTTTGACATGCTTTGATGTTAAGGCACATGGTAGCAAATTGCCTATCTTAGCCTTCCTTGGAAGACAAGAAGATCCTATTAAGGGACAGTTACTCACCTGGGAAAGGCAGACAGCTGGCTGTGAGGCTAGTTGATTGCTGTGCTTATCACCCTTACCACAAAATGAGTCCTAAACACTGCCCCAACTACTGCCTTTTCTGTAGGATTATCTTATCTGTGCAACCATTAAACATTCTTGCTCCTCAGAGGTCTGTCCTTCCAGAGGTCATGGGATCCTGATTCCAACCATGAAATCCCACAAACTGAAGACTTGTCTGACTACCCTGGCTTGGGGCTGGCTAATGGCTGAGCCGGAAATTGGGCCTTGTACCGAAGCACTGGAGGCCCAAGCTGAATTGTCCTGCATGCAGACACCATGACTGAGAAGATGACTTCAATTAAAATGGAGTTAATTAAGCTTTGAGTCCTGAAATCTCTACAGAATCACTAAATTGGAAGGATGAAATAAGCCCTCTACTCACTCAGCAGCACTGGGTGAAGGGTTCGGTGATGGGATCAGGCCCTGCAGATAATATTTCCCCTTAGAGGGCTGGGTTTTTTCCTCCCTTAGGACATTGGGTCCAGAAAGTTAAGCCAATCCTAACACTCAGTTTGCAATCACTCTCATGCAATGTAGTCGCCTCTCTTGACTTCCCTCCCACCCTCCAGACCTCACCACCAGAAGCGCCCAGCCTGATGTGTTTAATGTATCCTTGGATATATGTTTGTGTTTGTGTGTGTGTGTGTGCGTGTGTGTATGTTGCTGTTTTGTGCGTGCATTTATCTTCAGTTTATGTCAATGGCACAGTGTTATGTATTTCCTCTGTTTCTTGTGCGGTTTGACTCAATGCTGCTTGTAGTTTACTAGGGTTTATTGTCCGGTGCTAGGTATTAATCTGGTGTCAACAGTACCAGAGCTGTTTGAAACAGCGACTCCATCTTGAAGAGGAGCTGCGTAAAATAAGGCTGAGACTTACTGGGTGCATTCCAGGGAGGTTAAGACATTCTAAGCCACAGGATGAGATGGGAGGTCAGCACAAGATACAGGTCACAAAGACCTTATAGATAAAACAGTTGCAGTAAAGAAGCCAGCCAAATCCTGTCAAAACCGAGATGGCAACTGAAGTCACCTCGGTTATCCTCATTGCTCATTATATACAATTAAAATGCATGAGCACGCAAAAGACAGTTCCAGCAGCACCATCACGGTCTACAAATGCCACAGCAATGCCAAGAAGTTAACCTACATGGTCTAAAAAGGGAAGAAGCCCTCAGTTACAGGAACTGCCCCACCCCTTTCTGGAAAACTCATGGATAACCCACTCTTTGTTTAGCATATAATCAAGAAAGAACTATGAAAGTAAAAATAGTTAACCAGCCTGGAGTAGCCATTCAGTGTCCTTTACTTTCTTAATAAACATGCTTTCATTTTACACTATGGATTCGCCTTGAGTTCCTCCTTGTGCGAGATCCAGCAACACTCTTGTGGGGTCTGGATCAGGACCCCTTTCTGGTCACACGGGGAATTGACCCTCTCTGCCTCCCACCGCAGCTAACAATGCTGTGATGCCATCTATCCACGGGTCTGCCTTTTAGACATACCATGGGGTTGATGGGCAAGCAGTCTACCCATTCTTCATTCCATTACCTCCTACCAGGGCGCTCCCCTGAAGACTGCATCAAGATATAGTCCCATCAGCAGTGAATATATATCAATTGCCAGGTCCTCCATCGTCACCAACCCTTGGATTTATCTCCCTTTCTAAATCTGCCAAATCTGATTGGCGTGAACGGCATCTCACTCTTGTTGTAACTTCTCAGATCACTAGGGAGTTAAGCAGCTGTTCATGTTCACCTTAGCCATTTGCATTTCTACCTCAATTTGCCCACTTCTCAAATAGATTTCTAGGAGGCTTTAGTTGAATTTCTTTCCAACCTTATACAAAATTCTTTTTTTTTTTCTGACAAAAACCATGTCATTTAGAAAGGAATTTCTTACCTAGAATATCTATGAATCCCTTGTTAGTTTTGGATGTTAAAAATTCCTTTTTTAATCTGTCACCCATCTGTTAACTCTGTCTATAATTTCCTTGTTAAAAGGAAATTCTTAATTTTGATTTACAATTCAGAGTCTTGTATTGGTTAGCACTGGTTAAGCTGTGTAACCAGTAGACTCGAACATGTAGTAAGTGACTTAACACAATAGAAACTTTGTGTTAAGCTAAGAAATAATATCTCAAGTTAAGCTAAGAAATCATATTTCCCCCTCACATAGCAGTCCATGATAATTCCAAGCCATCAGTAAGGTTGGAAGTCTCATTCTCTGTGGATGGCTCACAGGTTGAGTCACAGGTTGACATGGCCCCATTGTCTTCATGCTTGTGGTTGTCATTCGGGTTGTCATGGCAGGGCTGGCACTCCCCGCTGTTTTCTACCTGGCAGTACTTCCTGGGAGGTGAGCAATACGCTGAACGCAAAGTGGGAAGAGAAAGGGCATGAGCAAAGATCTCAACCCCAACCTAATTTACCCCAAAATATATGTATTTGGGATATCTTGAAACAGCTGCTGCAGAGCCAACAAATAGAGCTGGCCTTCCAAAGCTGTCCTTTGTGGGGAAAGTTTGCATCTGTAGAGAATCTTCATCAACATAGCCACTTGTCCCCCTTTCTGTACCTTTTTATATGTAGGCGAGATTGAGAATCTGACACCTTTAAACCTTGGAAAAGAAACTTGCTATCTATTCTCCCTGAGGGAGGCTCATCTACATATCCAGGCCACCTTTGGAGCCAGCCCTCTTCCTTTCTTCCTCCCATTACCTGTCTTGCCACTGAAACCTATTTTTGGACATATTTTGAGTCTGGATTCTTTCTGTAATTTCAAAATGGCAGATAAGCTTCTGCTACCTATTGGGAAGCTGGATCTTCATACTGAAGGCTCTTGTGTATACACATTGAATAAATTTGTATGCCTTTTAATTGATAAATCAATCAGCCTTGTGCCAGTAATTTTTTAGCGAACCGATAATCTCTGTGGCTGCTTTTCCTCACCCTGTGGGGCCCAATCACCCTCTGACTCCTCGTTGTTTTTATGTTAGATTCTGGAATCCATAAACCACTTCTTCCTTCTGTGGCTTCTCCAAAGGTTGGAGGAAGACAGTTTTCTCTGTTCATTCACCGTCTTGTGAGAAATCCAAAAAATGCATCTAGAGTCTCACATTTCTCCAGAGAAGTGAAACAGTCATCTGTCTGCTCACCCACCCCCTAAGAGTTTCTTCCTGGAGTAGCCTAAATATATCTTCTCTTCCCAACTCCACTTAACCAACTTAAGCATTCTAATCTCAAGATCACTCATTCTCCCAAAAGAGATTTGGGCAGCCCTTTCCCATAACTCTGTGAATACACTCAAGTCAGTAACCCAATCCTGCAATTGTACTTTTTGTACATAAATGCCTATTTCTGCAGAAAAAGTTCACAGAGAAACTTTAATTCATTGATCAAGTTCCTCCACCTGCTGCCTGCAGAAATTGTTCCAATGGGCTGGTGCAGATCGCCCCCTGGCGGCCAGAGTCCAGCTTTTCTCCAGGCGTTCTTGGCGATTCCCTCCAGAGTCGCTAAGCTTTTATGGTTTTTCTTTTGTTTTTTACTCAGGCCCAGGCTGGAGTGCAGTGGTGCAATCATGGCTCACTGCGGCCTCAAACTCCTGGGCTCAAGAGATCCTCCTGCCTCAACTTCCCAAGTGGCTAAGGGGATAGTTACTTGCCATCACGCCCAGCTAGTTTTTAAATTTTTTTGTGGAAACAGGGTCTCACTATGTTGCCAGGCTGGTTTCAAACTCTTGGGCTCAAGGGATTCCCGCCCTCCCCCCTCCCCGGTCCCCCTGACCCCCCCCAACCTCCATCAGCCCCCTACCTCCACCTCCCAAAACACTGGGATTACAGGTGTGCGCCACTGCGCCCAGCCCCCAGGATATTCAGGATGTTTTGTTTTGTTTTGTTTTTGTGTTTTGAGCCGGAGCTCCATCTGTTGCCAGACTGGAGTGCAGTGGCCCGATCTTGGCTCACTGCAACCTCCACCTCCCGGTTTCAAGCGATTCTCCTGCCTCAGTCTCCCGAATAGCTGGGACTACAGGGGCACAGCCACACCCGGCTAATTTTTGTATTTTTAGTAGAGATGAGGTTTCACCATATTGTTCAGGCTGGTCTCGAACTCCTGAACTTGTGCTCCACCCGCCTCTGCCTCCCAAAATGCTGGGACGACAGGCAGGAGCCACTGCCCCGCTGCCCCCAGGATGTTTTTCTGTCTCCTCTGTGACCTCCTGCAATCCCCAGCTACACTGGCTGCTTCTTGCCCTTGATTTTTGAATACCATCCACCCAGATGCAAATAACTCAGAAGATATACTTCCAGCCTGACTCCCCCGAACTCCAGACCATGCAACTGACCACCTCCTAGATTTCTGTCTCTAGAAGTTCCATGGACCAGCTGCCCAGACCCAACACGCCCCACCTGGAGCTCATCATTTCCCACTAGCCGGCTCCCTGCATATTCCTGACCCCAACAGCTGACACCACTGTCTCCTGCAGAGTGACATTGGCTCTCCTACCCTCTCGATCTGCTGTGGGTCGAATCATGTCCTCCAAAAGGACAGGGTGAAATTCTAACTCCTCGTACCTGTTACTGAGACAGTATTTGGAAATAGAGACTTTGCAGATGAAATTAAGATGTCAGTCAGCTCATGCCTGTATTCCCAGTGCTTTAGGAGGCAGAGGCAGGAGATTGCTTAAAGTGGAATTCAAGACCAACCTGGGCAACATAGCAAGGCACCCCTCTGAAAAAAAAAAAAAGTAACTGGGCATGGTGGCCTACGCCCATAGTTTCAGCTACTGGAAGGCAGGAGGATCGCCTGACTCCAAAAGTTTGAGGCTGCAGTGAGCTATGATTTAGCCACTGCACCCCAGCCTGGGCGACAGAGTGAGACCCTATCTCAAAGAAACTGGTGGGGCATGGTGGCTCACGCCTGTAATCCCAGCCCTTTGGGACGATGGGGCGGGCAGATCACCTGAGGTCAGGAGTTCGAGACCAGCCTGGCCAACCTGGTGAAACCCCATCTCTACTAAAAATATAAAAATTAACCAGATGTGGTGGCAGGAGCCTGTAATCCCAGCTACTCGGGAGGCTGAGGCAGGAGAATCGCTCGAACCTGGGATGTGGAGGTTGCAGCGAGCCGAGATCGTGCCACTGCACTCCAGGCTGGACAACAGAGCAAGACTCCATCTCAAAACAAAAACAAAACAAAAAGACCCAGCTGGCTTGAGGCAGAGACTTCTACAACGTTTTTCGTATCATTTGGTGTTATTTACTGCAATCTGTGCTCTAACACAAAATGATATAAATGATTGGTAGTAGCCCCTAGACATAATGTGGAGGTTTGGACTGACAGATGACTTTCTATTCAGGGGTAGGAGCAGATGAGAAGGACTCCTGGGCCGGGCGTGGTGGCTGACGCCTGTAATCCCAGCACTTTGGGAGGCCGAGGTGGGTGGATCACGAGGTCAAGAGATCGAGACCATCCTGGTCAACATGGTGAAACCCCGTCTCTACTAAAAATACAAAAATTCAGCTGGGCATGGTGGCGCGTGCCTGTAATCCCAGCTACTCAGGAGGCTGAGGCAGGAGAATTGCCTGAAACCAGGAGGCGGAGGTTGCGGTGAGCCGAGATCGCGCCATTGCACTCCAGCCTGGGGAACAAGAGCGAAACTCCGTCTCAAAAAAAAAAAAAAAGAGACTCCCGCTACGACTGTAGGGCTGGGGTGCAGTAGGGCTGAGGCTGGGGCTGGGCCTTCTATGGCAGATGGGAGCCAGGGAGGAGGCCGAACTGAGCTGACTTTCCCGTGGCTGCAAAGAGAAGGCCAATGGGAGGGCGCTGGGGTGGGGTTTAGGATAAAGGCTTTGGAAGCGCTCAGGTGTTGGAGTATAAGAGCAATCATGCTGCAGCTGAGATGAAGCCAGTACTGCCGACGCCACCGTACCGACCGCTTGCCGAGCTGCGGTGTCAGCGTCTGCTCGGCTGTACCGTCATCCCCACACCTTGTCATCCCATAAAGGGCTGAAGGAGATTGTTGGCGGTGACTGGGATCATATTGTGAAGAGAGAAGTAAGTATTTGGGTCTGAATTTATGTACCATACTGAGAATTCCACAATGGACCAAGCAGTGAACGGTGCTGCTGGGATGAATATTGTGGAGAGGTAATGTAGTTTGAAGCTCAGGGAGAGTTTAAGAGTTCGGACTGGGCGAGGTGGCTCATGCTTGTAATCCCGGCACTTTGGGAGGCAGAGGCGGGCGGATTACGACGTCAGTTCAAGACCAGCCTGCCCAACACAGTGAAACTCCATCTCTACTAAAAATAAAAAAAATTAGCCGGGCGTGGTGGCGTTCGCCTATAGTCCCAGCTACTCAGGAGGCTGAGGCGGGAGAATTGCTTGAACCTGGGAGTCAGAGGTTGCGGTGAGCCGGGATTAAGCTGCTGTACTCCAGCCTGGGCGACAGAGCGAGCCTCTGTCTCAAAAAAAAAAAAAAAAAAAAGTCCTGCAAGTGTAACAGCGATGCTGTTTGATCAGGAGAATGAGGCCATAGTCACCAGGGGCTCTCCTACTAGATTAGTGGTAGGGGGTAAGCAAGATTCCTGAGATTTGCCAGGAGTCGCCCAAAAGCGATTCGTGGAGGCCGTGTCTGAAGGCCTCGGATAAGTGGTAGAATTCAGCTGTGGACGCGCTGCTAGTTGGAAGTTGCTGGGCAGAAGAGTGAGTCCGTGCGCAATTATAAGCGTGACGCACCTGTGAAGCTTCAAGGGGTTTGAATAAGGATCGCCATCCTAAGTGCTATGTGGCTTACCAAGGAATAGGCAGGAAGGGGTCTTAGGTCGGTTTGTCGTGGACAAATAGAGCTTGTCATCCCTATCCCAAATAGGGATAGCATGAAAGCGGTCGGCTATGTGTTCTTAGGAGGTAAGAATAAGGGTAAGCCGAATTATACTGCAGCCGCCCAGCTTTGGGGGTGCTGCCTCAAGTACCATGGAGCCAGGAACAGTACTGAGCTGACTCTCCTGTTGCTGCGAGGAGAAGCCTCATTCACCTGTGTGGGCTTCAGGTGAAGTCCCTATAGAGGCATCCTTACTATAAAAGCCGTAATACGTGGTAGACACAGGAGATTGTTGGGTCAGGAGCTTGATAGATCCTGGGTAATAAATATTCTTACTAGCATATTTAGTGAGCCTGAGGTATTTTGAGTATGAACAAGTCTAACAAGCAGGGGAAGAGACCCTCCTAGTGCGTAAAATAAGAAATGTGAGCTTGCGTTGAGGCATTCTGGTTGTTTGCCTCCGCAGATGATGATGATGAAGCTAGGAACTACCGTAGCTTCAAAGAATGTAAAATATGATTAGTTCTGTGGCTATGGATGTTGTAATGTTAAAAACCTGTAAGGATGTGAGTGTAGAGATATGGGGCTTTTTTTGTAGAGGCGATTCACTGGACAGGTGGTCCTGGCTTGCTGTAACTAGGAGGTAGCAGCCAGGCTGTTGAGATTAGCAGGGGCAGCCAGCCGTGGTGGCTCATGCCTGTAACCCCAGCACTTTGGGGGGACAAGCTGGGTGAATCACCTGAGGTCAGGAGTTCAAGACCAGCCTGGCCAACATGGTGAAACCCCGTCTCTACTAAAAATAGAAGAAATTAGCTGGGCGTGGTGGTGGGCACCTGTAATCCCTGCTACTCGGGAGGCTGAGGCAGGAGAATCGCTTGGACCTGGAAGGTGGAGGTTGCAGTGAGTTGGAGACCATGCCATTGCACTCCAGGCTGGGCAACAAGAGTGAGACTTTGTCTCAAAATAAAAGATTAGAAGGGGCAATGTCAGCAGACCAGAAGAGAATATTAATGAGAGGTTGGATGAATTGTTGAACTGATTAAAAAATGGCAAGGCAACAAGGCTGGTGAATGAGCTGTGGGTAGTCACGCTGATTCAGATTATAGAATTTTTAGAGAATCATGTCGTTGGTAATAGTATAATAATAATAATGGAATAATAATGTTGAGCATTGAGTTAAATGTAGATTTTGTGTTTAACCGAGGCCATATGTGTTGCAGTTGGAAACTAGTGATGTGAGGCCCGCTGCACCCTCACGGGCAGCAAATACCAGTAGGAAATGGATATTCTTCTACTAGATGCTAGAGCGAAGTGTGTATCTAATGTTAGGAGAATATTTATAATAAACATTGATAATATGCCTCCTGGGCATAGTCAGGATGATATTAGATGAGACTGATAGACTAATACTCCTAGCAGTGGTATGATGCCACTGATACATTGACGTGGATAGAGGGCGTTTGGTAAATATGGTCTATCACAATCTAATGAGTCAATCATTTATTTTGGTTTAAACTGTTTGCCAATGCAGTGTAATGCTTTTTGTGTTCATTCATAATTGAGCCCAGGATTAAGACAATAACTAGTGTGAGGGCTATGCTTGTCATTAGTGTAAGGTTATTTGTTTGAAGGGCTCGTGGTAGGGGTAGCAGTAGAGCGATTTCCAGGTCAAAGGGGCAAGGAGTTGGCTACTCGGGAAAATTGCACGGAAAAGGGGAGCGGGCGGGGGTTACTGAGTCAAACCTGCATTCATGGGGGCTGGAGTTTTCCGTATAAATATAAAGTTGTGGGAGTCAAAAGGCAAGTATTATTAGGCATAGGGCCAGTAAGGTGTTGATCACTAGGGCTAGTGTTAGGTTAATTACTCTTTTGGATATTATCAAAACCAATTGATTGGAGGTCAACAGTACTGCTTATACTAAAAGAGCAGCATCTTCAACAGTAGATAGAGACGTACAGGAATAGTCGGCCGGGCGCCGTGGCTCACACCTGTAATCCCAGCACTTTGGGAGGCCAAGGTGGGTAGATCACGAGGTCAGGAGTTCGAGACCAGCCTGGCCAAAATGGTGAAACCCCATCTCTACTAAAAATTAAAAAATTAGCTGGGGAAGATGGCAGGTGCCTGTAATCCCAGCTACTCGGGAGGCTGAGGCAGGAGAATCAATTGAACCTGGGGGGCAGACGTTGCAGTGAGCTGAGATCACCCCCTGTGCTCCAGCCTGGGCAACAGAGTGAAACTTGGTCTCAAAAAAAAAAATTGTCATATTATATCTACCAAATGTCAATATCAGGCAGTGGCTTCAAAGCCAAAGTGGTGGTTGGATGTAAAGTGAAATTTTTTTTTTTTTTTTTTTTTTTTTGAGACAGAGTTTCGCTCTTTTACCCAGGCTGGAGTGCAATGGCGCAATCTCGGCTCACCGCAACCTCTGCCTCCTGGGTTCAAGCAATTCTCCTGCCTCAGCCTCCTGAGTAGCTGGGACTACAGGCGTGAGCCACCATGCCCAGCTAATTTTTGTATTTTTAGTAGAGATGGAGTTTCACCGTGTTGACCAGGATGGTCTCGATCTCTTGACCTCGTGATCCACCCACCTCGGCCTCCCAAAGTGCTGGGATTACAAGCATGAGGCACCGCGCCCGGCTGTAAAGTGAAATTTTAATTGGCAGAGCAGGCAGATAGTGAGAAATGTTGATCCAGTAATATGAAGTCCATGAAACCCTGTGGCTATGAAGAGTATTGAGCCGTAGATTCCATCCAAGATAGTAAAATGGGCCTCCAAGTATTCTGAGATTTATAGGAGGGTGAAGTAAATACCTAAAACACCTTAAATGTGACGGTTAGTGCTTGAAATAAGTGCTTTCAATTATCAACTACTTTTTTTTTTTTTTTTTTTTTTGAGACAGAGTTTCTGTCATCCACGCTGGAGTGTAGTGGCAAGATCTTGGCTCACTGCAATCTCTGCCTCCTGGGTTCAAGCGACTCTCGTGCCTCAGCCTCCAGAGTAGCTGGGACTATGGGCACATGCCACCACTCCCAGCTAACTTTTCTATTTTTAGTAGAGGTGGGGTTTCACCGTGTTAGCCAGGCTGGTCTTGAACTCCTGACCTTGTGATCCACCCGCCTCTGCCTCCCAAAGTGCTGGGATTATAGGCCTGAGCCACCGCAGCCGGCCTTGATTACCTTTTAATAGGCTGTGGTGAGCCCAAGTAATTGAAACTTCTGATGCAAGTAGTACAGAGTATTCAGGAGGGATACTTCTAAGGGACTGAGGGGGAAAATGCCTGTTGGGAGTCAGCGCCCTCCTAATTCTGGAGCTGGGGCGAGGCTGGAGTGGCAGAATGCTCAGAAGAAGCCTGCAAAGAAGAATACTTCTGAGATAATAGGATTATACCATATCGGAGGCCTTTTTGGACGACTGTTGTCTGGTGGCCTTGAAATGTACTTTCTCGGATAATATCACGTCATTATTGATATATAGTTAGTGTGCTGGTTAGTAGGCCTAGGGTTAAGAGAGTCATGGGGTTCAAGTGCAACCACGTGGCCAGGCCAGATGTGATTAGGAGAGCTGAGAGAGCGCCTGCTAGTGGTCAGGGTTGGGCATGACTATGAGGTAGGCACGTGTTTGGTGGGTCATGTGTTGTCCTGTAGATAAAGGCTTACGTGTAAATGTACAAGCCTGAATAAGGGCTACGGCAAATTTGAGAATAGTGAGTAAACTTGGAATAAAAAGAGTGATTGAAGCTGTGGGAAGACTAATGGTTGACAGCTCTAGAGTGGCCACTCCGATTAAATTAAAAGACTGGCTGTAATGTTGGCTGTTAATCACACCGCTAATGTGAGTCACACATTGGTTGAATAAATAGACTAACAGTTTCTACAATTACTAGTATGGGGCTAAGTGGGGCAGGTAGGCCTTGTGGTAAAAAGTGAGCTAAGGAGACTTTTTTTTTTTTTTTTTTTGAGACGAGTCTCTCTCTGTCACCCAGGCTGGAGTACAGTGGTGCAATCTCAGCTCACTGCAACCTCCGCCTCCCAAGTTCAAGCAATTCTCCTGTCTCAGCCTCCCGAGTAGCTGGGACTACAGGTGCCCCCCACCACACCCGGCTGATTTTTGTATTTTTAGTAGAGACGGGGTTTCACCATATTGGTCAGGCTAGTCTTGAACTCCTGACCTCGTGATCCACCCACTCAGCCTTCCACAGTGCTGTGATTACAGGTGTGAGCCACCGAGTCTGGCCAGGAGACATTTGTTTTAAAGCAGAACCTGTAATTCCTACGCCTGCTCATAAAGGAATTGCTATACCTCGATGTATCGATGATTGTGTAGTTGGTGTAAATGAATGGGGTAGAAGTCTGAGGAGGTTGCTCAAGACAATGAAGAAAATTGAGGACAGCAGTATAAAGGATCAGGTTCATGCTTTAATGCTAGGGGTAATTATTATTTGTTTTGTACAAATCATTGTTGAATAGAAACTAGTTGGTTACTAATTAGGTGACTGAGGGTTGGAAATAGTATGGTGGGAAATAAAATGGTTAAAACGACTGTGGGTAGGCCTAGCATTTTGAGGACAGTAAAAGAAATCAATAGAATTTTGTTCATTTTAGTTCTCAGGGGGGTTTGTTTTTGCATTTTGTTTATCTTTGGTACAGGAAGTATATGGTAAATAAAATTCAATTATCTTTAACTGAATAATGGAGAATAAAGTCATGATTATTGAAAGGTTGACAAGGAGTCATGTGGAAGTACCTAGTTGAGGCAGTCACTGCAGAGAAGTGCAGATCCCCTCCGTCTTTAACTTAAAAGGTTAAGTGTGGCCGGGCAAGGTGGCTCACACCTGTAATCCCGGCACCTTGGGAGGCCGAAGCAGGCCGATCACAAGATCAGGAGTTCAAGACCAGCCTGGTCAACATGGTGAAACCCCATCTCTACCGAAAATACAAAAATTAGCTAGGCATGGTGGTGCATGCCTGTAGTCCCAGCTCCTTGGGAGGCTGAGACAGGAGAACCGCTTGAACCCAGGAGGCGGAGGTTGCAGTGAGCTGAGACTGCGCCACCGCACCCCAGCCTGGGTGCCAGAGTAAGACTCCGTCTCCAAAATAAAAAAAAGTTAATGCTGGGTAGCTTTACAGTGATATGATACTGTGGATGCTGATTAATATTCTGTTGTAGGATATATCAAACTTTTATAACATCAGTCTATGTTTTGGCCGTTATAAATAATCTTGCCATGAATGTTCATGAGAAGTTTTGTATAGACACATATTTTCAATCCTCTTATATATACACCTAGGAGTAGAAAAGGTGAATCATATGGTATATCTGACATTTTGAGGAACTGCAAAACTATTTTCCAAAGTGGCTGTACCCTTTCATAATCCAGCAATGTACGAGGGTTCCAATTTCTCCGCATCCTCATCAACACTCATTATTGGCTGCGTTTTAGAGTCTAGCCATCTTGGTGGAAGCGAAATGGTGCCTCCTTGTGGTTTTGATTTGCATTTCCCTAGTGACTAATGATGTTGACCATATTTTCACATGCTGGCCCAGCATCTTTGGATAAATGTTGATTCAAATTTTTTTTTTAAAGTGAATTCTATGGTAATAGACATAAAACTGTGTTTAGACCCACACGTTTCTGAGCACTGGCCATAGTGAAGGCCTGGCCGTGCCGTGGTTAAAGGTAGTTTGATTCAAACATCTGGGGATTGCATCTGTTATGAAGCCTAATGAGGGAATAGTTCATGAGTGCAGGACGTCTTCGGATGAGATTCACATATGAATCGGGACCTCTACTGGAGAATTGTTGCTTATCAGCTCCCAGTAGTTGAAGTTCTCCTGGCTTTGTCTGCTGTTGGGATTCTATAAGAATCGAAGTCTAACTTTTCATAATCCGTGTATTCATAGCTTCAATATCATTGGTGGCTAATTGCTTTGACCGTAAGACAAGGGCTGTTAATTTCATTTGTTATATACAGAATACAAAGGGATGGGAGGGCAATCAAAATTAAGATCAAGGCAGGTAAGATAGTTCAGACAGAGACTGTGTAATCTCAGCACTTTGGGAGGTTGAGGTGGGCGGGTCACAAGGTCAAGAGATGGAGACCATCCTGGCTAACATGGTGAAACCAAGTCTCTACTAAAATACAAAAAAAAATTATCCTGGCATGATGCCATGTGCCTGTAATCCCAGATACTCGGGAGGCTGAGGCAGGGGAATCTCTTGAACCCGGGAGGTGGAGATTGCAGTGAGCCGAGATTGTGCCGCTGCACTCCAGACTGATGACAGAGCAAGACTCCCTCTCAGAAAAAAGACGGTTCAGACAGTCTTGATTTCTCTGGCATCTATGGTGCTAGCGTGAGTTAATTTTGTTGTATTAGAGAAATAACGCATAGGATTGGGCCTGAAGCCCTTTTCTTCAGTCGGATTCCTGGGCCAGCTAATAGTGATGAATGGGCAGACTGTGTCCACCTACATTGTGAGTCCGATGGACCAGGGAATGAGCCACCTCCCGGGCAGGATGGAGAGGGACTGCATGAGACTTCAGCACACTACTCAGAACGGCATGGGATCTGAAGCTTATGAATTGTGTATTGCTGGAATTTTCCATTTAATATTTTTAGACTGCAGTTGACTGCAGGTAACTAAAACCCGAGAAAGCAAAACTGCAGATAAAGGGGGACTAGTGTACTAATATATGCTAGAGCGTGGGTAAACCGAAAACGTTAAGTGAAAGAAGCCATATACAAAAAGATGACACGTTGTTTATGATTTGATCTTTATGAAATATCCTAAATAGGCAAATAGGTAAATTAGCTCGACTCAGCCATTTCACAAGGTATATATATGTGAGGGGGTCTTCAGAAAGTTGAGGGAGGGCCAGGCACAGTGGCTCATGCCTGTAATCCCAGCACTTTGGAAGGCCGAGGCAGGTGGATCATGAAGTCAGGTGTTCGAGACCAGCCTGTCCAATATGGTGAAACACCATCTCTACTAAAAATACAAAAATTAGCTGGGCATGGTAGTGTGTCCATGTCCCAGCTACTTGGGAGGCTGAGACAGAATTGCTGGCACCCAGGAGGCAGAGGTTGCAGTGAGCCAAGATGGTGCTACTGTACTCTGGCCTGGGCAACAGAGCAAGACTCCATCTCAAAAAGAAAAAAAGTTAAAGTTCATGGAAAATGTACATTATTAAAGAGCTATACATGGATTTCAAAATCTTTTTACACCAAAATAAACTCATACTAACCTGTTGCAACATGTCTGAACAGGGTCTAGTTTGAGTCATTAAGAAAGATAAGACATCAGTTTGAAAAGTGCCTCTATCAGAGCACATGAATTCTGCTAAAACTGAAACAAGAACAAAGATCAGATTGATGGAGGAAGAGGGATGCTGTGGCTGGCACCTGCAATCTCAGACACTCGGGAGGCTGAGGGAGGAGAATTGCTTTGTGTCCCTGGATGAGATGATGCTTTCCTACATAGGACACCAAAAGTACAAGCAGCCACAGAGAAAAAGAGAAACTGGACTTCACCAAATGTGGTTTTGGGGTGGGAATTCTCACTCTGTGAGTGAGGCTGGAGTGCAATGGTGCGATCTCGGCTCACTGCAACCTCCACCTCCCGGGTTTGAGCGATTCTCCTGCCTCAGCCTCCTGCGTGGCTGGGACTACAGGTGCGCACCAGCATGCCTGGTTGATGTATTTTTAGTAGAGGTGGGGTTTCACCATGTTGGTCAGGCTGGTCTGACTCCTGACTGAGATGATCAGCCCACCTCAGCCCCCCAGAGTGTTCGGATTATAGGCATGAGCCACCGTGCCCAGCCAAAATTGTTTTTTAAAAACAGTTTTTTCTTTTTCCCAAAGAACACTATCAACAAAGTGAAAAAATAACCCACAGAAATGGGAGAAAAATATTCACAGATATAACAAGGGTCTAGTGTCCACAATATATAAGGAACTCTTCAGGAGGCTGAGGCAGGATAATTGCTTGAACCCGGGAGGTGGAGTTTGCGGTGAGCTGAGATCATGCCATTGCACTCCAGCCTGAGCAACAAAAGCGAAACTCCTTAAAAAAAAAAAACCAAAACAACAACAACAACAAAAACTCTTACAGCTCAATGATTAAAAGACAAT
>NW_022437028.1:752928-754069 GCF_009761245.1 Sapajus apella
GCTGGAGTGCAGTGGCATGACTGTAGCTCACTGCAGCCTTGAACTCCTGGGCTCAAGTGACACTCCTGCTTCAGCGTCTTCAGTAGTTGGGACTACAGGTGCATGTCACCATGCCCAGCTAATTTTTTATTACTTATTTAATTTATTTTGAGTTGGGGATCTCATTATGTTGCCCAGGCTGGCCTTGAACTCTCAGCCTCCCAAATGCTAGAATTACAGGTGTGAGCAACTGTGCCCCACCATGATATTTAAAATAAGCCAAGAAGCTCCTGACGGGGGGCATTTAGACATTTCTCCGGGGAAGATATATAAGTGGCCAATAAGCACATGAAAACATGCTGAACATTATTAGTCCATAAGGGAGATTCAAATCAAAATCACGAGATACCACCTCACACCCTCCTCACTCCCACTACTGGCAGAAAGATAATAGCAAATGTGGTCAAAGATTGTGCAAAAATTTGGGATCATCATACATCGAAATATAGAATGATAGAGCACTGTGTAAAACAATCTGGCAGTCCTTCAAAAGGGTAACCACATGGCTGAGTGCAGTGGTTCATGCCTGTAATCCCAGCACTTTGGGAGGCCCAGGCAGGTGGATCACGAGGTCAGGAGTTCAAGACTAGCCTGGCCAGCATGGTGAAACCCAGCTCTACTAAAAATACAGACAGTAGACGGGCGTGGCGGCGGATGCCTGTCATCCCAGCTGCTTGGGAGACTGAGGCAGAATTGCCTAAGTACTACAGCAACATTACTCTAATTTTTTATTGAGGTAGAATTCACATACCATAAAATTCACCACTTTGAAGTAGTTTTTAGTACATTCATGAAGTTGTGCAGCTGTCACCACTGTGTAATTCTGGAACATTTTCATCAGCCAAGAAAAAGCCCACTCCCTCCTCCACTACCCCCTAGCAAGCATGAATCTACTTTTTGGATTTGCCAACTCTGGACATTTTATGGGAATGGAATAGTATAATATGTGTGATCTTTTGTGACTGGCTGTTTTTAAGCTTTATTCATGTCGTGGCATATATATTATATACAATATATATATTATATATCATATACAATATATATAATATATATCATATACAATATATATAATATATATCATATACAATATATATAATATATA
>NW_022437028.1:759069-779705 GCF_009761245.1 Sapajus apella
CTCTTTTAGTTATCTTAAAATGTATGATTAAATTATTATTGATTATAATAAGCTGGTGGCTCTGGGGACAGTTGTTGTGGGGGTGGGGGCGAAGCTAGGGCATCAGCAAGAAGTGAACGAGGAATTGGGCAGAAGGGCCCAGTGCCAGGCTAAGGTCAGACAGGGTGACCCGCTTGTCGCTGTTCTGTGGCTCTCCCGGGGCAGACCTCTCAGGAGGTTAGAGCCAGGCCAGGCACAGAACCTGAGACCAGACTGAGATGAGATCCAGAACCCAGGATCTGGGCATCACAGCTGGAGAAGAAACAGAAGGATCCATGCCCACCCTGTCACCTTGAATAGCCCATGCATTTCTGTACCATTCACCCCCATATTGCAAGTTAGCCTGCTCAGCCCAGACCACCCCTGAGGAGAGACCACGGAGGTGCCCGGTGCTGGTTGCTAGGATCACTCCACCGCCTGGAATGCTTCCCCTGAGTGCAAACGGATTAGCAACTTGGAGTTTCTGTGGATGGCAATGGGAAATGAATTTACGAGGGTTTCAGGCACATTTCAGAATGACTCTCCTCTAAGAAAAATGTGCATGCCAACCATGCAAGCTTAGAGCAAGCAGAGGAATTAGAGCAGCAGCTGCCCACATTAGGAAGGGGGAACGGAGAATCCCAGCACTTGGGGAGGCCGAGGCGGGCGGGTCACGAGGTCAAGAGATCGAGACCGTCCTGGCCAACGCGATGAAACCCCATCTCTACTAAAAATACAAAAATCAGCCGGGCGTGGTGGCGGGTGCCTGTAATCCCAGCTACAGGGGAGCCGAGGCAGGAGAACCGCTGGAACCCGGGAAGCAAAGGTTGCAGTGAGCCGAGATCTCCCCGGTGCGCCCCAGCCTGGGCACAGAGCAAGACGCCATCTCTATTAATCAGTTAATTTAATCAATAAGATTAATTAAGAATAACGGAAGAAGGAAAGGAGGGAGAAAGAGAAGGGAATGGGGAGAGAAAAGAAGGAAGGCCCTTTACGGAGCTGGACGGAGCGGGCGTTTATGGCAAGTGGGCCTGGTGTGTGGAGAGCTGGCCCGGGTGCATCGTCGCCTTCGGAGCTCTGCCGCTCGCTCCCGGAGGGGTGCCCTGAGCAGAGGCAGCGGTTTTGCCCAGGGGGTTCCCAAAACCACGTTCCGGTCCAGACAGCCTGGGCCGGGCGCACGTGGCGGGTCCCGCTAAAACGCTGTTCTCATGGCGCCCTCTGGTGTCCAGGCCGTGCAACAGCAGGAAGCCCGGCGGCTCTGCAGAGGAGCTCGCGCGCTGCAGGGAACCTGCAGTCAGGACCATCGCCCAACCTCTGGGCGGTGCCGCGGCCCCACTGACCCTCACCTGTGCTCAGGTCCCAGCTACGATGGGAGGAGGATGCAGGGCTGAGGCTCTAGTTCTGCACAGGGCCCAGAGATGCTTTGTCCGGGGGTACATCCCCAGTGTCAGGGCAGGGAAGATTTCTATTAGATCATTGTCCTTCACATTATGATAACAGCAGGAGAAACCTGGCTGGGTGTGATGGCTCATGTTTGTGATCCCAGCGCTTTGGGAGGCCGAGGCAGGAGGATTGCTTGAGGCCAGGGGTTTGAGACCAGCCTGGGCAATATAGGGAGACTCCGTCTCTACAAAAAAATAAAAACATTATCGATCATGGTGGCACATGCCTATAGTTCCACCTATTTGGCGGGCTGAAACCAAATAGGATCTCCTCAGCCCAGGAATTCAAGGCTGCAGTGAGCTATGCCACTGTACTCACTCCAGTCTGGGCAACAGAACAAGACCTTGTCTCTTTAAAACACACAGAGACACATGTGCACGTGCGCGCACGTGCACACACACACACACGGTAAATGGTGCAGACACTGTGTACAGGAACCGTAATACTTACAGCTTTCCTATTTGCATTGGACAGTGAGGAATTCCAGGCTCAGCAAACAAGTACGGAGCTGGAATTTCAGGCCGTTTTCTCTCACATGCCTCAGCCACGTCATGCCAACTCCTAGTGAAACGTTTGTGAAAGAGCTAGTGCAGGCTTCTGATATCAGTATTAAAAGATTCCCTTGGCCGGGCGCGGTGGCTCATGCCTGTAATCCCAGCACTTTGGGAGGCTGAGGCGGGCAGATCACCTGAGGTAAGGAGTTCGAGACCACCCTGGCCAACAGGGTGAAACCCCGTCTGTACTAAAAATATATATAAATATACACAAAAATTAGCTGGCTGTGGTGGTGGGCACCTGTAATCCCTGCTACTCAGGAGACTGAGGCAGGAGAATTGCTTGAACCCAGGAACCAGAGGTTGCAGTGAGCCAAGATCACACCACTGCACTCCAGCCTGGAAAAAGAAGAGGGTCTCCCAAAAGAATTGAAAACAAGTATTCAAAGAAATGTTTGTACACAAATGTTCACAGCCGTGTTTTCCACAACAGCCAAAAGGTGGAAGCAACCCACATGTCTGCCCAGAAACTGGTGGATGGGTAAGCAAAATGTGTTTTACGCACACAGTGGGTGTTACTCAAGCCATAAAACGGAAATGAGTGTTGGTATGTGCCACCATGTGGATGAACCTGAAAACAGGCCAAGTGACATAGTTCACAACAGCAAAGACACAGAATCAACCTAAGTGCCCATCAGTGGTAGACCGGATGAAGATGATGTGATACATACACCATGATTTCATTCTTTTTGCACAGTATTCCATGGTGTGTGTGCACATATACGTATAAATATATATATACGTATATACACATATGTATATGTATATATGTATATCCATGTGTATACATATGTGTGTATATATGCATATATGTGTGCATATGTATACAGTTACAGGTATATACACATGTATGCACACATGTGTATATGTACATACATGCACACATACACAAATACATGTGTGCATATGTACATATCTGTAGACGTGCACATATGCACACATGTGTATCTGTATCATATATACATATATATGTATGTACACATGTATATGTGCCTGTGTACATATATGCATGCAGATATTCACATATACATATACACGTGTGTATGTATGTATACACGTGTATATCTGTATATTTACACATATACATGTGCGCACACACCATGGAATACTGTGCAAAAAGAATGAAATCATGGTGTATGTATCACATCATCTTCATCTGGTCTACCACTGATGGGCACTTAGGTTGATTCTGTGTCTTTGCTATTGTGAACTGTGTCACTTGGCCTGTTTTCAGGTTCATCCACATGGTGGCACATACCAACACTCATTTCCGTTTTATGGCTTGAGTAACACCCACTGTGTGCGTAAAACACATTTTGCTTACCCATCCACCAGTTTCTGGGCAGACATGTGGGTTGCTTCCACCTTTTGGCTGTTGTGGAAAACACGGCTGTGAACATTTGTGTACAAACATTTCTTTGAATACCTGTTTTCAATTTTTTTGGGAGACCCTCTTCTTTTTCCAGGCTGGAGTGCAGTGGTGTGATCTCAGTTCACTGCAACCTCCACCTTCTGGGTTCTAGCAATATACACATATATACATATGTGTGTATATCTGTATATATACATACACATATATATACACACAGACATACACATAGATATTCCTGGAACACAATGGAATACTATGCAGTCATAAAAAAGAATGAAATCATGTTCTCTGCAGCAACATGGATACAGCTGGAGGCCATTATCCCAAGTGAATTAACACAGGAGCAGAAAACCTAATACCACATGTTCTTACTTAAAGTGGGATGTAAACATTGGGTTCACACGGACATAAAGTTGGCAACAGTAGACACTGGAGATGAGTAGAGGGTGGAAGGAAGATGGGGGCAAGCATTGAAAAACTACCTGTTGGATACCACGCTCACTGTCTGAGAGAGGGGATCATTCATACCCCCAACCTCAGCATCATGCATCAACCCAGGCAGCAAACCTGCACACGTACCCCCAGAGTCTAGAAGAAGTTGAAATTATTTTAAAAAGAAAAAAAATGCTAAGTGAAATAAGCTAGACAAGAATCTCATATTATCTGTGAAATATATAATATTTATACGAAATATCCAGAATTGGCAAACCAATATAGAGTCAAAGCAGATTAGTGGTTGCTGGGGGCTGGAGAGAGAGGAGGTCTGTGGTGACTGTTTAATGGGGACACGGTCTCCTTTTAGGGTGATGGGATATTTTGGAATCAATAGAGGTGGCGGCTGCACAAAGTTGAATGTACTGAATGCCACTGAACTGTACGCTTTTAATTGGTTCATTTATGCTACGTAAATTTCATTTTAAAGATTCTTACTGAGACTGGGTGAGGAGGCTCACACCTGCAATCCCAGCACTTTGAGAGGCTGAGGCAGGAGAATCGCTTGAGCCAGGAGTTCAAGACCAGCCTGGCAACAATGCTGAATCCTGTCTCTACAAAAAATACAAAAATTAGCCAGATGTGGTGGCAGGCGCCTGTAGTCCCAGCAACTTTGGAGGCTGATGCAGGAGAGCCATTTGAACTCGGGAGGCAGAGGTTGCGGTGAGCTGAGATTGTGCCACTGCACTCCAGCCTGGGCAACACATTGAGACCCAACTAAATTTATATATATAATAGAGAAGAGGAAAGAAGGAGTTTCACATATCAGACAAAAATTTTCAAGAGTTTCAAAGTCTTCCTCACAATGATGAACGTGATTATTTTTTCTGAGCACCTATTATGTGGCAGGCACTGCTATGAGTGTTGAGGCCACAGCAGTGGGAGGGGAGAGGCCAAACTTCTGTCCTGGCCGAGCTTAGATTTAGAGAGGAAAATCAGTCGATGAAGATGTTGTTAGACAAAATACGTAGAATATTCAGTGGAATTGTGAGAAAGGAAAGGTGTTAGGGGCCGGGCCGGCATTTACTTAGGGTGGTTATCAGCGCATTTTGCATTGCTGCAGAGGAGTGCCGGAGCCTGGGTAACATAAAGAAAAGGTTTCTTTGGCTCACGGGTCTGCAGGCTGTACTGACGGGGTGCCGGCACTGCTCAGCTTCTGGGGAGGAAGTTTTTACCCAGGGTGAAAAGTGAAGGGGGAGCAGGTGTGTCACATGACGAGAGGGAGGAGGGGGTTCCAGACTTTTTTTTCTATCCTTTTTTTCTTTTCTTTTTTTTGAGACAGCGTCTTGTGTGCCACCCAGGCTGGACTGCAGTGGTGCCATTTTGGCTCACTGCAACCTCCGGGTTCAAGCCATTCTCCTGCCTCAGCCTCCAGAGTAGCTGGGATTACAAGCATCTGCCCCCACACCCAGCTCATTTTGTATTTTTAGTAGAGACGGGGTTTTACCATGTTGCCCAGGCTGCTCTCGAACTCCTGACCTCAGGTGATCCGCCCACCTCAGCCCCCTAAAGTGCTGGGATTACAGACATGAACCGCCGTGCCCAACCACTATTTTTGAAATTTCTGTATATAATACTGTGGAACTTTCTATGCCTGGTCCCTTTCACTAAACATGATTTTCCTAGGTTTAATCAATGTGGCTGCACACAGTGAGGTTCAATCATTTTTGTTGCTGCATAATATTCTATCATTTGTTCATCATCACCTAAAACTCTACTGCGGATGGATTCATGGGTTGTTTGCAGTTTGGGGCTATCACCGGTGCTGCTGCTCTGCCCATTGTGGGCCAAGTGGCATCACCGGTGCTGCTGCTCTGCCCATTGTGGGCCAAGTGGCATCCATGCTGACCCCCAGGATCTGAACGTGGGAGTGGAGTTGCTGGCTGACAGGGAAAGCAGATCTTTGTCCTAGCTAAAGCCGAACTGATTCCCAATCCCACAGTGATCGAATCAACCAGTTTTTTTTTTTTGTTTTTTTAATGGAATCTCTCTCTGTCACCCACGCTGGAGTGCGGTGGAGTGATCTCGGCTCACCACGACCCCTACCTCCCAGGTTCAAGCGATTCTCCTGCCTCAGCCTCTCGAGTAGCTGGGATTACAGGCCTCTGCCACCATGCCCAGCTAATTTTTGTATTTTTAGTAGAGATGGGGTTTCATTGTGTTAGCTAGGCTGGTCTCGAATGCCTGACCTCAAGTGATCTACCTGCCTCAGCTTCCCAAAGTGCTGGGATCACAGGCATGAGCCACCGCGCCCAGCCCAATTTCTTGTTACCGTCAGATGTTTTAATGTGTCCGTTGGGTGGGTGTGCATTTTTCTGTTGACTAATGAAGCTTGTGCCATTTCATGTCTTTGGATACACAGTGCTTTACCCTGTATTACAGCCACCATGCCATGCAAATAGATCACTGAAGCATACTCCTGTCTGACATTTCCTACCCTTTGACCAACATACGCCTTTTCCCCCATCTGATACTGTTTGAATGTTTGTCCCCTCCTAATCTCGTGTTGAAATGTGGTCCCCATGTTGGAGGTGGGGCTGGTGGGAGGTGTTTAGGTCATGGGACAAATCCCTCATGCATGGCTTGGTCCCATCCTCGTGGTAATGAATGAGTTCTTGTTCTGTTAGCTCACACAGAGCTAGCTGTTGAGAAGAGCTTAGCACCTCCTCTCCTCTGCCATGCTCCCTATCTTGCTATGTGGGGCCAGCTTCACTTTGCCTTCCGCCACGAGTGGAAGCTTCCTGAGGGCTCACCAGAAGCAGATGTTGGCTCCCTGCTTCCTGTACAGCCTGCAGGAAACCATGAGCCAAATAAACCTCTTTTCTTTATAAATGACCCATCCTCAGGTATTCCTTTGTAGCAAACCAAAACGCACTAAGACGCCGCCCACCCCATTCCCAGTCTCTGATAACCACTATTTGACTCTCTGCTTCTGTGAATTTGACTTTTTTAGAGTCCATATATACGTGAGCTCATGCAGTATTTGTCTTTCTGTGCCTGGCTTATTGCATTTAGCAAGTTTTTCAGGTTTATCCATGTTGTCACAAATGACAGAATTTCCTTCTTTTTAAAGGCTGAATGGTATTACATTGTGTATATATACCACATTTTCTTTTTTTAAGAAAAAAATATTTCCATAGGTTCTTGGGAAGCAGGTGGCATTTGGTTACATGAGTAAGTTGTTAGTGGTGATCTGTGAGATTTTGGAGCACCCATCACTGAGCAGTGTACACTGCACCCAATTTGTAGTCTTTTATCCCTCACCCCATCCCCACCTTTTCCCACCAAGGCCCCAAAGTCCACTGTGTCATTCTTATGCATTTGCATCCTCATAGCTTAGCTCCCACTTATGACTGAGAACATGCGAGGCTTGGTTTTCCATTCCTGAGTTACTTCACTTGGAATAATAGTCTCCAGTCCCAGCCAGGTTGCTGCAAATGTCGTGAATTCATTCCTTTTTATGGCTGAGTAGTATTCCATTGTATATAAATACCACAGTTTCTTCATCCACTCGTTGATTGATGAGCCTTCGGGCTGGTTCCACATTTTTGCAATTGTAAATTGTGCTGCTATCACATGCGTGTGCAAGTATCTTTTTCGTGTAATGACTTCTTTTCCTCTGGGTGGATGCCCAGTAGTGGGATTGCTGGATCAAATGGTAGTTCTATTTTAGTTCTTTAAAGATTCTCCACTGTTTCCCATTGTGTTTATGCTAGTCTACATTCCCATCTACATTCCCACCAGCAGTGCAGAAGTGTTCCCTTCTCACCGCATCCACACCAACATCTATTATTTTTTTAAGTTTTGATAGTGGCCATTCTTGCGGGAGTAAGTACACTGCATTTTCTTTTGTGTTCTTGTCTTTTGAGACGGAGTGTCACTCAATCACCCAGGCTAGAGTTCAGTGCATGATCTCAGCTCACTGCAACCTCCGCCTCTCCTGGGCTCAAGGGATTCTCCTGCTTCAGCCTCCCAAGTAGCTGGGTTTATAGGCACCCACCACCACACCTGGCTAATTTTTTGTATTTTTAGCAGAGACAGAGGTTCACCATGTTGACCAGGCTGATCTTGAGCTCCTGACCTCAAGTGATCTGCCTGCCTGAGCCTTCCAAAGTGCTGGGATTATAAGACAATGTCTATTTGGGTCCTTTACCCAGTTTTTAGTTGAGTTCTTTGTTTTTTTGCTATTGAGTTATTTGAGCCCCTTATGTATTTCGGGTGTTAATTTTTTATCAAATGTGTAGTTTGCAAATATTTTCTCCCAATCTGTGGTTGTCTTTTCACTCTGTCATTTGTTTTGTGGGTTTGTCGTTGTTGTCGTTGTTGTTTTGTTTGGTTTTTGGTTTTTTTGCTGTGCAGATGCTTTTCCATTTAATGTAATCCCTTTTGGGTGTTTTGGCTTTGTTATTGTGGTTTTGGGGCCATTTCCAAGAAATCTTTGCCCATATCAGCGTCTTGGAGCCCTTCCCTCCCTTTTTTTTCCTAGGAGTTTTATAGTTTCAGGTTTTACACTTAAATATCTAAGGCATTCTGAGGTGATTTTTTTGCCCTATTTCATATTTAATGGATCTTTTTGTCTCTCTCTGGAAGGTGATTATTCACGTTTTTGCCCATTTTACTCTTCAGCTTTTAATCGGTAAAACCTTTTGTGCATTCCAGATATCTCTCCTTTGTTGGTTATACAGAGCAGAGATCTTCGGGGCTTCTTTTTTAATGAGTTAATTTTTAATTTTTCTGCTAAAATTCACCTTTTTTAGTAAGCAAGTCTGTGCGTTTTGACAAATATACCTAATGGCATAACCACCACCACAATCAAAACACAGGATTGCCCACACTCCAAAATTCCCGTGTTCATAGCCAGCACTCCTGATCTGCAGCCCTGGGCAAACACTGGTTTGTTTCTATCAAGGAAATTTTTGCCCTGTCCAGGATTCCATATAAATGGACACATACCATGTGAAGCCTTTTGAGTCTGGCTTCCTTCACTTAGCATCATGCATTTGAGATTTCTCAAAGCTGTGTGTGTCAATCATCCAGTCTTCATTGCTGAGTAGTATTCCATTCTGTGGACACACCGCCGATTGTCCACCTACCTGTTGATGGACATTTGGGTTGTTTTCCAGGTTTTTTGTTGATTTCGGATAAAACCTCTATAAGCACTTGTTTAAAGGCTTTTGTGCAACCTTAAATTTTCCTTTAAGTAGTGGAATGGCTGGATTATATGGTGAGTGCATGTTTAACTTTGCTGGAGTGCAGTGGCACAATCTTGGCTCACTGCAACCTCCATCTCCTGGGTTTGAGCAATTCTTCTGCCTCAGCCCCCCGAGTAGCTGGGACTAAAGCCATGTGCCAGCACGCCCAGCTAATTTTTGCGGTTTTAGTAGAGATGAAGTTTTCACCATGTTAGCCAGAATGGTCTTGATCTCGATCTCATGATCCACCCAGCTCAGCCTCCCAAAGTGCTGGGATTACAGGCATAAGCCACTGCACCCGGCCCATGTCAACTTTCTAAGAAATGGCCACACTGTTTCCAGAGTGGCTGAACCCACAGCAGCGTCAGAGAGAGCCAGGTGCTCCACACCCCCACCGGCACTTGGCATACATAGTGATTGTCATTTTCATTTACATTTTCCTAATGACCAGTGTCTTTCTTTGCTAGACATATATATGATTTGAAATGGTTGTTTAAATATTTGGTCCACTTTTTAGTTGAATTTGTTTTCTTATTTTTGAATTTTGAGACTTCTCTGTTCTGATGCATCCTCCATTGTTTATACATTTTCCAAAAATTTTCTCCTGTGTATGGCTTGTTGTTTTAGACTCTTAGTGGTATCTTTCAAAAAGCAGAAGTTTGGCTTTCTTAATAAAGGACTATTTACTTATTCGTTACGTATGGATTGTGCTTTTAGTGTTGAATCTAAGCAGTCCTATCTTAGTTGAATTGCCTTTGGACCTTTGTCAAAAATCAACTGACCATCTATGAGTCTGTTTTTGGAGTCTGTTCTGTCCCGTTGGTCCATGGTCTATCTTGTCACCATCATACAGTCTTGATTCCTGTAGCTTTAGAGTAACTCCTGGGATCAGGAGTGTGAATCTTCTCAGTCGTTTTAGTGTTTCGATTTGTTTGACTGTTCTAGGTCCTTTGTCTTTCCCTATAAATTGTAGAATTTGTTTCTCAATTTCTGCAAAAAAAATATCTTCTGGAATTTTGATTGGGATTACATTGAATCTATATACCTGTTTGGGGAGAACTGATGTCTTCATGTTGACTCTTCAAGTCCATGAACACAGGATGTCTCTCCAGTTAGGTCTTTCTGATTTCTTACACCAGCATTTGTAGTTTTAAGCATACAAAGTTTGTACTTTTTTTTCTTTTTTGATGCTATTGCAAGAGGTACTTTTTTATTTTCCAGATATGTTGAGACATACTTGACAAATAAAACTGTATGTAGTATGTGCAGTGGCTCACGCCTGTAATCCCAGTACTTTGGGAGGCCGAGGCGGGTGGATCACCAGGTCAAGAGATCGAGACCATCCTGGCAAACATGGTGAAAACACCGTCTCTGCTAAAAATAAAAAAATTAGCTGGGCGTGGTGGCATGCGCCTGTAGTCCCAGCTACTTGGTGGGCTGAGGCAGGAGAATCACTTGAAGCCAGGAGGCGGAGGTTGCAGTGAGCCGAGATCACGCCACCGCACTCCAGCCTGGCAACAGAGCAAGACTCCATCTCAAAAACAAACAAAGCTGTATATAGTCAAGGTATACAATTTGATATATGTATATATTGCAAAATGAATACCACAATCAAATTACTCAATACATCCATCCCCATCTACAATAGCCATTAATGTGGGGGAGAGGGTAAGAACACTTAAAATCTGCTCTCCTATCAAATTTTAAAAACACAATTATAGTCATTATGTTGTATATTAAACTCCCATAACTTATTTATCTTATAACTGAAAGCTTGTACATTTTGATCAATATCTCCCCATTTCCCCACCCCCAGACCCTAGGAACACCATTCTATTCTCTGCTTCTGTAAATTCTACTTTTTTAGATTCTACATATAAGCGAGATCATGCAGTATGGATCAAGCCATACTGTGTCTGGCTTAATTTCTCTAAGTTTATCTGTGTTGCACGTGCCAGGATTTCCTTTTTTAAGGCTGAACACTGTTCCATTGTGTATATAAGCCACATTTTCTTTATCTGTTCATCTGCTGACACTTAGATTGTTTTCATAGCTTGGCAGTTGTGAGGAATGCAGTAATGAGCATAGTTCAAATACATCTTCTAGATACTGACTTCCTTTCCTTTGGATACATATCTGGAAGTAGGCTTGCCGGATCATATGGTAGTTCTGTATTTATTTTTTGGAGGAACTTCCATACTGTTTTCCATGATGGTTGCACTAATTTACATTCCTACAAACAAGTCCACAAGGATACCCTTTTCTCCACACCTCTCACCCCAAGAGATGCTTGTTACCTCTTGTCTTTTTGGTAAGAGCCATCTTCTTTCTTTCTTTTTTTTTTTTTGGACAGAGTTTTGCTCTTGTTGCCCAGGCTGGAGTGCAGTGGCATGATCTCGGCTCACTGCAACCTCTGCCTCCTGGCTTCAAGTGATTCTCCTGCCTCAGCCCACCAAGTAGCTGGGATTATAAGCGCCTACCACCACTCCGAGCTAAATTTTTGTATTTTTGGTAGAGACGGGGTTTCATCATATTGGCCAGGCTGGTCTCAAACTCCTGATATCAGGTGATCCACCTGCCTCAGCCTCCCAAAGTGCTGGGATTACAGGCATTAGCCACCATGCCCGGTGAATAATAGCCATGCTAATAGGTGTGAGGTGTTTTCTCACTGTGGTTTTGATTTGCATTTCCCTGATGATTAATGGCGTTGAGCATCTTCTCATACATCTGCTGGATATTTCAATGCCTCCTTTGGAAAAATATATATTCAGACCTTTTGCCCATTTTTGGATCAGGTTATTCGGTTTTTTGCTGTTGAGTTGTATGAGTTCCTTATATTAATATGTTTTGGCTATTAATCCCTTATCAGCTGTGTGGTTTGCAAAAACTGTCTCCTATTCCATAGATTGCCTTTTCACTTGGTTGACTGCTTCCTTTGCTGGGCAGAAGCTTTTTAGTTTTATGCAGTCACATTTGTTTATTTTCACTTTTGCTGTCTATGCTTTTGGTATCAAATCCAAAACATCCTTGCCAAGGCTAATGTCAAGAAGCTTTTTCCCTTTATTTTCTTCTAGGAGTTTTACAGTTTCAAGTCTTACATTTAAGCCTTTAATCAATTTAGAGCTAATTTTTGTCTGTGGTGTAAGACAATGATCCAATTTCATCCTTTTGCATCTGAATATCGAGTTTTTCCAGTACCATTTATAAAAGAGACTATCCTTTCCCCATTGGATATCTTGTCACCCTTCCCAAAGCTTAGATGACTACATACGTGTGGATTTATTTCTTCACGCTCTTGCGTGCGTGCTCTCTCTTTCGCCCTCTCTCTTGCTCTCTCTCTCTCCTTTTGAGACAGGGTCTCCATCTGTCACCCAGGCTGGAGTGCAGAGGTGCCACAATCTCAGCTCACTGCAACCTTCACCTCCTGGGTTTAAGTGATCCCCCAACCTCAGCTTCACGAGTAGCTGGGACTATAGGTATACACCACTACATCCAGCTAATTTTTGAATTTTCTTTGTAGAGATGGGGTTTTGCCATGTTACTTAGGCTGATCTCAAACTCCTGCACTCAAATGATCCACCCTCCTCAGCCTCCCAAAGTGCTGGGATTATAAGCATGAGCCACCATGTCCAGCCATCTCTCATGTTCCATTGTTCTAAGTGTGTATTATTATGCAAATACCATGCTGTTTTGATTACTAAAGGCTTATAATTTGAAATCAGAGTGTGTAATATCTTTAGCTTTGTTCTGCTTTCTCAAGCTTACTTTGACTACTTGGGGTCTACCGTGGTTCCATATATTTTCAAGAATTGTTATTTCTATCTTCATTTTAAACAATGCCATTAGAATTTTAATAAGGATTGCATTGAATGTTCCTTTGGGTAGTATGAACATTTTGACAGTATTCATTTTTTATTTGTTTTGTTTTTTGAGACAGAGTCTTGCTCTGTCATCCAGGCTAGAGTGCAGTGGCACAAACTTGGCTCACTGCAACCTCTGCCTCCCAGGTTCAAGTGATTTTCCCACCTCAGCCTCCAAAGTAGCTGGGCCTACGGCTCCATGCCACCATGCCCAACTATTTTTCATATTTTTAGTAGAGACGGGGTTTCACCATGTTGGCAGGCTGGTCTCGAACTCCTGACCTCAGGTGATCTGCCCGCCTTGGCCTCCCAAAGTGCTGGGATTACAAGTGTGAGCCACTGCCCCCAGCCTTGATGGTATTAGCTCTTCCAGTCGACACACACAAGATATCTTTTTACTTATTTGCATAGTTTGTTTCTTTCATCAATATTTTATAGTTTTCAGTGTATAGATTTTTTTATCCTCTGTGAAATTTATTTCTAAGTGTTTTATTCTTTTTCATGCTGTTTTAAGTGGGATTGTTTTCTTAATTTTTTTTTTAGACAGTTCATTGTTAGTGTAGAGAAACCCTACTGATTTTATTTGTTTTAATTTTTAATTTTTATTTTTAGGGGGACAAGTGCCTGCAGCTTTCTTACGTGTATTATTGTGTCGTGGTGAAGTCTAGGCTTTCAGTGCACCTGTCACGCAAATTGTGAGCATTGCACCCAACAGGTAAGTTTTCAAGCCTCACTCCCCTCCATTTTCCCATTCTTTGGAGTCTCTAGCATCGGTTATTCCCTTTGCATGTCCATATATACCCATTGTTTAGCTCCCACTGATAAGCGAGAGCATGGAGTGTTTGATTTTCTGTTTATGAGTTATTTCAGTGGGGACGATGTTGATGCAAAAGACGTGATTTCATTCTTTTTGATGGCTGAGTGCTTTGTTTTTCAAAAGAAGACATGCAGGTAGCTAACAAACGTGAAAAATGTTCAACATCATAATCATCAGAGAAACACATGTATGGTCTTTATCCAGTCCTGTGTTGATGAACACTTAGGTCGATTCCATGACTTTGCTCTTATGAATACTGCCACGATAAACATAAAGTGCATGTACCTATATATATACAAGAAGAAGCACTACTTGGTGTATGGTATGGTCTGTAGGTGCAAGAGTGAAGAGGATTGGCATTAATTCTTCTTTAAATATTTGGTAGAACTCTCTAGTGTGATGCTATCTTGTCCTGAGAAGTTTTTGATTATGGTTTCAATCTCTTCATTCATTGTTGCGTTGGTTCAGATTTTCTGTTTCTTCACAATTTAATATTGGTAAGTTGTGTGTTTCCGGGAATCTGTTTCTTCTAGATTATCCAACACTTTCTTTGGAAATACATTTACAAAGAAAATATGTACACACACGCACACGCACACATAAAAAATATATATCCAAATATGTGTTTCCAAAGAATATATATATTTCCAAAGAAATACATCTTCTGATATATTCTAATCTCTGAATATATATACATATTCAGATAAAATTTAACTTCTTTTTTTTCCAACTTAGGTGGCTTTTATTTCTTTTTCTTACAAATTACTCTAAGACTTCCAATACTATGTTGAGTAGAAGTGGTGAGATACGGCACTCTTGTCTTGTCCCTGATATGATAAGAAAAGCTTTTAACTTTTCGCTGTTGAGAATGATGTTAGCTGTGGGTTTGTCATATATGAACATTATTTGAGGTACATTTCTCCTATGCCTAATTTGTTGAGAATTTTTATCATGAAGTGATGTTGAATTTTGTCAAATTCTGTTTCTGCATCTTTTGAGATGATCATATGGTTTTTTGTCTTTCATTCTGTTAATATGGCATATCACATTTATAGATTTGCATATGTGGAAACATCCTTGAATCCCAGGAATAAATTGGACTTGATTATGGTGAATGATCTTTTTGGTGGACTGTTGGATTCAACTTACTAGCATTTTCTTGAGGATTTTTGCATCTGTGTTCATCAGGGATACTGACCTATCATTTTATTTTTTTAATTGTTCTTGTCTGTCTTTGGTATCAGGGTAATGCTGACCTCATAAAATGAGGTTGAAGGTGTTCTTTCCATTTCATTTTTTTTCAAGAATGAGAAGGATTGGCATTAATACTTCCTAAAATATTTGGTAGAATTCTTTAGGGGAACCATCTTGTCCTGGGAAGTTTTCGATTATGGGTTCAATGTCTTTATTCATTATTGTTCAAATTTTCTATTTCTTTATGATTTACTGTTGATAGAGTTAAATCCATTTACATTTAAAGTAATTATGGATAAGTAAGCTTGTATATTTCTAGGAATTTATCCATTTCTTCTAGATTCTCCAGTTGGCTGGCATATCATTGTTCTTAGTAGTCTCAGGATTCTTCATATTTTTGTACCATCATTTGTAATAACTCCTCTTTCATTTATAATTTTATTTATTAAAGTCCTATGTCTTTTTCTCTTGGTTAATCTAGCTAAAGCTTTGTCACTTTTGTTTATATTTTCAAAAAACCAACTATTAGTTTTGTTGATCTTTTCTATGTTTTTCTAGTCTCTGATTTATTTCTGTTCTGATGTTTTTCTTTTTTTACATCTGCTGAATTTGAGCTTAGTTTTTCTTTTTCTTATTCTTTGAGATGGGAAGTTAAGCTGTATATTTTGATATTTTTCTTTTTTTCTGAAGGGAGGCATTTATTGCTCTAAACTTCCCTCTTAAAACTGCCTTTGCTGCATGTCATAAGTTTTAGTATGTTGTGTTTCTATTTTTTTCTGTCTCAAGATACTTTTTATTTGAATTTTGATTTTTTTATTTGATTTACTGGTCATTCAGGAGTGTGTTATTTATACAAAGTTGTAAATTTTCCAAAATTCCTATTGATTTCTAGTTTTATGCTATTGTAGTCACAAAGATAGTTGAAATGATTTCAATCTGCTTAAATTTGTAAGACCTTTTCTGTGTCCCAACATATGATCCATCCTGGAGAATGTGTGCACTTGAGAATGTATATTCTGCTGCTGTTGGGTGGAATGCGGTGTCTACCTCTGTAAGGTTCATCTGGTCTACAGCTTTATTCAAGTCCACTGTTTCCTTATTGACTTTCCATCTAAATGATTGATTTGTTGTTGGAAGTGGAGTTTTCAGGTTCTCTACCATCGTCTTGCTGTGTCTCCCTTCAGTTCTGTTAATATTTTCTTTAAATATTTGCTTTAGTTGCTTCAATGTTAGGTACATACATATTTACAATTGTTCTATCTTCTTGATGAACTGACCCCTTTGCCATTATATAGTGCCCTTCTCTGTCTCTTTGAGAGATTTCGACTGAAAGTCTAGTTTGTCTAATGTAAATATACACTCCTGCTCTTTTTTGGTTACTATTTGTTTGAAATACCTTTTTGCATCCCATCACTTTCAGCCTATGTGTGTCCTTCAGCCTAAAGGGAGTTTCCTGTAGGCAGTATATTGCTGGATCTTGTTTTCATTTATCCATTCAGCCATTCTGTATCTTTTGATTGGACAGTTTAATCCATTTACATTTCAAGTAATTACTGATTAAGTATGGACTTCTTATTGCTGTTTTGTTGTTCTCTTACTATTTTGTAGTTCCTTTGCAAATTTTTTTTTTTTTTAAATGGAGTCTCACTCTTGTTGCCCAGGCTGGAGTGCAGTGGAGCAAGCTCGGCTCACTGGAACCTCTGCCCCCCAGGTTCAAGCGATTCTCCTGCCTCAGCCTCCCGAGTAACTGGAATTACAGGCATGAGCCACCACGCCTGGCTAATTTTGTATTTTTAATAGAGATGGGGTTTCTCCATGTTGGTCAGGCTGGTCTCGAACTCCTGATCTCAGGTTATCTGCCCGTCTCAGCCTCCCAAAGTGCTGGGATTACAGGCGTGAGCCACCACACCTGGCCCAGCGAATGCTATTTAAAAACATTTTTATTTCTGGTTGTTCATTGCTAGTATATAGAAATAAACAGATTCCTGTATATTGATCTTGTATACCATCACCTTGCTAAACTCACTTTTGGTTTTAGTAGCATTTTTGCAGATTGATGTTTTGAACTATTCTGCATAATCATGTGACGTGTCAGTAAAGACTTATTTTCTCTTTTTCAGTCTGTATGACTTTCTTTTTTCCTTGCCTTATTTTTCTGGCTAGAACCTCCAGTAATGACGTTAAATAGAAGTCGTAGGAGTGGCCATCTCTGATTTGTTCCTCACCTGAAGGGAAAATTATTCCATTGTCACCATTACATATGATGCTATTTTTAAAAAATTTGTTTCTTTGGAGAAAACCTCTATGGAGAAAATTGCCTTCTATTCCTAGTCCGTAGGGATTTTTTTTTTAAATCATGAATGGATGCTGAATTTCATCAATATTTTAAAATCTGTTGAGATGATAATGTGGTTTTCCTTCTTAAGTCAGTTGATTTGATAAGTAATACTGATTTACTGTAAATCTTGATCAAGCCTAGCATTCTAGAGACAAGCTCTATTGGCACACAATATATTATATATATATATATATATATATATATATATATTGCTGGAAGAAGTTATTAATTTCAATAGTACCAACTTTATCAATCTTTTCCTTTATGGATATCTGTGACATAAGTAAATATTTTCCTCCTACACTGAAACCATGAAGATAGTCTTGTTTATCAGCGGTTCTCAACTTGGGGTAACGTTTGCCTTAGGGTACATTTGGCAATGTCTGGAAACATTTGTGTTTGTCAAAACTGGTTGTTACTGACATCTAGAGTAACAGATGGACATCTCGTGGCCAGTTCTGCTGCTAGACATCCTGCAATGCACAGGAGAGCCTGCCACAAAAAAAAAGGTGGTCTGGCCCAAAATGTCAGTAGCACCAAGGTTAAGAAACCCCATCCTACATTGTATTGTAAAGGCTTTAAGGTTTTGACTTTCACCGGTAGGCTGTAAGTGGAGTATGGATCGTGCTACTTTTGTGATGACAGCTATAACGCCCTAAAGTGGTTGCCCTTTGGAACACTATGGTCCCATCTGGCCCACTTGTTCTCTGCCTTAAAAATGCAGATAATGACCATGTTAGGCCAGGAGTGGTGGCTCATGCCTATATTCCCAGCACGTCGGGAGACCAAGGCGGGAGGACTGCTTGAAGCTAGGCGTTCAAGACCAGCCTGGGCAACACAATGAGACCCTCATCTCTACACAAAAATTTTTAAAGATAAGATGGGCATAGTGGTGTGTGCCTGTGGTCCCAGCTACTCACGAGGCTGGGGTGAGAGGATCACTTCAGCCCAGGAGTTCGAGGCTGCAGTGAGCTACGATTGCACCACTGCTCCCCAGCCTGGGCAATGCAGCAAGACCCTGCCTCAAAACAAACAAAGCCATGTTGTTCAGAAGACTAATTGGTGAGACACGTGCTGCTGTATCTCCAGACTATGTGTTTTGGATCTAGGGACCTTCTGTTTATTGGATCCCTTGCTGAAATCTCAACTCTGGACCTTATAACATATTGGACAATTGTGTGCAAGAATTCTACTAGGAAAACTCTATAATCTCATTGAGAAATATCACAGGAAACCTAAATAAAAGAATACCTTGTTTATCAATTAAACAGCTCAACATGGGCTGCACACGGTAACTCATTCCTGCAATCCCAGCAATTTGGGAAGCCAAGGTGGAAGGATTGCTTGAGCCCAGGAGTTCAAGACCAGCCTGGGCAACATAGCAAGACCCCATCTCTACAAAAGAACACAAAATATGAGCCATGCATCGTAGCATGCACCCATGGTTTCAGCTTCTCAGGAGGTCAAGATGAGAGAATCACCTGAGCCCAGGAAGTTGAGGCTGCAGTGAGCCATGATCACGCCACTGCACTGCAGCCAGGGCAACAGAGTGAGACTTTGTCTTAATAATAATAAAAATCTCGACACTGTAAAGATGTCAGTTCTCTGTAAATAAATTTATAGATTCAATGAAATGTCAATCAAAATCCCAACGGGCTGTTTTCTTTCTTTCTTTTTTTTTTTTTTTTTTAAAAAGGCGTTGCCAAGCTGCATCTCACACCTTTCCATTTCATCTACATCGTCAATTCTGCAAAAAGCAAATATCGGATTTTATTACCTGAAATGGAGTACCTCTTTCCATTCCCAATATTGGTGATTTGTTCTCTGTCAGTCTCTCTCCCAACGATTCTCACCTGGGAGTGCTGTTGATTTAATTAGTGTTGGCAAACAATAGTCTGCTTTGTCGATGACTTCGTGGTATGCTTGTCGTCTCTTGAAAGAATTTCAATACAGAAATTTCTCGCGATATATTTGTAGGAATAATCTAATTCACCCATATAACCTTCACCTCGATTTGTCACTCATTAAGATTTTGAGACATTAGCCTTTTGTCTTTCTGTGAATTTGTGTGTACACACACAGACTCTTTTTTTCTTTACCATTTGAGAATAACTTACAACACGATACTTCACCACATGTGGCATAATAAAATACATGTATTTAATCTCCACCTCTGGTTTCTGACACAGAGCTCCTTGTAATTTCCTGACTGATAGCGGTGCTATGGGCAGCTTTTGTTCAAACATTTGTTCTTTGATCTGGTTCTTGACACAGAGCTCCTAAAACCCTCATAATTTCCTGTGTGATGGAGGTGATGATAACATCCTAACACAGAGCTCCTAAATCCATTTGAATTTCCTGGGTAAACAGGAAACACCCAGCTAATTTTCGTATTTTTAGTAGAGACAGGGTTTCACCACGTTGGTCAGGCTGGTCTCAAACTCTTGACCTCAGGTGATGTGCCTGCCTCGGCCTCCCGAAGTGCTGGGATTATGGGCGTGAGTCACTGGGCCTGGCCCATCTAGACAATTGTGGGGGGAATGTTTTTGCACCCGCTGAAATGCTGTGTTTCTTGCTTTGGTTCACTCCTAGCCGCCTGCATGCACTGGGGTCTGCTGTTTTATTTGTAGCAATGCAGAGACAGTGGCGTGCAAATGGGTGAAGGTTTGGAATGGCGACTGTGTTTCTTGGTTCAAAAAATGCTCTCTTCTGTTGATAAAATTCACTTTTAAAAATAACAGTGCTCTTTCGTAGGGGGAAGGGTTTTTGTGGTCTCGGATTTTGTGATTTGCTTTTGTTTCTGTGGACCTTTCATTTCACTCCTTGTTTCATTTTTTTCCTTTGCCACCAAGTCTCCAGGGGACACCTCCCTGTCTCACTTCCCCTGTCTCCCCGAGAAGCAGGGATGCCTGAGACCACCACCCCCTCTCCTACGCGCTCCATCCCTTCCCTTGGATTCTCTCTTAGTCAGCAACACAAGTCCTGTCCTCAGCAACTAAGAACAGAAAAACTGGTTTTCTTTTGGATTTTTTGTTAAGAAAGCTTCCCTACGACTAAAAGCCATAAACCAGGAAACCCCCTTAACCCTTATTCCAAGTGTGGAACACTCTCTAGAATTTGCCGTCTTCATTCTCCAGTGTCTAGGTTTCAAGGGTCCTCCCTCCCTCCCTCCCTCCCTTCCTTCCTTCTTTCCTTCCTTCCTTCCTTCCCTCCCTCCATTCTCTTTTCTCTTTCTTTTCCTTTCTTCTTTCTCCCATCCTCCCTCCCTCTTCCCTCTCTTCCCCTCCCTCCCTCGCCTCTCTCTTCCCCTCCCCTTCCCCTCTTCCTCCCCTCTGTTTCCCCTCTCCTCCCCCTTC
>NW_022437028.1:784705-802474 GCF_009761245.1 Sapajus apella
TTCCCTCTTTCCCCTTCCCCTTCCCTCCTTCCCCTTCCCTCCTTCCTCTTCCCCTTCCCTCCTTCCCCTTCCCCTTCCCCTTCTCCTTCCTTTCCCTCCTTCTCTCTTTCCCTCCCTCTTTCTTTCCTCCCTCCTTTTTGAGTCCGGTCTCTCTGTGTTGCCCAGGCTGGAGTTCAGTGGCACAATCACAGCTCACCATAACCGCGGACTCTTGGGCTGAAGCAGTCTCCCCATTTCAGCTCCTGAGTAGCTGGGACTACAGGCAGGCACCACAACACCTGGCTGTTTTTAAAAAAATGGTTTGTAGAAAGAGGGCCTCACTACATCGCCCAGGCCGGTCTCCACCTTGTGGTCCTAAGCAGTCCTCCTGCCTCAGCCTCCCAAAGTGCTGGGATTACAGGTGTGAGCCACCATGCCCAGCCGTCTTCTTCCTCTTGTTTGCTTTCTTTTCATCTTGCACAGAATCTACAGTTTTTATCTGTGAAAGGAAAAAGAAGAGAGAAAAAACAGTAACAAACAATTAGGCAATTGTCACCAAGTGTCATTGATATCCTAGGAAAATACATCAAGAAGCTGTGGGTGATGAATCGACAATTAAAAGCCATGCGTGAAATTCCCGGGGCCCCCCAGGTCGCTCACAGAGAGGTCCTCAGTGCTGTGGCAAGAGGGCTGAAGGCCAGGCCCAAGGCCTGGCGTCACTGCGGCTGAACTCCAGAGGGGCTTAGGCACTGCGGGTCTAAGGTGTGTAGGTCAGGGTCCTGTCTGGGAAACAATGGGACCCTGATACATAAGATTCCCCCAAATACTGAGAACTGTGAGATTCTGCTGAGCCTTCTGAGCCTACAGAAGGGCCCACCTCTCCTTATTCTGAACAGTCACACCCTCCTTGTTTGGGCATGATGCTGTCCCCCCAAAACAACATTGCCCACGCACCCAGGACCTGCCCCGTAGCCCCTCTTGTCAGTGAGCCTACAGGAAGACTCAGTCAAGGGCATCCCGCCCCAATAGGGAGGAAAAGGACAACTCCCTCCAGGATCCTGAGTTGCTGCCACAGATGATGGAGAAATTGGTTTAAAAATACAGGGAAGGCTGGCGTCGGTGGCTCATGCCTGCAATCCCAGCACTTTGGGAGGCTGAGGTGGGTAGATCGTGAGGTCAGGAGATCGAGACCATCCTGGCTAACATGGTGAAACCCCATTTCTACTAAAAATACAAAAATTAGCTGGGCGTAGTGGTGTGGGCACCTGTAATCCCAGCTACTGGGGAGGAACCTGGGAGGTGGAGGTTGCAGTGTGAGCTGCGGTCACGCCACTGCTCTCCAGCCTGGGGAAGAGAGTGAGACTCCGTCTCAAAAAAAAGAAAAAGAGAAAGAAACGCAGGGAAATGAGGAGCTCAGGTGGATGTACAGCAGCCAGAAGATCCACCAAATGGTGATGCTCCACAAGCAGCTCAGGATTCCAGGATTCCCCAGGGCAGTAAGGAGGGGGCTGGAAGTGGGAGCCCGTATCACTAAAAAGATCAGTGATGGGCCAGGAGGAGCTCATGCCTGCAACCCCAGCACATTGGAAAGCTGCCCCAGAGGATCATTTAAGCCCAGAAGTTTGAGACCAGCCTGGGACCCCATCCTTCCAAAAAATTTAAAAATTAGCCCAGTGTGGAGGCATGTGCTTGTGGTTCCAGTTACTCATGAGGCTGAGGCAGGAGGATCACTTGAGCCCAGGAGTTGGAGGCTGCGGTGAGCTGTGATGTGCCACTGCACTCCAGCCTGGGCGACAGAGACCCTGTCAAAAAGAAAAAGATTTGAAAAAATATTTTATTCAAGTAGTCCAAAATTTGAATAAGTTTCCACTGAGAAAGTAAACATTTAAAGATTACAATTATTTTGCCTGTTTTCAGTGACTTTTTAAATATTCAAAACTATCTCCAAATTAAAGTCAAAGTGTAAACTCTAATGGAGAACAGAGTAGAAAGTAAACATTTAAAAGTTAAAATCATTTTGCCTGTTTCAGGTGACTTGTAAATATTCAAAACTATCTCCAAAATAAAGTCAAAGTATAAATTCTGACTAATGGAGAACAGAGTTTTATATTAAAATTATTTAAATAATGCCATTTGATTCAATAATACCATCTTGAGATTTGAAAATATTTTAAATTTTAGCAAATAATTTATGAAAATATACCTATGAGGGCTGGGGACAATGGCTCACACCTGTAATCCCTGCACTTTGGGAGGCCAAGGCAGGCAGATCACCTGAGGTCAGGAGATTGATACCAGCCTGACCAACATGGGGAAAACCCATTTCTAGTAAAAATGCAAAAATTAACTGGACATGGTGGCACGAGCCTGTAATCCCAGCTACTCGGGAGGCTCAGACAGAAGAATCACTTGAACCCAGGAGGCAGAGGTTGCAGTGAGCTGAGATTGCACCACTGCACTCCAGTCTGGGCAACAGAGTGAGACCCTGTCTCAAAAAAAAGAAAAAAAATATATATGAGCAATTCTAGAATTTGCTGTTTTCAGTATAAAGAATCAGTATTAGCTCGGTGTGGTGTTTCACACTTAAAATCCCAGCACTTTGGGAGGTCAAGGTGGGTGGATCACTTGAGGTCAGGAGTTTGAGACCATCCTGGCCAAAGGTGAAACCGCATCTGTACTAATAATAATAAAATTAGCCGGGCATGATGGCACATGTCTGTAGTCCCAGCTACTTGGGAGGATGAGGCAAGAGAATTGCTTGAGTCTGGGAGGTGGAGGTTGTAGTGAGCCGAGATTGCGCCACTGCACTGCAGCCTAGGCGACACAGTGAGACTGTCTCAAAAAGTAAATAATAATAATCAATATCGTTTCTTTCTGAATACCTCTGGTCCTGCATGGGTAGACATGTGAGAGTCCTACTGCTTGTTCATCGTTGGGAAATGTTCCTGAGTTGCCACGTGCACGTGTTGTGAGCACTGTGCTAATTCATGCATAAATCAAGACCCACATACTGGAATAGCACAAAGAGTGAGAAGCTGGAAGCTCAACCCTGGGAAACAACACTACATTATGCAAAAATCCAGCGTATTATGTTGGTGCAAAAGTAATTGTGGTTTCTGCCATTGCTTTTCATACTAATGCTACCTTGAGAAGAAGGGTTTGATGAGTGAATTAAGTATGGTTTTCCTGCGTCACGTGTTGCCACCCCTCACTGCTCTCAGAAGCTGACTCTGTCTCCAGTGTTGACATAATCAACCTTATGGTGTCTGGAAACAGCTGCCTTTTCTTTTTTCCTTCTTCAAATTTATTACCCTTTGACCAGCAGCTCTCCATTTCCCACACACCCTTGACCCCACAGATCCCTGGCAACTGATTCTCCTGCCTCAACCTCCCAAGTAGCTGGGATTACAGGCGTGCGCCACCACAGCCAGCTAATTTGTGTGTGTGTGTGTGTGTGTGTGTGTGTGTGTTTAGTAGAGACAGGGTTCCACCATGTTGGTCATGTTGGTCTCGAACTCCTGACCTCATGCGATCCACCTGCCTCAGCTTCCCAAAGTGCTGGGATTACAGGCGTGAGCCACTGCGCCCAGCTGTATTCCGCTTCAATGAGTTCAACTGTTTTTAGATTGCACGTATAAGCAAGATCGTGCTGTGTTTGTCTTTCTGTGCTTGGCTTATTTCACTTCCTATAATGCCCTCCAGGTTTATCTGTGTTGTTGCAATTGACAGAATTTCTTTCTTTGTTGAGGCTGAATCTTACTCCACTGGGTGCATGTATCCCTTTTTCTGTATCCATTCATCTGTTGATGGACACCGAGGCTGATTTCCTATCTGCAGGCAGCATGGGAGTGCCAACGTCTCTTGGACATACTGACTTCAATGTCTTCAGATGTATACTTACAAATGGGATGGTTGGATTAGATGGTGGCTCTATTTTCAGTTTTTTGAGGAACCTCCAAAGTATTTTGCGTAAGAGTTGTACCAATTTACGTTCCTACCAATAGCGTGCAGAGGTTCTTCCTTCTTCACAACCTTGCCAGCATTTGTTATTTTTGTCTTTTTGATAATAGCCATTCTAACAAGTGTGGGGTGATATCTCATTGCAGTTTTAATTTGCATTTACTTTATGATTCCTGCTGTTGAGCATTGAAAAAAAATACCCGTTGGCCATTTGTTTGTCTTCTTTTGAGAAATGTGTATTCAAGTCCTCTGCCCATTATTTATTCTTTATTGCCTACTTTAAAAAAATGTTTTTAATTTTTGTGGATACATAGTAGGTGTATATATTTACGGGGTACATGAGACGTTTTTATACAGACATGCAATGTGTAATAATCACATGATGGAGAATGGGGTATCCATCCCTCAAGCATTTATCCTTTGTGTTACAAACAATCCAGTTACACTTTGTTATTTTTAAATGTACAGCTAAATTATGATTGACTGTCATCACCCTGTTGCACAGTCAGCTCATAGGTCTTATTCATTCTTTCTGACTACTTTTTGTATCTATTAATCATCCCCACCTCCCTGCAAGCCCCTCCTTTTGTCCTTCTTAAAATCAGGTTGTATTTTTGTTATTAAGTTATATTTTGAATACTAATCCCTTATTAGACATATGGTTTGCAAATATTTTCTTCCATTCTGTAGATTGTGTCTTCAGTCTGTTGACTATTCCTTTGCAGTGTAGCTTTCTAGCTTAATGCAATCCCAATGGTCAATTTTTTCTTCTGTTGTCTGTGCTTTTGGGGTTATAGCCAAAAATATCATTGTCCAGACCAATGTCAAGAAAATTTTCCCTCAATTTTTTTCTTCTAGGAGTTTTGTAGTTTCAGGTCTTATATTGAAGTCTTTAATCCATTTAGAGTTGATTTTTGTGTGTAAGGTAAGACAACGGAATACTTTCATTCTTGTGTATATAAATATCCAGCTTTCTCAATACCATTTCTTGAAGAGACTGTCCTTTCTCCATTGTGTACTCTTGTCATCTTTGCCAAAGATCAATTGACTGTAAATGTGTGGATTTATTTCTGGGCTCTTTATTCTGTTCCATTGGTCTGTGTGCCTGTTTTCATGCCATACCATGCTGTCCTTGCAGGAGTGTGTGTGTGTGTGTGTGTGTGTGTGTGTGTGTGTGTGCGCGCGCGCGCTTTTGAGCGACGGCTTCTGGCAATGATAGTGCACTGCGGCTTGAACTCCTGGGCTCAATCCATCTTCCCTCCTCAGCTTCCCAAGTAAATGGAACTGCAGGTGGGTGCCATGGTACCTGGCAGTACCATTACTGTTTTGGTTACTGTAGCATTTTAGGATGTTCTGGAATCAGGTAGCATGATGCCTTGAGCTTTGTTCTTTTTGTTCAACATTGCTTTGGCTATTTGGAGTCTTTTGCAGTTTCACACAAAATTTAAGATTTTTTTTTTCTATTGCTGTGAAAAATGTCATTGGAATTTTGATAGAGATGGCACTGCATCTGTAGAGAGCCTTGGGTAGTAAGGACATTTTAACAATGTTATCCAATCCATGAACATAGGATATCTTTCTGTTTATTTGTGTCTTCTTCAATTTATCCAACTTTTAGTTTTCAGGTACAGGTCTTTTACCTTCTTGGTTAAATTTATTACTAAGTATTAAATATTTTTGATGCTATCATAAATGAGATTTTTTTAAAAAATTGAGGTGAGAGTCTTGCTCTGTCACCTAGGCTGGAGTGCAGTGGTGAGATCTTAGCTCATTGCAACCTCTGCCTCCTAGGTTCAAACAATTCTCATGCTTCAGCCTCTCTAGTAGCTGGGAATGAGATTGTTTTATGTATTGTTTTGTTTTGTTTTGTTTTTTGGGACAGTGTCTCGCTCTTGTTCCCCAGGCTGGAGTGCAATGGCGCGGTCTCGGCTCACCGCAACCTCTGCCTCCTGGGTTCAGGCAATTCTCCTGCCTCAGCCTCCTGAGTAGCTGGGATTACAGGCACGCGCCACCATGCCCAGCTAATGTTTTGTATTTTTAGTAGAGACGGGGTTTCACCATGTTGACCAGGATGGTCTCGATCTCTTGACCTCGTGATCCACCCGCCTCAGCCTCCCAAAGTGCTGGGATTACAGGCGTGAGCCACCGCGCCCGGCCTGTTTTATGTATTTTTTTAACCATTCATTGTTAGTGTATAGAAACTCATACTACTGAGTTTGGATCCTGGACCAGATGTTGGTTTTGTTTATTTTGATCCTGGATATGTTGATTTGGGATCCTGGAAGCAGCTGCCTCCTAGCTTTAGGACACCAGGCGAGAGATGTGGAGAAGTGGGTCCCTGGGGTCTCAGTGGTGGTAGGCAGAAGAGAGAATGTTTAGGGGAGCGGTATCTGTTAAACTGCAACACCCTGTGCACTGAGTCCCAAGTAACAGAGGTGGCCATGTGCCGTTTACTAAGTTTGTGTCTTTCCAGGCCAAAGGTCCCTCTTGCCCAAGTCTAACAATGGTACAAGGTCAGACTCCAGGATAGACACTCGAATCTTTGGTCTGTAGGGTCTTTAATTTGCATAATTAGGGAAGCACTGGCTGTTTCTGTGGTATCAGCTGGGGCCAGGACATAAGAGCAATGCAAGGTCTGGGCACCTTTGCTCTGCTGCTGTCCTGCTGGCTAAGTGTTCGTGGTTTGGGGAGAGAGGCCGTAGTCCTTCCCTGAGTGGGGCGGGGGCTGGTATCTGAGCCTTCCAGTTTTCCAGGATGATGGGTTTAAGCTGTGTGTTATAGCTGGTTTCCAGAGAGTTTCACAGGCCAGCCTGAAGGAAATCAGTCTTGGACAAGCCAACCCTCAGGTATAACAACATTCCAGGAAAGTAGGAAAAAGATGTAATTTCCAGGAAGCCTTAAGGCCCCACTTAAAGTTCATATTCACATGTCAGGGGACTCAGTGGGGAAGGTTGGGCGGGGGTTGAGGGGTAAAAGACTGCACACTGGGTAGAGCATACACTGCTCAAGGGCCAGGTGCACTAAATCTCAGGAATCACCACTAAAGAACTTATCCATGTGACCACAAACCACCTGTACCCCAAAAACTATTGCATTTTTTTTTAAAGCTCATGATCACAGCAAAATTCTGTGCTTTTTTCTCACCCAATCATGGGGAGTGAAGAAATGCATTTAACCTGGGTTGAGATGTAGCTGCTGTAGTGTGTGGCTCAAAAGAGCAACAGAGGAACAGTAGCATTGAGGATCTAAACAAGGAAGTGATTCCAACAATTCTCCAACTGAGGAGGGGCAGAAGTGAGCAAAGAGGGAAGCCAGAGAGGGCCATGGTGGCTCCAAAGGATTGTTGAGTTGGGAGGTTCTAGGGGAGGAGGCAGCAAGGGGCAGGGTCAGAGAGCAGTGCTGGAGATGAGATCAGGGAGGAGCTGCAGTTACTGATTGAGCCAGAGCCCAGGGAGTGACAACAAGAGAGAGCAGAGGCTCCCTGAGGACGTGAAATGGTGAAATGAAAATGGTGATGGAAGGGCTGTGGGGGATCTGGGGAAACATCTTGGAGAATTGAGCATGGAGTGGTCAGCAGCTGATTGCTCCCAGAGTAACAGGAGTTTGGGGGTGGCGGGGCTGGGAAGGAGCTGGCAGGATGCTCTGAGAGCAGCAGCCAGAGCAGGATGGCCCCTGCCCACCTCAGGCCATAGTGAGGAGGATGACGGAGAGAAGATGCCCCCACTCTAGAGAGCTGCAGGGGAGCCTGTGTCTTTCCAGGACAGTAGGATGGTGAAAGGAAGGTCCAGAGAAGAGAGGTGGACATGAGGCTTCTGGATATGAGGAGTGTGGGAGATGGAGCCATTAGGATTTGAGACTGGGGTAAGGCATGAGGAAATGAGCCCTGAGGTCTCAAGGCAATGGGGTGGGTGCTGGTGAGGCTCTGACATGGGGCAGTGTCATGGGGTGCAGAGTTTGGTGCTGGCTCCTGACCCTTGTGGATGGAGGAAGTGGGTGAGGAGAGGGATGATAAATACATGAGCATCTCTGGATGCTGGGAGACCAAATGAAACCACCTTTCCAAAAGCTATGATATTGAGAGAAGTATGACATAGCTAACTCCATCTTGCTTCTAACTTCACAAAAGCCAAATATCCTTGCTCATTTCTGGGTGTAGGCCAAACTATCTATGGAAGGAATTTAGTTTATAGTTTAACTTTAAAACAAAGATGATAACAGTACCTTTCTAAAACTGACCCCTCCTTGCTTGGGGACCGAAACCACCTTTGTCTAAAACTAACAAATTGGCCCCAAGATTAGAATTATGGCTCAGGAGTCATGTAGCCAGAGGTCACAAGATTTGGAACCTTCCCAATTGTTCCTAGAGAGAACATCACTATTGTAAAACTTAAGACTGGTGTTCAAGGCAATTGCAGACCTTGCATTCTGATAGACCAACTGGCACCACCTGGACCAGTGACCCACACATGCCAAGAAACTGGTTCAACCAGATCTGTGACCATAGCCAGAAACTGATACAGTGCAAGAAGACCGCTTTGATGATTTCATCCCCAACCCAACCAATCAGTATTCCCCATTCTCTAGCCCCCCCACCAATCTTTCATTGCTGCAACTCCTGATGTTCTCAATATTTGGCTTTTCTGGTCAGCAGGCTTACATGAAGATGTGGTCACAATGCATGAGGGGTGTCATGAAGCCTAGATGGGAACTCCCTGACACTCTAGACAGACAAATGCAGGCCACAGCATGTAGACACTGCCTTGCGTCAAGCCCCAGGACGTCCGAGTGGGGCTGAGGTTGACACTGAACAAGCAGCAGGAGGAAATCACGTGGGCCTGTGGGCTACCCGGGACTGTGGGGCGTGGCAGCGTCAGTGGTTGGTTTCATTTTTCAGTGTACCTTCACTGACATCAAGCTTATCTCTCTGAAATTTTACTTGGCAGAAATTTGAGTAGTTCCCAATTGCTTACAGGACAAAGCAAGTCCTTGCAAGGAAGACTCTTGTTACCTGGCCCTCAAAGCTTTTTCCTAATTTAGTTTTCAGTCTTCCTGTTCAAGTTTGAGACTGCAGTGAGCTATGATTGTGCCACTGCACTCCAGCCTGGGTGCTAATTACAAGAGTGTGTTTGGTGAGTAAAGGACAGCTGTTGATATGGTGCATTGACTCAGCAAGCCTCTTCTCTGTGGGAGCCAGGGCCATGGTGACGGTGTCGCTCTAGACGGGAATTGCCTGGGTGTGTATTTTGAACACTTGTAATTGCATTTGAACATGGACAAATGTTAAGTGTGTAATTGCCCTTGAACATGGACAGATGACTTCACCTCTTTGTGCCTCATTTTCCTCATTTGTCCAATGGAGGTTGTACCTATACCTACCTTGCAAGGTCATTGAGAGCATTACGGGAGATAACCCAGTTAGAAGAATCTAAGACAGTGCCCTGCCTGGAGGAGCTGAGGATCCAGAGAGACATGTGGAACTGCGGAACAGAAAGTTCTGAGTGGAGGGTGGGGGAGGAGTGCCAGCCAGGCCCTAAGACAGTCCCAAAGCGGGGGGCGGGGGGCGGTGGATTTACTGAGACAGCTTTGGGTTGACGTTTAGTGTGGCTCAGATTCTGACACCAGGGCCTTTGGAAAGAGGTAAAAGATACTGCAGATAGATGCTGAGAAGATGCTGCTAGGAAGCATGGGGAACAGTAACTTACTTGGCCTTGCTGGACTGCAGGGTGTGAGAAGGTAAATAAGGTTTAAAAGGAGGCCGGGTGCGGTGGCTCACACCAGCAATCCTAGCATTTTGGGAAGCCGAGGAGGGAGGATTGCTTGAGGCCAGGAGTTCAAGACCAGTCTGGTCAACATAGTGAGACCCCGTTCCTACCAAAAATAAAAGAATGAGCTAGGTGTGGGGGTGTACACCTGTAGTTCCAGTCAGTCAGGAGGCTCAGGTGGGGGAATCCCTTGAGTCTAGGAGTTGGAGGCTGCCGTGAGCTATGAATGCACCACTGCATTCCAGCCTGGGTGACAGTGTGAGACACTGTCTCTTACAAAAAAAAAAAAAAAAAAAAAAAAAAAAAAAACTGAGGCTGAAAAGAGACGCAAAATCCAAAAAACAGTTTGAAGAGGGCTTTCAATATCACCCAACAAATTCAAGTTACAGATGAGGAAACTAAGGCCTATTTGCCCAATAACTGTATAGCACACAAGCCTAGTATTTGAAGGCATCTGGTCCGGTCTCTGTTGTTCCAGGCCACAGAGATCTCCAAACACGGGCTCAGAGGCTAAGCTTCATCTTGTGTATGTCAGCATCAGGGCACATTTGGGTAGAACAGCAGGTTGTGATTCTGTGACAATACTCTGTGCCTTAGCCAGATGCAGTTTTAATCTGCCCCTCCCCTCACCAGGTGAGAAACACCTGCAAATTAGAAGCCCTGGAATCATCACCCACTCCCTTTGGACCTGCCAAACATTTCAGCAAATCTTTAGCAAGAATCTGTGGCCACTAAAGTGTTCTTTTTGAGGCTGGGTCTCACTCTGGCGCCCGGGCTGAAGTGTAGTGATGTGATGTCAGCTCACTGCAGCCTCCTCTACCTGGGTTCAAGTGATTCTCCTGCCTCAGCCTCCTAACTAGCTGGAATTGCAGGCATGCACCACCATGCCCAACTAATTTTTGTATTTTTAGTAGAGATGAGATTTTACCATTTTGGCCAGGCTGCTCTCAAACTCCTAACCTCAAGTGATCCACCTGCTTCAGCCTTCTGAAGTGCTGGGATTACAGAGGTGAGCCACTGTGCCTGGCCACCACTCAAGTTTTTCAAGTTATTTTCCTTTTTGTGTGGGCTGTGGGGCCATTCTCTACCCAGTCCACAATTTCTATAAATCCTGGGACTGCAGACAGCAAAATTCCACCCACGCCATGCTGAATTTTGGGCTTATGGCCTTCATGTTTTTGGGCCTCATTTTGTTTCGATTGTGTCATTTTACATGTTAGGAAACTGAGTTCCAAAAAGGCCCTGTGTGCAGGGTCACTGAGTGTGAAGGCATAAGGGATGGGTTCAGCCCTCGTGACCGTGACCCAAGGACCCCTTCCCACCAAGCTCGTCATTAGAAATGTAGCATTTTGGGCGTGAGATACGAAAACCTTAGTTTAGTACTTGTGACAGTGGCAAAGACTAGGAATTTCATATTATGGAATTGACAGCCTTAGATAACATAATTTCGTATCTGGAAAATAACCCTATTTTATTGCAAGGAAACTGTGTGTTTAAGAGTTTTTCAGGCCTGGTGCAGTGGCTCACTCCTGTAATCCCAGCACTTTGGGTGGCTGAGGCAGGTGGATCACTTGAGGTCAGGAGTTCAAGGCCAGCCTGGCCAACCTGGTGAAACCCTGTCTCTACTAAAAATACCAAGTTTAGCTGGGTGTGGTGGCATATGCCTATAGTCCCAGCTACTCAGGAGGCTGAGGCACGGGAGTCACTTGAACACAGGAGGCGGAGGTTGCAGTGAGCCGAGATCGTGTCATTGCACTCCAGACTGAGCAATGGAATGAGACTCGGTCTCAAAAGAAAAAAAAAAATTTTTTTTTTTTCCAGAAATTCGCAGAAAGGATGGCAGTTTAAAAAAAAAAAAAAAAAAAGAGAAAGCCCAGGTCACATTTGTTGTCCTTGTTCCTTCAAGCGATTTAATGCCACTGAGGCCTAATTTGTTTTCCAGTACGGATACAGACATAGGCCTTGAGTGCCCCACAAGAGCACAGCTACCTGCACTGTAAAATTCTGTCTTCAACTTCTTTTTATGCTACATATGTATAGAATGTCAACAGTTTTGTCTTATTTCCCCTCATCTACCTTGATTGAGGCAGAAAAATGGATAAACAGCAAATGCCGTGGCAAATATCCATCTACAGTGGTAATTACTGCATCATTACATTCGCTATTTTACCTGTCATGTACCATTAGAGGGTAACAAGATCATTGTCAGTCAAAGATGGGGAGATAATTAGAGCATCTATAGGTTAGCAGGAAATCAAATTGGTGCTGGTACCCATCAGTGCCGAGGAGCCGAGTGTAATTAGGGGGGGAGATATGCAAAGGTTGAGATGAATGAGCCCTGGGGATTAAATACCGTGGCTGATTTGAGAGTCTGACTGTCCTACGTTCTGACAGTGCAGATGGCGACGTCAAAATGGGTGTACGATTGGGGCAGTGGGAAATAGCAAAGCAAGGCCCTGAGAACTGCCTGATCTGGAAAAACGCAGTGTTGACCGTCTTTTCCAATCCAGTAGGTTTTTCTTCCGTATTTTCTCGTTTGGAGTCAGGTATTAACACAGGAAAACAGGGCTGAGTGAAAAGGGCTTTCGTTCGTCACCGCTCTGCCCAGATCTGCTTAAGCCTACAAACCCTACCGGGGTCTGCACTGCCCGGGACTGACTTCTTAGACGCCGTTTCTTGGTGCCCTGGACTGACTTCTGCAGTGCCCACGCCCCTGTGAAGCCACAGGAGTCCACGGCACTTGCCCACTCCAATCTGGTGCCCTCGTTTCTAAGCATTTCTATTATTTCTGATTCCCATTCAGTAGCTACCCAGATCTTGCTAATTTGAACCACGTCTGTTTTGTTCCCTAGTAACATAGGAACACCCATCCAACCTCATCCAAATAGCAATTTCATCAGGGTTGATACAAGAAAATTTAACAATTTTTTTTTAACATCATGGGAAAAAACAGATTTTAGAGGACAGGGAGACTGTAAACCGATGGGGGCCACACCATGTAATTAAAAGAGAGGAAAAGCCAAGACAGGAAAAACACGTTATCTGGAAGGCCTGAAGTAACATAGCCGACCGGGTCCAGACTGAAATACCACAGAACGAGCAAGCAAAAACTGCTGTCACAGGCCCTCGGTCAGAGTTCTCATCACTGCTGGAAAAGCAAACACTTTTGCTGAGTTTCAAAGTAGCCCAGAGGGACACATGGGGCTGGCTAACTTGCCCACACTGTACAAATGCCTACAAAATCCAGAAGTACCTGCCTTTTACAGGATTTGGAACATACAAAAAACAAACAGAACCCCCCTTCCTCCCCAGAAAGCAACCAACCGCAATCGACTGTGTGGGTGCAAATGTTAACAGTAATGACTTGGTGTGGTACTGACCGAGTTAGGTAGCGTGGCCAGCCACGGCAGGTGAGCTTTCTGTTCTCACACGGGCTGGTGTGAGGCGTTTCAAGAGCCTGATCTTGCACGGGTATGCCTTCTTCTCTGGGGTCATGACGGTCACCTCACACAAACAAGCAGCTGGAAGCTTAGTTCACATTTTTTAATAACATGGCACAGTTTACATTACACAAGAAGGCTCCGCCGATGAGAACATGCTGAAGATTCAGTTGCTTCACTTTTCTTTTCACATAGGATCTAGAAAGGACTTTATTACATACAGGATAAACAGCAAAAAGGTCCGTATAGAACAATCTCTTTACAATACTGAAAGCTACCACTACAGTTCCAGTGTACATATTCCTTGGAATTTTTTTTAGTTGTTGTTTTTAAAAAAAAAAAAAAAAAAAAAAAAAACACTGCACAACATCTGGAGTTCACAAAATCTGAAGCTCACAACTAAACCTTCAGTTTACTACTAAAATAGATCTCTCTGCTTATTAGAAACAATGGTCTGTAGTTAACTTTTTTTTTTTTTTTTTTTTTTTTTTAAAAAAAAACAAAATAAAAACGTCAGATAGCACTTTAATATACTAGAAGACCAAATGGAACTAATTTTATTTCATACATATATTTACAGTCCAGTAGACAAGATATATTGTATTTCTCTGCTAGTAAAGTCATATTCTCTCCAAATATGTAGACAAGAGGCTTAATGTATTATAAAAGTATTATGAAGAGACATTAAGATTGATGCAAACTCAAAAAACACACTCGCACACGAGACTTTTTTTCCGCCATCTTTCACGCTCTGTAACTCGCGATGGCTCAGCAAGGTTGGCCTGTAACAGCTGCCCCCAGACTGGATCACCAACTGGAACACAGCGCGTCACATTGGGAAATGTGCACCTTCCACTGGTTGGTTATTGAAAACAGTGAAAACATATCCATCATCTGAGAAAACTTGGAAGCTTTCTTTCAGGATCTGTTTGGGTGTAAGTAAATCTCATTACAAAACGAGGAAGTGTGTACAGGTATGAAAGAGGACACACTAAAAAAGGCATGGTTCTCACATGAGGTGTGTGTGAAGTCACTGGCGACCTGTGTGTGTCTGTCCGACACCACCACCCGTCCCCTGATTTTGGCGTCTGGCAAATCCCATCCTCCCTGGCACCGGTTGCTCACGTCCTCAGTTACCTCTCCGGGGCTGCACTTTCCCCCAAAGCCCACAAGCAGCAACTTCAGATGCAAAGTTCCAGCCTGGGGTCCAATTTGCAAAATAGGATGTTTCTCCTTTTGAAAAAAAAAACAAGCAAGGAAAACAGAGTCATATCATGTAAGCGCTTGTTCAGGGAAAATATGACCTTAAGTATGTTGTAAATGGGTCTGAAAAGGCTCCTTTGAGTTAGGCGGGCTTTTGTGACAAGCCCGAACATTCATTGCATAGTTGAAGGGTTTAGCTGTCTATAACAATATATGGGAACACGGCCTCAGCCGACTGTGTTCACTGATATTAAGTTTGCAAATAGCACATTTTAAGAAGTATTAATGTATTATGTTACTTAATCTTTACCTATTTACATTTGTACAAAGTAAAGCTTTCATCTTACCCATTTGCATATATGAACCATTAGCTCATGAAGCAATCTCTTTTTACATTAACTATGTACACGGCCTTCCCACCTCATCTGAGTTTTGCATGATGGATGGTGTGGACGCCATCCCCCCCCCGCCCCCCCCTACAATGATGATCCAATGGGTGTGTGTTGTCATCTTCACGGTTTTGGTTCAAATCAAAAAGTTTTATACGAGAAACAAAAAGTAGGAGACATGAGAACATATGACTGGGCTAAAAGCTGAAAAATCTCAACATATAATATACAAAACATTTCAAAATCTGCACCGAGTCTATACATTTTTACAAGGGGAAGAGGTGGCGCTTCCCCCAAGTCTGTGAGCAATGCAGGAGTTCTCTCTCTAAAGTCTGGCCTGGTGTCTGCCTAGGGTTTCTTCTTGTTTGTGCTCCTGTTCTCGGCTTATCGGGCCTCGATATCCTTCAGCGTGTGGGAAGGGGGCCTCTCCCTGATCTCTGCAGACAGAGGAGTAGTCCTCCTGGGAGAGACTGGGCGGCCCCCCAGCGTGGAGATGAGTGGGGGCGGCGCGCTCAGCGCTGCTGTCGGAGGTGTCTTGTTGAGGAGTCCGTTCTGGTGGCCCGCGGTGGGGCTGATGCGGGGATAGTGCATGCTGGGGAGTCCTGGGGTGATGAGGCTGGGGTGGGGCAGGTGTCCGTCCAGGGAGGCGGGGTGCACGGAGTGGAGCCGCGTGTGCTCGTAGTCCTCTCTGAGCATGTGCAAGCGCTCCCGCTCGTCCAGGTGGCCTCCCCGCTCGTGCTCCCGCCGGGGGTCCACCGACAGCGGGTGGTGGTGGTGGTGGTGATGGTGGCTGTAGTCGTGAGGCTCCCGGTCCCTGAAGGAGCGGTCGGCTTCGTACAGCCGGGGAGTTGAGAGCCGGTGCAGCGGGTCGCTCCTCAGCAGAAAGTCCCTGCCCAGCGGGTCTCTCCGGTGAATGTCAAGTTCTCGGTAAGGATCCCTCAAGGGGTCCCGGATGGGGTCCCAGTGGAAAGAAGGGTACGGGAAGCGCTCTCCGCCCGGGAGAGGGCTGATGCCCATGAAGGGGGTCATCATGCGAGTCCTGTCCAGGCTGCTGATGCTGTTCATGGGGTGAATGCCCGTCACCCCCACCGTCATGGGCATCGAGGCCAGGGGCCCCGGGTGCACGCTGGACGAGGAGTTGGGAGGTGGCGGCTCTGAGGCCCGGTGGGTCTGTGGGGCCTCCGGAGGCAGGTCGTGGTCTTCCTTCCGCTCCTCCTTCACCTTGACCTCGGAGCTCTTCTTGGGGTTCTCGTAGGCCGCCTCACTCTTGCGCGGCTCGGCCTCCCGGCTCGAGGTGCTGTTGGGCCTGGCGCTCTCCACCACGGGGGTCCGCACATAGGGGGATGGCACCCGGGCCAGCTGCTTGGCCTCTTCGCCTGCGGCGCGCCCCTCGTGGCCGTGCCCGTCCTTCTCGGGCAGGTGGCCCTCCTTCGCCTTGTGCTCGTCAGCGGCCAGGTCCTTGCGGGCTTCCGAGTGGTCTCTCTCCCTCTCTTTGGGTTTGTCCTTCTCCCGAGCCTCAGTGTTCAAATGGGCCCGGATCTGTTCAGTGGAGCTGCGGTTATGTCCCAGGGCGTTCACCGGGAGGACAGGGGCTGGTGAAGGGTGGCTGGAGTGTCTCTTCTCGACGCTTTCCCTGGGGAAGACAGGGGGGACAAGGACGCAGATGAAACGGGCAAGTCAGGCGGGCAGGGGCTGCGGGTGAAATGGTGGTGTGAAGAGGACAGTCTTGGGACTGCTTCCCATGGTCGCCGGGGCAGAGCCAGCCCCTCATCCTACTTACCTAGATTTTAGAGGAAGCTTAATGGGGGAGACGGACCAGGGAGGAGGGTGAGGGGAGTCTGCGGGAGCAAGAATCTCTGCATGTAAGAGCCTCAACCAAGAGCACAGAGGAAGAAGGAGGCAGTGATGTGGCAATCTAGCCCCGCTGTGTGGACTCTCAGGACCATCTAGTGTCAAGAACAACGCTCTAAGAGCCCAATGCCAAGTATCACTTTTCTCCCGACTCTGCAACACAGAGCCCGTGGAAGGAAGAGTTTAACATCAGTGTCACAGGAGTCTCTTGCCCCTCACAGGGACAAGTGACCCATTTCAGAGCAAAGAACTAGATACGGAGCCATCTCCCAGACACAGCACGTGAGGGAGGCTCAGAAGGAAGCCACAGCTTCAGGACTGTGGGGTTGCAAAGAGCACTTGTGGACCAGATAGGATCAGAAAGCCGCAGTGTCATGAGACAGAGGGAAGGCAGTAGGAAACGCAGGTCCCTAAACACAAAACCTCACGGGGACCCCAAAAACAAGTTTCGAGAGCAGCTGTGAGTGAGTGAAAACGCGAGACGAGCATTTTAGAGATCTGTCTTGGATGGGGGCTCAAGGGTACTGGGCAGAAAATGCCAGAACACATGGAATGACAATAAGGTAAAACTTGAGATAAAACTAAGACCAGGCAAGTCTTAGGGATGGCGCCAGGACAGACATGGCAAAGCTGAGGAGAGCGGCAGGCTGCCACGCTGGCTTGGTGCTGACATGCAAGGACAGAGGACCACAGTGAGATGCAGGAGGCTCTCCTGTAAGGGCTGTTTCCTGCCCACACGCAGAGAAGAAGAGTAACTTTTAAGCCAAGTATGGAAGAAGAGTATGTTTCGTTTATTAAGCCTCCTGACTTGAACCCAGGAGGCCAGTTTGATGCTATCCAGAAAACCACGCAGAGGTCTGGTGGTCACGTCCTGCTGTGCACCCAGTGACGGGCTGTGTACGGAGAGCTCACGCCTAGGGTCTGCCAGGTTAGCTGCCCAGCGTGCCCCATTCAGCAGTTTACAGCTCAGAGCTGAATGTCATAAACGTTCCTTCCAGTGGTTAAGAGATTGTTATCATACTGCCTTGAAGGAAAATGTCTTTTTCTTTTATCAGCCAGCAAGCTGGCCTGTGATGAGTAGCTACTAATCCGCCCCATTTAGAGCCTGCAAAGTTGAATTCTTTTAAATTACTAGGATACACACACACACACACACACACACACACACACACACACACACACACA
>NW_022437028.1:802484-904783 GCF_009761245.1 Sapajus apella
CACACACACACACACACACACACACACACACACACACACACACACACGGTATACATAGAAAAGAAACATTAAAGATTTGGACCAAATTTGAATCTTAAGTACGACAAAGAAATTGGGATTAGGTATTTTCTGTCAAGCATATTTGTGCATTCCTTATCAGTTCATTTAAAGTGAAAATAGCCTAAAGAAAGAAAGAAAAAGACATTTTGTCAAGAATGCGTATGATACTCTTTGGAAAAAAATACTGCAAGACATTCCTCTTGAAGGCTACTTCTTTTTTAGGCGTGGGTTACCAAGGGCAGAGACAACGGTTAACAAAATTAATTATCCTCTAGTGGAACTGAAGCCAAACCAAAACTGCTTGTCGACGTTTCTCTACAGCTAGTGAGTAAAACTGTATTAGTCATCTGTGAGCCCCAGGCTTTGCGTTTGAACAAAATTTGAGAAAAATATGAGGCAATGCAAACATGGCTTTCTAAAAGAAAACAAAAAGAGAGGAAGAGAGCGAGAAAAACCTATGGATGGTTTAATGGACTGCACGGACTTGAAAGCAAATATGGAATTGATTCATGCTGTGTGTGTCCGGCCCGAAGCTCCAACTCCCTGTCTCCTAGAGAAAGACTTCTGTTTGGACATGCTAACGGGGACTCGGGACGTGCTGCTGTGTAACTGCCACTGAGACCGGAGTCTGTCGCCAGCTCTGCTGTCTCCTACGGTCACCATAAGTTACGGACCACGGGGACTGCGAGGGCTGCGGGCACTGGCTGTGGGGAGGAGCTGAGGCTACCGGGGCGGGTGAAGCACGAGGCTGGGACAGGGAGGGTGGGCGGCCGGTCCCACTGGTACTTGGCACAGAGCAGGCTCCCCCGTGGGGACTCGAGAGCGGTTTCTTTCCGTACCTTTCTTTGTCATCTTTACTAACGGATGAGTCTCGTTTATCTACATCTCTATCTCTGTCATGAGCTGCAGCGGACGCGCTGCGCTCCAGCTCCCCTGGCTTCAGCCAGGGCGGAGGGGTCGGGAACGACGGAGGCGTTCGGTGCAGCCGGTTCCAGGGTTCGTGAGGATTGCTAAAGTTCTGCACACTGGGGCCATCCTTGTGGCCGAACATTGAGTTGGGTGCTGAAATGGTGAAGTGGAGAACAAAAAGGTTTAAGAGAAATTATATAATCTGCTGTAATGAAGGTACTTACCAAAAAACTTTTAACAGCATTCAGAGTTAAAATGAATACATATTATTGGGAGCTGGAAAAGGAAAGGAGATTAACACATTCATTAGAGGAAGTCTTGTCCTACGCTGGAGAGGTAGCTCACAGCTTCTTTTCTCTTTAAAACCAAAAGCAAAGGTGGAGGCCGAGGAAATTAAAAAGGCAAAGGGGCCACATGGGTAGCGAGAGGACCTAATTCAGCATATCCGGTGCATGCAGGAGTTCCAGGCATGCAGAGGGTGTGGAATGATGGTGGGATTGGGATTAATAACTCAAAATGAACTCAGAGCAGAAGTCACGGTGTTCTCTGCCCACCACCGCCCTGTTCAAGTGTCACCAGAGAAGGGACAGGGCCTGACCTCAACAGACACAGGTCTCCTTGCTGTACTTTAAAGACGGGAGGCTCGGAGACATGTTTTATCTCTTCCCGTTCCCGGAATATATGGCATGTGGCATGGAGGAAAACAACTGCGTACTCAGTGACTACTGTTTAGAACGTGACATGGGGCTGTGACTCTTCTCCTCATCGAGATGGGTGTTTTAAATAGTAGAAACCCGCAGGGTCCTCCCAGATGGAGAATGAAACGCTGCCACATCTTCATTATCCTGAGCCTGGTGTTGTCCTCCTGTTACTTTTCATTGTGCTTTTGTCAGTTCCACTAATGCCAAGGGCAAGATGAAATGTAACTACTGCCTTCATTTCTAAGGTGAGCTGCAGCCAAAATCTTTGGGGGGCAGAGGCGGAGTGTGGATGAAACTCCACACTTCAGTGAACTCTCTGCAGTGATCAACTGCCCCTCAGAACGGGATACCCACATCGCGCCGCCCTCACGGGGTGGCTCTGCGCACCTCCACCTGACCCCCCCCCCCCCCGGAAGGCCCGCTTTTGCAGCAATATAACCTGCATTGGTCCCCCTGGCGCAGTTTCCTTTCGCTAGAAAGGTCTTGAGCCATATGCAGATCACAGAGACAAAAAGTCCAAGGCAGATTTTTAAAAGTTAGAGGTACTCACTAACGGAAGGATTTCCAAGTCCGCCAAAGGCATTGCCGCCAACTGCTGCTAGCCCTGTGAATGTAGACGGCCGATTAAAAGGCTCTGCGAACAAGACAGGGAAGAAGGAAATGGTCACGGGCTCTGCTGAGAGAGGAGGCCGGAGCTTCCTGGGAGCAGGGAAAGTGACGCGGGATCCCTGCTCTCTCTACACCCTGACCTGGCCTGTCCCACTTCTACTGGATGATGTCAAAGGTGTGCATTACACTTGGATCTGGGCACAGGTTGGCAACACGTTTCTGAGGGCTCTGCTTCCAGAACCCTGTATTCTGCATTACTCTTCCTTTACCCAGTGGGGGCACTACTCCAGCCCCGGGGTACTAACTAACAGAACAGACAGGAGGTGGCATCTGAATCCATGATCAAACTGCAAAGGTGCGCCTATGACACGCCCTACGTTGTGCAAGCCAACGCCTGCACGCTTGCAGACAGGACCGAGTACACAAAGGCCACACAAAGCATGCTCCTTCACTAGGAAGACACTCTAATCAGGGCAGTGAGGTATGGAGTAACGCATCTTCATAACGGCAGTCTGTTTCTTTCCGCTCCCTAGTGGTGACCTTCACTACACAGTAAGCGCTCACCATCTTCTTCCAATGGGCGGGAGCAGGCTGCGGTAAACTCGGATTCCCTGGGGTACCAAGGAACGGCTCTCGCCCACTACACCACGGTGAGTGTAGGCAGGACCCCTGCTGAGCACAGCTTACTACCGAAAGGATGTGGTGTGAGACATGCTGAAACTCCTGAGAGCGCACATCTCCTGCCTAAGTGGTAAGCGAGGTACCTGGGATGCCCCCCAGCTTGCCGGGAGGTGCGTCGGGAGCACGGTAAGCGTGGCAGGTTGCCTGAGGCACACACCCCGGTTCCCATTAGTTTGGGCAACTCACCTAGGTGGGCGGCAGGGTTGAGGAAGTTGCTGTGATGAGGAGGTGGCCCAAAAGGGGTCCCCGTTGGGTGTGCAGCACCTGTTAAGCCAAACATAACAAAACCAGAGTTGACAAAAAGCCCACTTCGAAGATGCTGCTGGCTTCTATTTGCCTAAGGGCCCCGTGAGAAAACAGGTTCAAGGGAGGTCACAGCTAAAGTCCACCCAGGCCCCGCAGGCAAGACACGGGGTAAAAGAAAATGTTTCTGTTGGGAAGCAGAAAACAAATCATCCCTTTTCCTCATTCCCCGTGTGGCTGGCCACCACCAAAAAGGGCTATGTCTTTTTTAGCTTATGACACACAGTATGACGAAGACAGTGATAACTGCCCAGGGTCCTGGGCGGAGGGGAGGCTCTGTAACCAAGTCAGTTTGGAGAAATACTGGATTAAAAAAAGCTAAGCAAGTTTCTGTACTGAAGGACTTCTTAGAGCCATTAATAAATTTACAGGCGCCTTCGTCCTCTAAGAGGGAAACATTGGGTCATGGAACCCCTTCCTCACAGAATGTCTCGGAGGACCACGTTTTCACTCTGAGAAGTACTGTTCTAGAAACCCAGTCCTTTATCATCCCTGGCTCAGGAGGGGCGGTCCTGAAGTTGTGGGTCTCCGCTGTGCTGCTCTGCAACCTTGCAGAACCCCTTCTCCTGAGGAATATCTTAGTTCATATGCACCCACATGGAAGGATATTGTAAGGCCCAACTCTATGGAACTCATTAGAGTGAGTTAAATGCGGTGTTAGGAGATGAAGTCCTCTGATGTCTCTCAATTTTCAATGCTAGGAAAAGCTGGTCGATTCTTATGTTTTGGGGCACTAAAAATCTTTTAACTGACTGTGACAGGTTTTTGCTTTGCCTGCCAGGGAACTCAGGTCTAATTTGGCAGTTTCCTTAAGTTTTCTTTTTATCCACGTTTCTTCCTCTGTTCTGTGTTCTGCTTCATGTCTATTTCTTGAAGATGCCTCTAATCCTTTTCTTGAAGGAAGCCGGGAAAGGAACGAAGGAGGGAGAGAGAGAAGTGAATTAGGTAAGGACATTTCTAGAGGCTTAGGACACCAAACGGGCTTGTTAATATGAGGCCACTTACTCCCTAAGGAGGTAGCTCCCTGGAAGGCAGGCTTTGCCCTAGACAAGATATTCGCCAAGGTCATCTGAAGAAGTCTCTAGTTTATTAATGGCATTAGCACCCAAAAGTAAGATGAAAATGGCTAGATTTCTTAAGTATGTGCAAGGTATAAACATCGGTTACAAGTTTCACCAAATAACCATTTTGGGCAGAATCCAACACACCTTATGCTAAAAAAAAAAAAAAGATTATACTTCCATTCTATAATATAAACAGGGCCTGGATAAATGAATTTACTAATAACTTCCACAAGCCTTTGCATGTTGTCTAAGTTCCTATAAACAAATATTTCCTTAGGAAAATGGATTAAATGTAGGGGGGCTGTTGCTGTCTACACTCTGTTAACTGAATTTATGTTTTGGATTGCTATTGCCTGGGTTTGGAGAGGAAGCCAGGCAGTAGAGCAGGAAGATCATCCCAGTCACGGAAGCTGAGAATTGGAAGGCACCTGAGGGGTTCTCTAGCCAGCCCTGCATGTGGCTTATTTTCCACCTGGGAAGTGTAAACATGATACCCCACCTCCACAAAGTGAATATATGCCAGGATATTCATCAGGCCTTAGCAGTGTTGTTGGCTAAATAAAATTTTGGCCACATACTGTCTGTGTACTGCAAGCTAATTAATGCTTCAATGAAGACCAGAGCTTTGCTGAGCCCAGGGCCCCCAGGGGTGACTTGCAGTTCCAGAATTATTGAAGCCAAAGAAGCCAATTCATCTACTTGGCTCAAATGGAAGCCAGAGAGAAATCTCTCTATTTCTCTCCAAAAATTGCTCTTAATGTAGCCCTGTCTCTGCGCCTAGGTGCCATGGTAACAGAGCCTTCAAATATGTCCCCAGACAGAACTGACAGAGAAAAACCTGAGACCTTAGCCAATCCCATCTCCCCTCCAGGGGGAGTCACGTGCTTTGGTAGCAAGGCCCATTATAATGATGATTTCTTGCAATGTGGGTGCTGCTCTCTTCCTGAACAGAAGAGCCAGAGGTTCACCAACAGTGAGTCTTGGATAAAAGCCTGAGGTGGCAGCCGGAAGGGTGGCGGTACAACCTGTCCCGTAAGGGATCAGAAATGGGGAGCCCCTTGACTGCTTGCGTCCAGAAGAATAAATTCTACCTAGCAGGGCGGGTATGAACTTATTAGCAGAATGACCACAGCGCCATCAGAGTTAATGGAGGAGAGCTTTGTGCGCCAGAAATTACACTTAGAAAAGCTGTAGAGAAGACAGAACGGTAAGAAACCCTTAATACCAAGAGGGCACCTCTCATCTGGCTCAGGCCTTACAGCCACTGCCTTTTGTCTGTCTGTCTACCTGGGGCAGGAATGGGCAGTTCTGATGTGTGAATCGTCACTCTCTACCTCACCCCGTCTTCACGCACACGTGGACAGTGTGTGTGAAATGAATTACAGATCTGGTAAACAGGTTACATGGGCGTTTTACACCGTTTCCCTAATTTCCTCCATCGCTATAACCAACCAGGCAATGGTGTGACGTTCTGTAGCAGAGAAAACCAGTAACTGGGTGGCACCCTCCCTATCACAGACCATCCTCCCGGCAACTGCCTTAACCGTCTCTCTTTGTCCTCAGACCTTCAAACCACAGCATGACTGAGCATGCTGGTGCAAAATTACAGTGCTCTGCGGACACCACAGTAAGGGCGACCGCATCCGTCTATAATTCCTGGCATTGTTTCCTTCCGATCTGCCCTTGCAAGCCTTCTGATCTTTTTCAATAGCAATTGACATGCTTGTGGGTTATGCTGGTTTAATATAGAAGCAAACAATGAACTGAAGCAACGTGAATCCCTGTAAGGGAAAGATGATCTCTGCTTCCTCCTTTAATGAAAAAGAGTGTATCAATGAGGAAGGCCCACCTCCCTGGATGTGCTGCGATGCAGCCTGGCATGAGCTGTGTATTTGTAGGTTGTGATTGAGCCGCGGCACAGAGCCCGAACATCATTTATTTAGTTACCTGAGAACTGCACTTCTCAAGTCCGTCCCCGACCCAACCCCACACTCACCAGCGGCAGAGAACAAAGTTGAAGGCCGTGCCAGGTCATGGGGGTGGTGGATGGCTCCAAAGAGACTGGGGCCTGGAGGGCGGCTCAGGAACTCGGGTTTCAGTCCAAAGTCCAGCTTATGCGGGTCTGACTGCATCTGTTTCTACACAGCAAGGGGAACAGTAAGAGATGAAATCCCTAAGCCAACAGCAAGGAAGAAAGGTGTCAGTGAAGAGCTGGAGCCTGTGAACGGTGCACTGGGGTTCAAGTGTACAGGTACTGTGAGAGAAAGCAACGATCCAAAAACCATTTCACCCTCAACTGTCAGACCTGCAGGCCGGCAGGACCTGCTACACCAGAAATACCAAGTGACAACACTGGTGTTTGGTCTTTCCTTTTTTTGAGATGGAGTCTCACTCTGTCGCCCAGGCTCGAGTGCAGTGGCGTGATCTCGGCTCACTGCAACCTCTGCCTCCTGGGTTCAAGTAATTCTCCTGCCTCAGCCTCCCAAGTAGGTGGGATTACAGGTGCCTGCCGCCACACCCAGCTAATTTTTGTATTTTCTGTAGAAACAGGGTTTTACCATGTTGGCCAGGCTGGTCTCGAACTCCTGACCTCAAATGATCCGCTTGCCTCAGCCTCCCAAAGTGCTGGGATTACAGGTGTGAACCACCGCACCCAGCTGCGTTTGGTCTTTCAAGTTAATGGTTTGAGAAATAAAACCATATCCCATTTATGGAGACTGCCACCACTCCCAAAGTGGTTCAGTATTTTGCTGTAAATGTCCATTTTCTTAAGATTTAAAATAATAGTGTTGTAAACCTCATTTTATTAGGAATTCTGCATGAATAATCTGTATAAATTGTTTAATGACTCTTTGCCATTACTCTAATACATCACAGTACATTAGTAACCAAAGCTACAAAGACATATTTGCATGTCTACAAGCTAACTTTCAAATGATCATTGTTATATAATTAAAAAAAAAAGCAACCACAAAGAAAAACAAAGTAGGAGTATTAATTTAACTAACAGAGGGGGGTTGGTCCAGGTAAGTAAACCATAATCCCAGCACTTTGGGAGGACAAGGTGGGTGGACTGCCTGAGCTCAGGAGTTCAAGTCCAGCTAGGACAACATGGTGAAAGCCTGTCTCTACTTAAATACAAAAAATCAGCTGGGCGTGGTGATGCACACTTGTAGTCCCGATTACTTGGGAGGCTGAGGCATGAGAATTGCTTGGACCTGGGAGCTGGCGATTGCAGTGACTGAGACTGTCTCCAAAAAAAAAATAATAATAAAATAAAAAAAGACTGTGAAATCCTTATCATGGATAGAAATCACTGTTTCCTCTTATTTATCTGTCATCAGGCCAATCTTTCCGCCCACCATCCTCTTAGGCAGTATAAATTGGTTCAAAATCTTCCTCTCAATCTTTGCCCTGACATCATTCTCTAGGCTGGAAGCTCTTGCACCAGCATGGTTTCAAAACTGCCCTGCCTCCTTGTTTCTTGACAGCTTTCTCTTTGAACAGGCTTCACACCACCTCGGATAAGCACGGCACCCCGGGCCTGGGGTCCTGGGACTTGCCGATTCCAGCTGACATTCCCTTGCTATGACATCTTCCCCATCCAGTCTCCTGCCCTTAGCACCTGCTTCTCACTTTCACTTTTTTGTTTTTTTTTAAAAAGACACAGGGTCTCACTCTTCTGCCCAGGCTGAAATGCAGTGGCATAATCATAATTCACTGCAGCCTCCATCTTTTGGGCTGAAGTGATATTCTTGCCTCAGTCTCCTGAGTAGCTGGGACTAAAGATGCATGCCACCATGTCCAACTTTTTTTTTTTTTTTTTTTTTTTTTCATAGAGACAGGTCTCTCTCTCTGTTGCCCAGGCTGGTCTTGAACTCCTGGGCTCAAGCAATCCCAACATGTTTGCATTAGAGGCATGAGCCACCGTGCCTGGCCACTCTTCCTATCTCTTGAACTCATCTGATGCTCTCAGCCCCTTTAGCTCCATTCTAGCCTCAGCTCAATCTCCCTCATGTGCTGAGGGATCTTTGCCTGCTGTACAACAGCACAGCCCCATGAGGGGCATCTATATTGACAGAGCACGGCGTGAGGGTCTGAGACAGGGAAGTCTGGCATTCCCTTACCGCTGAAGGCAATGTCCCACTCATCCCTCACCTCCATTGAAAGTGAAACCTACCCGTGCACCTCTAGCTGGAAGTGATACCCAGTAAGAGGGCACATGCACTTTCCTCACTTTTTATACACACACTCATTACTGAACTCTACATAACTAGATGCCAGGAAGGATGCATGCCCCCAGCCCAGCACAGTGAGGGACTTGCAGGCGTAGGCTCTTTCAGTAAACACCGGGTGAGTGACTAAAGGAATGCATAAATGAACTTCACAGAGAAAGGGAAGATGCAGTTTCTGCTCAAATCGACAGGGAATGCTATAATGAAAGTCCCACTATCAAGTAACAGCCAAGCCTCAAAACCAAGCTTCTAATTCACTATGAATCTTTAAAAATCTTTTGAGTACCTCCTTTAATTTGGTGGCCAAATTATTTAGTGCTAATATTGCATGGTACATAGCACAGTTCCATTAACCACAACTTAGGGCCATGAAGCAAAATAGAGCTTGGGGATTAGAAGCAGTTTGCTGAAAAGGGAAGATGAACGAAGTTATCTCATGTTCAAGAGGTCTTTCTAATTGAATTGGGATAATGAAAGTTGAAGTCACTGGGGACACTTCGACACGAAAGAAGTTGCTAAAGTGGCACGTGCAGCATCCCTCACCACTTTTAACAGAAGTTACAAGGAAGATGTGCTTTACCTACCGTTCCACTAACCACATCAACCGCAACAAAAAGTGAATTGAACTCATCATCAAAATCTAGTTAGCTCTTCAGAGCAGACACATTTTCTAAGACAGACCACAAGGCTTCCCATTAAACTTCCCCTAATGACAAAGTACAAGTGAGCCAAACTCACTGATAGTATTTAAGAAAGAGGAGGTATTTGGCAATCAAAGCAAAATATCTTAGTGACCTCATTTACTGAGGTTTGTTGCTTAACTTTTAACTAGGTTTTATTTTTTTACTCATTTTTCTTTTTTTAAGAGATGGGAACTTGCTATGTTACCCAGGCTGGACTCAAACTCCAAGGCTCAAGGGATGCTCCTGCCTCAGCTTCTCGAGTGGGACGGGATTTGGGTTGTTTTATTTTAAAAATCATGTAACCCTTTTAAAAACATTTCTCTTCCAGACGAAGAGCTCTATCTCCTGGCTCATTGGTCTCCTGTATTTCTTTCATGAGAGCTCCCAAATGCCATTAGGACTAAAAGCTTGTTCATGAAGAAATCGACTAAGTGAAGCTTATTGGATTGCTTGTTTGCGCCCGTTTATGCCGGCATCATCACACAATCTGTAAAGACCCAGACTGTAAAATACGGACTTGTTAGTTACTTCGTTCCCTAAGCCAAGCGCTGACCCTGTATCCAGTCACTTGCGGAAGTTCTTGAGCTCTTTCTTACTGAGTCATAAAGGCTCTAGCAAATCATAGAAGATATTCATCCCTATGATGAAAATACAGACAAAAAAGAAAAATCATCTTTGGACGACAGCCAGGTAACTGGCCAGAACGTGGCTCCTGCCAGGACTGACGGTATTCCAGCCCCCGGCACTGACCATCAGGAGGACCCATGACAGTGTGGTAGCAACGTCTTCATGTAGGGCATGCGTGACGCTACCATTTTCCCAAAGCCAGAAAATGAATGCGCCAGTCGCCATTTTTGCAAAAACCCAAAACCAACATTGATTTGTAGCTCTTCCTAGATGCAAAGTATTTTCTGGATTCTTATTGTTGGTCACTATAATTTTATTTCCAAAAGCTTTATTTTACCATTTAATCCATATTCAAGCTCTTTGGATCAATAAAATGACAAAATTATAAAAGTGGGGGGAACAAAACACCAGGGCATTATCAGTTTGTTTTTGTTTTGTAATTTCACTCGTGGTTTCCCTAATGAACAGTATGATTTCTGAACTCCTGGGCTTAAGCAATCCAAAGTGCTTAGCTTGGCTTCCCAAAGTGCTTGGATCAGAGGTGTGAGCCACGGGCCTGCCTACTGTCCAGATCTCTTGGGCTGCTGTGGCTTGCACTGTAATCCCAGCTACTTGGGAGGCTGAGATGGAAGAACTGCTTGGGGCCAGAAGTTTGAGACCAGCGTAGGCAACACAGTGGGGTCATCTCCACAAAACAATCAAGAAGGCTGGGCGCGGTGGTTCATGCCCGTAATCCTAGCAATTTGGGAGGCTGAGGCGGGTGGATCATGAGATTAGGAGTTTAAGACCAGCCTGGCCAAGATGGTGAAACCTCGTCCCTACTAAAAATATAAAAATTAGCCGGCTGTGGTGGCGGGCACCTGTAATCCCAGCTAGTTGGGAGACTGAGGCAGAGAACTGCTTGAACCTGGGAGGCGGAGGTTGCTGTGAGTGGTGATCACGTTAGTGCACTACAGTCTGAGTGACAGAGCAAGACTCCATTTCAAAAAAAAAAAAAAAAAAAAAGAAAAAAAATTAGCCAAGCATGGTGGTATATCCCTGAAGTCCCCAGCTGCCTGGGAGACTGAGGAGGGAAGATCACATGAGCCCTGGAGTTCAAGACTTCAGTGAGCTATGATTGTGCCCTTGTACTTTAGCCTGGCAGACAGAGTGAGATCCTGACTCTAGGGGGGAAAAAACAAACAAAAAAAGACTTCTGAGTAGCTTTTCCAAGAGGGGCTTGACCCTTCCTGACTATGGGTCTGTGGAACCTGTTCTAAATGCCTCCTTAAGCAGGTTCTCCTGAGTAGGTTACACACTCACATTCCCATCCCATTCTTCCCTGTGCCAGGAAGGCTGGACTGACCTTGACTTTCTGTTGGTGGTGGTAAATCTGCCAGGCGATGTGAACATGCATAGCACACCACTTCCCTGGTTTCTGGAACAAGAAAGAGCAACGTGGTTAGGAGGAAGACATTTCAGAGAAAACCACCTTCAATTTCCCCAAAGCTTTCAGCAGATTTTGGCTGCAGAGGCTTTCCCCCCCACCCCATGAAACAAGAGTGCTTTGTACTCTCGAAGTGCCTTCCATCAGCAGCTCTCCAGCCCAGTCACAAGGGAGTCACAGCCAGCTCCCCCTCTCTCCCCACGAGGGCTGCTACTCAGAAAACCACATTGACAAGGACCTCCCCGGTTACCAAGGACAAGATGGCAAAAGCCTGAATCCCACACTCTGTGTCTTTTTCTTTTCTGATGCCAGCTGGCAGAGCGGGAGCCCTACTTAACAAATGCTGCCATGCTATAATGCAAATCAGCTGTTGGGAAGAGCTCATTAGTGAATGTCTGTGAGTCAACTCAAGAGGGTACGGAGCCTGTCCTAACCTCCCCCAGGACTGTGGTTGTTTTTATTTGAACCCCCAAAGTGGTACAAAGAAATACACCACATTTTGATTGAAGCCCAGTGACCATAAATGCTAAGAGTCAACTACCCATTCATGTTGGTGGGGATTGTTCTTAAGTTTAAAGGAAAGAAAAGAAACAAGGAGAGGAATTCCTTCCTTCCTATTCTCTAGGCCTCCGTAGGTCTCAAGTCCCGCCTCCACCCTCTGGGGTTGAATTTGAATCCATAGCTCTCCAATTATTTTCATGTCTTGCTTTATAAGGAGTGGAGTGCTATGAGTGCATTCTCTTCTACCAGTCAGCGGGCAGGGACCACCTCCTTACTTCATTTCCACTAAGTAATCTATCCATAAGCTCGAAGCGCACGCTCAGTAACTACTGGATAGATGAGAAGAAACACAGCCTCATTCTACAGCGGCAAAGAACAGAAGATTCTGGTTTCTACAGTAAGGAGCAGCTGCTGAAACATACACTGAGATGCAAGTCTGGGTCAGTTCTCTTGCAATGAAACTATGAGTAGTTTGAAATCACAAATAATATACTGCCTCACCTAAGTGATGACACAGTTCTTTTTCCCCTGGAGAAATCAAATTATCTGATTATATGCCCTAGAAATGACTTAAGTATAGCAAGAAATCTGCTGTCCATCCATCTTCTGTCCAACAAGTCACCATGCCTGCCTCACAACCCCCAGGTAGTCGGCATTCATTCAGAGGTCATCACACTGGCTGCTCTCCAGACCTCGAGAACAGTTTGCTTTAAGCAAGATGTTGAGAAACCAAATGCTTATAGTATCTCCTTCCTGCACCTTAAGAGGTCAAGAGGCTATGACAAGTCAATGTCACTTGGTGCCAAAAAAGGGAGCCGCCAGCCAAAATTGACCCAGATATGTATTTTCTAAGTGCAAGAGAGACTAACTTCAGTCTATAGATGAAGTCTTTTCCCCTTAAGTTCCAACTAGTCAAACCTTTTACCAGAACTGCTAACAAGAGATCTGACTCAGCTGAACTTGGTAGACAAAAAAGCCAGTGGCCTGGCTTCCTCCGACCGTCAGAGCAAAACAATTTAGGCCATTTTCAATCACACTACCTGAAAAACCCAATCACTGCCATTGCATGTCTTATTCCAACTCTTCTATGGTTTATTTCCTTGTAATAGACTTGTATTTTTAACTCACAGGGAGTCAAATAGAGGTTGCAAAACAGTTCTATAAGAAGCTTTCTTACCCTTAACATAGGTCTGAAAGGATCTGTCAACTGTGAAGAGAAAATGACAACTTGGTTACATGCCTGTCACTCAAACAATTGCTCTAATTAACAAATTTGTAGTGCTTCATTAGGAGGGGAAATTAAAATGTTAGAATTTTACTTTTAAATGAAGCCCTTTTAGAGAATAATTAACCCATTTTCACACTATCAAAAGTGCCAAGCGCCCCCTCCCCCGCTTCACAAGCCGTGGTACATCTACGCTGACAGGCCCCTTTACAAGTTTAATCAATAGCAATGTGCCCTCCGGCACCATGATTTGCTCACATCACATACCAGGAGTTTCACTGTCTTAAGCTCCAAACCACACCAGGTAGGTCTGAGGGAGAATGACCTTCAGAGCCCAAGCTTTTAAAGCTGTATACCAACTGGTATCTGGGGAGAGGTGTCCTTTCCATCCATACAGTAGGATTAGGCTATCTTTACCAATACCCTTAAATTGATGACTTTACATTATTTATAGCTATTAAACATTTTCAAGAAGTTCACTACACATCATAACATACTTACATAGTTGAGTCATTTTAAACTTCTATCTAACTCTGGTTATCAATTTCTGACTGTCCTTATGTAGGTAAAAAGACAATATTGTTAAAGATAATTATTCTTCCATATTTACTATAAAGATGACTATAAACAATGAGGCAAAAATTATATCTGTCGTGTAACTTCAAATTCCTTTTTTGGAAGTAGCAGTGGTAATAAATTATGAATAAACAACATAACCAAAGCATAATGGATATTTTATTTAGCTCTAGAGTACAGAAGGATCCCTAGCACATTAAAAATACAGGGCCAAAGAGCCGGGCAGTAACACGAACTTCCTGACCCCAGGCAAGGGGGAGGATGTGTAGCCTGACTTCCAGGAAGAAAAGCGCTTAGCGCTTTAGTGCTTTGCCATTCAAAACATTTGATAGCTACCTCATTTACGTAAGAAAATTTAAGGAGACAGAGAAGTTTAGTTAAGTAAAAACTATACAAGCTGGCCCAGTGCGGTGGCTCACGCCTATAATCCTAGCACTTTGGGAGGCCGAGGTGGGTGAATCACCTGAGGTCAGGAGTTCAAGACCAGCCTGACCATCATGGTGAAACCCCATCTTTAAAAAAAAAAAACTACACAAGCTAACAATGTCCAATATCGGGGCTGGGACCATAAGTCATTCCTCTTTTCTCCCATTGGGAAGTCAGTCTCTTTGTGTCATATGCCCGCAGTGAGCAGGAAAGATTGTGCTTTTTAAGAGTAACTGGCATTTTCCTCCACCAAATAGAAGAACAGCTGAAATAACAGCTCTCTCAAAGGAGCTAAGGAAGATGGGAGCGCTGGGCTGGCCGGCCCATGCACACACACATACCCCTGGTGTTACCTGAGACCAAGCCTGACTTTGCACGTACCCTCGGGTCCTTTTGGAGTAAAGTGTGTGGGACTGTCCCAGGCCGAGCAGCGACATCGATAGGGTTGGATGTCTATAAATTAATTAGAGCACAGCTTAGGAAGCACAGAACAGGTGACACAAAAGCAAGATCCTTCTCTCCTTCTAAATGAGACAAGCCAAACTTCATTTGTTTGTTTGCTTCTGAAATACAAGATTCATTTTTCTCAGGGGGCACACAGGCTCTTTCTCAAGGGGGCCTGACCACAGCTTGCTCTCTCCAGCAATGGCACCTAAAAGCAGAGAGAGGTCCCCAGAACATTTCACTGCAATAAAAGGCACAGGGCCCAAAAAGAGAAGTAACAAATGTAAGCGCTGCCCTGGGAACTCCTCTTCTGAAGGAAGCCATGGCAGTGACCGTCGTTGGTTTTTTTGCTTAATCACCACATAGTCTAAGAAATGCTTAAGTGAACGTTATTGTAATTGGCAGTATCAGGTGTTTCTCATCAGAATCACTAAAAGTATTTTACAGACATTAAGCTCCCAATTTTAACTGGTAGCCAATAACAAGGAATTACACTCAGTAATTACTCATTAGCAGCGGTGGAAATGGGGATGGGACAAGAGAACCTAACTTCGGGACCTCGCGGATCTGCTCCTCGATGATTTCTAAAGCAATTTCGCTTTGTCTTACCTATTCTCACCATTCGCAAGTATTACTAATCATAACCTTATCTGTGAGCGTCTGTCCTTTGAATTAGCAACAATAAAAAGCCTACTTTGGGCACAGTCACTACTTTTTAGTGGGAAAGGATTCAGGAGACAACACCAGTTATTTTATCGAAGAAATCACAACTTCCATGAACACCCCCTACACCAGGAAGTTAAACTCGAGGGGAAAAGGAGCTCAGGTTTAGGCATGAGGCTTGACGACAAGAAGCGGGGAAGAGAGAATGAAAGAAGAAAAGCAATCAGCTGCAGTACAACTAACAATTAAGCTGGAGTTGTTAACAGCCTGATTTGCATACATATGAAGAACTCCACTAATGAACTGCAATCTACATATTCAATCAGGACGATGGCCTGGAAAGGCCTATTTCAACACCAGGAGAGACACTTTCTTGCCCAGATGTAGTTTTCTGTGTGACTGGATAATTGTGAGTGAGGGAAATAGTCTAATTTATTAAATGACCTACCAGTCTGCCTGGGGAGGCACCAGAGATTTGGTGCAACCTACAGGGGACAGACCAGGGTCTGAGGGACGAGTAAAGTGCAGACTGGGAGTTTAAAAGTCACCATCATTTTATCTCCGGATAGGAGGTGTTTAACGAGGCTGTCATAAAAGCCCTTTGTATCTGTAACCTTGCATATAGGGTGCAATTCAGTGCAGGCAAATTCAATAGATGAACTGCATTCAGTGCAATTCAATGCAGGTGATTCTGAAGGGGGGGTACCCCGCCTCTAATGCCTTTTAATTCTTTTCCTGTCTTTAGTTTTAATGCAACATGTCTTTGGAAATGCAGTTACGTGCTTATCCTGGAAGACTCTGGCCCAAAACTGCGTTTTACCTTAAGAATGAGATGGGGTGGGGAAGAAAACAGAAAACCCAAATGACACACAGCAAAATATCTTCAAGTATGAAAATGGTTACTCACACGAAAGTACAACTCTTTCATTTTTGTATGAAAGTAAAATAGGAACTGTAAGTATATTTAAAAAGATAGTGCTTCAAGAATGACTCTTCAGTATGGACCTTTAGAGACAGCTGTAGCCAACGCTGAACGGCATTATCACTGACTAGGTAGAATGGAACTTAGCTATTATCAAGGGTAAAAGGTTAATTCTACACTAGGATGTTAGTAACTGATGACAGAGTCCTGGCCAGGGTAACCACGGCAGGGGCGGGATGGCTGAGAGTGAAGGGGAAAGAAAGGAGGACCAGAATGGCAGGCGACCCCCCAACGTGTGGGCAGACCCTGTGTGCAGCTGATGGGGCTGGTGAGGGAAATAGGGAGAATGAGGAGAAGAATTCATAGGTTACAATTTTAGTTTTGGAACCTGTATCCCCACTTCTACAAGTCAGTAAGGACTCAGCTTTGTGTCTTTACTAATGACATGTATCTGAAGAATAACTTGGCGCACATGTGTCTGACATTTCATAGAATTCCTGACCAGAAGTTATGTCCACGATATTGGCAGTAAAAAAAAAAGTATTACGTATATTTTAAAGAGCACAAGAAATCTTAGCTTAACTGAGATTACGTGGGTAGTACAGTTTGAAAATTAAATTTTCACAGCCGTTTAAAACTAGACGGACTCAGAAAAAAATAGGCTCACTCTAATCCCAGTGGTCACTTAGGACCTCACTGATTCATCACTGCGCAGGCAAGAGGACGCAGAACTTCCTGCACGCCTGGCCTGGGATGCCACTTAGACACATGCCTGTGTGTTTTCACTGTGAGGTTTCTTACCTTCGGCTGAAATGCTCCTTGTAGTGAACCAAAAGGGCCAGTGGGTGGGATCATAGGGGGGATGCCCGACACTGCAGGAGGGTAGGAATGGAAGAGCTGTGGCCAAAGACGGAGAGGGGGAAAAAAGATTTTAGTAGGAGGCAAGTGACATATTCAAATTCCCTTCCCATAGAAAGACATTGACATGAGCAAGCCAAGTAATCTCAGTTTGATGCTATTAGTCAAGAAGCCATGATGAAATGATCACACAGATGTGCCATGAATGTGTAACTTAAAAAGTTAAAAGTAGTTCAGAATCAATTTAAAAGTAGTTCAGAATCAATCAGCCAGCAAATGACGTCCCGGATGAGGGCATCATTAGAAAGGGAGCTTTTCTAACTATTAATTTTGGATAGAGGTCCTAAATGATTGGAGACTTTAATGCGTTTCAAAAATAGGCGGGATCCTGAGCCAGATAAGATGCTCAATAATTACAAGTTAATGGAGTGGGGGGCGGGAAGGAGACAGAAAAAAGAAAAAAAAAAGGAAGAAAAAGAAGTCTTCATGAGTGCCGGGATTTTATACCATTAAAACTCAATTAGTACTTTTAGATTTTTAATAGTTTGAGGAAATGAGAACATATTCAGAATCCTTGCTTCATTAGGTTGTAGAAGTGGCAGTTCCAGAGGACAATGAAATTCTCTCATCTAAAATCATGAGAAATATTTGTGAAAGGGTAAAATGACTCGATGTATACTTTAAGTGGAGCTGGCAATTTGTCTAGAAGATGGATTCTCATTGCACAGACATCGCCCGAGTCTGGAATGTTACTATCGAGCTTTCGTTTGCTCTTAAGTCTCAGGTACTCAAGGCACTTCCATATTAACGTATGAAGTCTGAATTTCTATGGCCACTTCTGAATAGTATCTGCTATTAAATGAACAAGCTCTTTGGAGGACACTCAAGCCAAGCCCTTCATGTAGGAGTCCACTCTGTGACGGGAAAAGAATGATTCTGAATGAAGACTGTGAATTTTCCTAAATCAATAGCCTATAAAAGGACACAATTGTGGAAAGAAATAGAGACAATCTGAAGACAATGCAAACACATCTTTCCTTCTAAAAATTTAGTATTTTTGAGGTCCTATTGGTCTGGTTCTATCTACTGACATCAGGCCACCATACAAATATTTTAAATAACGCTCCACCCTCATGGCTGTTTATTATCTGAAAAACATAATAATTGAAGCTCTTCTTAATAAAGGATTTGTATTAGCTATTTTTGGTAATGACTGAAATTCACATTTCGCAATCCCGTTTTCAGAGCACGTCCTTTTTCTGTTGGTCTTTATTTCATTTTGCTCCCTTCAATGATGCAGCAAAGTTTTTCAGACTAATTGATATTGAACTAAATCCACTTAAACAGTGATTGCAAGCCAAGTGCCCTCATTTAAAACTACTTTTAAGTCTAAAATTCTGTTTTAGATACTTGAGTGCATTGCATCTTAATTCCCCTTATAATGTTCTAACCCCGAAAGCAGGGGAGACTAAGTACTTCATGTATTATCCACTATAACTCCTAATATGAAATAACTCTCCCACAGTACACTGAATAAAGCTGAGTAATTCAATGCATGCCACAGTAAAACACACTCACATTTCTAGTACTCTGCCTCCAGGTGGGCATTTTCCCTTTCATGTTTACAATTTAAACACTGAATGTTCTTACCACTTTCTTTTTGCTTAAGCCCATTACTGACCTCTTACAGCATACACAGAGCTGACTATTCCTCTCCCTGCCTAACAACCTGAGGCACCTAAGTAAGAATACATACATACACTTTACAAAAATTCAGGCCTTCAGGCTTCTTCTACATCTTCAGTCTAGGACGGTAGAATATGCCAATCAGAAGGCACCACAGTGGGTCCTACAAAGTAAATCTGAGCCACTTGTTGGGCACACTTAACTTTCCATATAAATTATTTTGTTAGCTGGTCCTTACTTTAAATCAGCAAAGCACAGACTAAGGGCAGAATGGTGACACCCCTGGGCCAGACCCAAAGAGGAAACCCATAGGTCTACTGGATTTTGTGTGTCCCCATGAAATATGTTTTTGTATCCCAGTACTGAGCAGGACGTGAGGGGGACCATGCTGGGAGGGAGGGAAAGGAGTCATCACTCAAATATACTTCTCTAACTTTTTTTTTTTTTGAAGAGGTCTTTCATCTTATTTCTAAATGCCTCTAGAGTACATAATTCTCCATTGATTTCTAATATTTTCTAGTCTTGACTTCTCAGCTATACTCTTGACTAACATGGTTTCTAATTAACTGGTTCAGAGTATGAATGAATTCAGTGTTTGCTGATCTATTAAAGTAGCACTTCTACTCAAATGGTAACACTATCTACAAATCAAAGCAAGAACAGTTGAGTATGGTGAATCAACATGGCTACAATCAATGTTAACCTTCTCTTTTTTCAGGTTTCATTAAAGAAAAAAAATCACTGGCAAAGAAACTTGCACATTTTCAGATAAAAATGATGCAGTATTCACCCCATCATCAAAATATCATGGAAATATTCAAGATCATTGAATAAAAAGAAGCTCTTTTCTTACAGGTTAACTGAACATTAACTTAGGGTGTTATCAATTGAAGTTCCAAAATGTACTCTTAAAATTGCATTCAACAAGTTTTGTTTTTTAAATAAAGGAGAATGAGTTTAAAGAGAAAAATATCACTTATTTCAATTTTGGGAGTTTCTCTTAATTAAGTGATATTTTTACTTTCCATTGTAACAAGCTCAACAGAACAATACCAGCCATGTGGAAGAGGATTCTACATTTAGTCTAGAGCAAATGAAAATTTACTTGTTAAAGAGTTATGAGTCAAAAAGACAAGGGACTTTCTGTTTAGAGGAAGTAATTCACTGATGACTGAAATGCTGAGATTTCAGACTCTCCTGGAACTTTAATGACTGCACTGCAGACACCTCACTTTGCAGGACAGATGCCTGACTTCCACTAAAGTGCAGCTCTGCTTTCAGGCCTTCAGAGTGCTTATGATCTTTTGATTCAGAAGATGATACTGCATCTTTACCAAAAGCAAAACACCACAAAAGCAAGCATCCAAAGTGGCGAGGAGCAATGGGATCTCTTGTAAAGATGATTAAGGAAGGCTGCTAGTCATTGACTGATCTGTGGCAAGAGCACAAAAATGGCAAAGCAGTTACATTGAATGTGTAGCATGGTAATGAAACTCACACTGTGCCGGTAGAAGGGGTCAACTTTTGTAGGGTATTTGTCAAACTGTAAAGGGATCAAAGCAAAAGCTAGTTACTTAATCTGCATTTTTTTTTTCACTGCTACAGTGGAGGTGGCCCTACAAAGCTTCCCTGTCATTAAGCTGTCATCAGACTCAATAACCTCATTACACATGGAACCGTTCTGAGCTCCTAAGTCTCCCTGACAAGAAAGCAACAGAAATGGGAGAACAAAGTGAAGAACCAGCGGTACGTTTGGGCTCTGCACATACCAGGACGCCTTTCTTCCAGCTACTTTCTTTCTACATACTGGCACTAACCAAACATCTGAACGGGGGAAAACAGACACTTATCCAGATAAATCAGAGAGAGGTGAGCATTTGTGGTCTGATTTATCCACTGAATTCCCCTATTTTTATCTTTACTTTGACAGAAAAACTGTACATGCAGCTGTCTTCTGAAATGTATTACACCCAAATACCAGGTGATCTGAGATAGGCCAGACAGCCTTTCATTCGAACAGAAAAGAGTATACTATTGTCGCCTCTCAATAATGTCATCATATTGATGCTATAACTACCCTCGGTTAAATTTATTTGTGAAACAGCTCACAGGCCAGCAGAAAGCTTTCTCAAAATCTCAGGCTCTTCAAAATCTAATTGTTGAGAAGCATAGTTCATCCAAAAAAGATACAGGATTTGCTATTAAAAAAATATTTTTGGTCACAAGGCCTCATTGCTAATATTCCTTGAAATAAAATTGTATAAAACAAACTTTAAAAAAGCCCGTTGAACAAGATGGGGGAGGGAGGGGAAGGAGAGGAAGCAAAGTTGGGTGAAGTGGACTCCTTTTAAAATCATGCAATTTATTCTCACAATGCCTATAGTAATGGCTTTAAAATCTAGTATTTCCTGCAATATTAAAAATTAAATAAGTAAAAAATGACTCAAATCCTCACTGTTAGAGACAGGACTCTATCTCACAATATTTAGCATTCTAATACAGCACTATCAACTATGGTTATTAACTTAAAAAAAAAAATTCCGAACTGGTTACGGACATGAGGTAGCCCCCAGTTAAGGCCAAGACCATGTCATGGCCAGCGGTTCCTCCCTGCAGGGATCCCTGAACACTTGCTGACAGAGCACAATACCAGATTAGTGGCTTGTCTTAGGAAATACAAGAAATAGAACACCTCCAACACAGCGGGCTTAGGGAAACCACCGGGATGAGCAAGTGGCACCCACTGCAGTCCCAGCCTGCCAGCAGAGGTCTCTTTCCCTGCTGCTCTCTCTCCTTCACCCCCACGACCCTGCAAGTGCTTAACGTGCTAGCACTTGGTGCAGAGCACAAGCAGGTGCATTATCTGTCTGCTGACAGTCCCGGGATGCTCAAGAAAACAAAACAACCCTTTAAGAAGTTAGTCATCAATGCTCGACATGACTGTTTTGAGGGCATCCACAGTGCTGGAGACAACTGCCTAGAAGAAGCTCCTACTTTAGGGCCCCGAGGTCAGAGCTGCCTGAGGCAGGGCACTAGGACACATTCCCTTCTCTGCAGCCGACGGCCGGCGCTCCCCATCCGATCTCCGGTGGCCCCGCTGCCCAGCCCAGCCCCACGTGCTGCATAATGAAAAGAGTCGTGCTCTACTTATCCTCACATTTCTGCCTGGGGTACGCACCATGGGAGGTGCTGGCGTCGGCATGATGGCGGTGGGCGGGATGGCGTGGGGGAACGGTGTGAAGGTGTGCTGGTGCGTGTGCTGGTGCGTGTGCTGGTGCTGGTGCTGGTGCTGATGGAACTCGGTCCGCAGGTAGGGCGGAGGGCCCAGGGAAGCCCCGCGGTCAGCACTCTGAGAGGCCAGAAAACGAGTGTTCAGCTCCTGTCGCAAGATGTCTTGCTCTGGAAGAGAAGAAGAGGAAGATGATGGCACCTTTCCTTCACAACAGGACATCGGAGTGCCTTCCTGTGCAGGGATATGGGGCTGATAACAGTGGCACGGGTGACAGGGTGCGGCTGGGCCCTGAGATCAAAGGGGGCAATCAACAAAGTCCAGGAGCCCAAGGCCCAGTTGCATCCCGTCTCCCTGTTCTCTACCTGGTCTCCCAGCTCCCAGGGACAGGCATGTTCTATCGACGTGGTGAACAGACTCCAGGCCAAACGCCAGAGTTCCATTCCAGCTATCACCACCAGCTGAGTAGCCCTGGGCATGGCAAATAACTCATCTGAGGACCAGATTCCCCATCTCTAAGAGGGGGACAATAATATTGCCTAACTCGTGGGTTTTTGAGGGCTAAAGCAGTTTGCACATTTAAGTGCTTGGGAATAGTGACAGCACACTAATAATGTCAGCTGCTCACATGGCAGGGCTGGCATGCCCTCTTCACGTGTCAATTACTGCTATATGGCTCTCTGTATTAGTGCCCAAACTGGGACGCTTGACTTGATTAACACAGGTGCGGAGAAAGGATCCCATGTCTACCATGAGGTGTGCCCTTAAAATTCTGGGATATATTGTCACAAAGAGTGTGTCCTCTCCCAAGGAGGCAGGAGAAGGCCCTGCCCAGTGAAAAGAAACCCCTTAAACCAGGACACAGTCTAAGATCCTGGAGCGAAACAGACACGAGCTTAGGGAAGCTTCCATCGCTCTCAGGGGAACCCAGGTGACAGGACACACACTACCTGGGTCTGACCACTCAGTGGCTGAATTGGGCTGGAAATGTCCCCAAACGCCTCCAAACAAACCCACGCTCTTTGGGCAGTGTCTGATTCGCAGGGGCTGAGCTAGCTTAGTATGGGTGCTGATAGGTATTTCTGCTGGACCTCAGGCCAGAGAGGGTTTGAAGAAGATTACAAGGCAGGAGAAAACTGTAGGCAAATGCAACCTTGCCATCGGGACAACTTGGGTAGGGTGAGACCACCTGTGAGGGGCGGTGGGTGTGGGGGGCCAAGAGCCCCGGTTCCCCCATCCTACCTGAGTAAGTGCTCCCAGCCGGGTGTCCCGGCACCTGCAGACTTCCTGATGTCAGTGGTGGTGGAGGAGGCAGAGCAGTGGGAGGGGCAAACATATTGGGGTGATGTGAGTGTGTGGGGGGCTGGAGGGTGGGCGTGAAGCTGTGCAGGGGGCTGTGATTGGGTAGGGAGAGGGGGAACGGGGAGGCAGAGGGGTGGTGGGAGATGTGAGGAGGGGCAGGCTGAGTCTTCGCTGGAGTGCTGCTTCTGCTACTGCTAACAGAGCAAGAAAAAGAGAAAAAATAAAAAAAGGTAAGCAATGTATTCTCTTTAAAAGAATCCCATCTCCCTCCCCTAAACCCTCAACACAGTCTCTCCCGCCCCGTCCTCTTTACAGATCCTCCCGTATGCACACACTCTCTGAAATCACAACTCCTGCAAACTTCCCACCGCACTGCAGGCAGAGGAAATGGAAACTGCTGCCGCAGGGCTGTGGGCCATCTTGGTGTCCTGACAGCTCGTTCTGCCTAAACCTCAGGGCCTCTCTCCTTCCTGTGGCCAGATTCTCATCTCTGCCCTAAGAAAATCCCCAGCCTTCCATCCTCCACTATCTACATCCCCTATAAAGCAACAGTTAACAAAAAGGAATAGAAAAACGACGATCTGAGTTCACCCCACCTGTCTTGTTACCTCTTAAATGAGGAAACACGAAGAGGTGAAATCCAGGTTCTCAAGTCACCTTTACGGTCTGGAGGCCACAGAAACGGCCGAGGGGTCAGAGGCCGGGCCTGGCTCCCTGGGGAAGAAACCTGCCTCCCAAAGACTGTGTCTTCCCTTCTTAGAAAAAGGCAAGGGCCAGAGCCACCAAAGCCACCAGGTTTTCAAAAGGAAAACAGTAACAAAGACACACAGCCTCAGGAGCAGTGCCGGGTTAGAATTATAGCCCCTGGGGCACCAAGGGTCGGCGCTACTTGGCGCTATACACTGGGTTTCTGCCTCTCTTTTCTTTACTGTGTTCCTCTGTGCTACTTTTTAGAAGTTTCTTTGTAACTTGGCAAAAACAAGACAGAGGAGAGACTGGATTTCCAAGCAGAAATTTCTCACTTTCTCTAAATGCAGCCTGTTTTCTTTCTTCCCTACTTCTCTGACCCACATAGGAGAAAGTAAATCACGATGAAAAAAAAATCCTGAAACTGGAATACTCATTGGGTCCCAATCTTCCTGCATTTGGGACTGCAGGGAGACCGAGTTTTCTTTCACATTTCTTCCATTAGAGACAAAGAGCCTCCCTTCAAAGGATCTGCTCACACTCCGTGGCCTCTGATGTGCCCCAGGCTTCGAAACCCAGCCTCCCACTGCTGCTGGGTTCCCTGGCCCGCGGCCTTCCAAGCCTTCCTCTCCTTCCGCCTTCACTCTCCCGAGTTACTTCTTCACAATGTCCTCACCATCCACCCATCCGAACCTGTCCTTTCCTAAGAGACCCGAGTCTCACTCACTCAATGGCCCCCTTCCCTGTCCCCAGTCTCAGAGAAAAGGATGATGTTTCCAACAAGGACACTGCGGCCTCCCTGGGGGTCCCTCTCCCACTCCCACCCGCCTGACCCCCAAGGAGAGGGCAAAAGTCAGGCCAAAGACCGGCGGCTCACCTTAAACTGTTGAGGCTTAAGCTACTGCTGTTGTAGGCTGACAGCGGCTGGGAGAGGCTCTGAGCGGAGGGGTGGGCCTGCACAGGTGGGAGATTCTGATGGAGCAGCTGGGTGGGGGAATGTGGCCTGGATAGCCTCTGCACCTGAGGCTGCGGGGCGGGCTGGAGCTGGGCCTCCGGGGCCTGCGGTGGCTGAGTACTCGGAGGTGGGGGCTGAGGCGGGGCCTCTGCGCGCTGCACCAAGTCAGGGTCCAGAGAAGGAGCTCGGAGTTGAGGCTCCGTCTGGGGCTGGGTTATCGGCTGTGCGACCTGAGGGCAGGGGTCTTTAAGCACCACAGGCTCAAAGATGGGCTCTTTGCAACAGTCCTGGCTCTTCTCCTGGCTTCTCTCTAAACCCGATATCTTGGGGACAATCGGCCCTGCATCCTGGCTGTCATGTTCTGGTAGCGTGCCAACACCTAACTCCAGATCTGCATGGGAGAGAGCAAAGACAAAACCACAGGCAACACGTGAGTGTGGGCTAAGGAGGGAGAGCAAACTCCATGGCTATCACACGGCCCCAGCAGCAGGACCTGGAACCAACCCTCCTGGCTTGGGTCCTTGTCTCCACCACCCGCAGGCACAGGAGCCCACAGCTAATGGGGTCAATGGTGGATGGAGAAAGATGAGGGAACAGCCTTTGCCCATGGGCAGTAGTGCACCTGGGGGTGTGGGAGGGGAGAGAAAAGGCCAGCCGGCCAGAGGAGGCTGCATTCAAGAAAGAAGCCTAGGGCCAGGCATGGGGACTCACACCTGTAACCCCAACCCCTTGAGAGGCCGAGCTGGGAGGACTGCTTGAGCCCAGGAGTTCGAGACCAGTCTGGGCAACATAGCAAGACCCTGTCTCTACAAAAAAAATTAAAAATGAGCCAGGTGTGGTGCTGTGTGCTACAGTCCCAGCTACTCAGAAGGCAGGTGGGAGCATTGCTGGAGCCCAAGAGATCAAAAGCACCCTGGGCAACGTGGCGAGACTGTCTCTAGAAAAGAAAAAAAGCACCAGATGTGGTGGCTCACGCCTGTAATCCCAGCATTTTTGGGAGGCTGAGGCGGACGGATCACAAGGTCAGGAGTTCGAGAGCAGCCGGGCCAATATAGTGAAACCTTGTCACTACTAAGAATAAAAAAATTAGCTGGGCGTAGTGGCAGGTGCCTATAGTTCCAGCTACTTGGGAGTCTGAGGCAGGAGAATTGCTTGAGCCTGGGAGGTGGAGGTTTCAGTGAGCTGAGATTGCACCACTGCACTCCAGCCTGGGAGGCAGAGCAAGACTCTGTCAAAAAAAGAAAGAAAGAAAAAGAAAAAAATGCAGCTTAGACTACATTCTGAAAATGAATGTTTTCTTTAATCTCCAGAAAGTCTTTTATGGTATTGCAATTAAGAAACAATAGTTGACAAGCTGATTTTTCCCTTTTAAAACAAATATATTTGTTGAATATACAAAAGAGAAGTGTTTTCAATAGCAAATGAGTCAAACATTATTTACCATCACACGGATGTTTTTTCTTGGCCTTCCCTTCCTCTTCACTTGCCACTTTGACCAAAGGGACACACTTGACATTTACAGATAATTTTTTGTTTAGCAAGTGCTCAACTTCCAAGTCAAAAGGCAGGTCTCCTAATGCCCAGCACCTGATCCCAGCACCATCTGAGATCACAGGTGCAAACGGGAACTGAAAGTTTCCTCTCGACTACATTTGCTAGCGCTTTTAAGGAAGTCCCCTTGGACCACAAGGGGGTCCCCACCCAACTAAGTTGAAGGGGTGCTGGACATTGAGACTAAGCTTGGATGTTAAATTTATTTTATTTATTTATTTATTTATTTATTTATTTATTTTTGCGACGGAGTTTCGCTCTTGTTACCCAGGCTGGAGTGCAATGGCGCGATCTCGGCTCACCGCAACCTCCGCCTCCTGGGTTCAGGCAATTCTCCTGCCTCAGCCTCCTGAGCAGCTGGGATTACAGGCACGCGCCACCATGCCCAGCTAATTTTTTGTAGCTTTAGTAGAGACGGGGTTTCACAGTGTTGACCAGGATGGTCTCGATCTCTTGACCTCGTGATCCACCCGCCTCGGCCTCCCAAAGTGCTGGGATTACAGGCTTGAGCCACCGTGCCCGGCTGGATGTTAAATTTAAGTGAAATTCTACAATCGTGAAAGAAATACAGAAAATAGGTGCTTCTTTATGGATGTAAAGGATGTGCTTCCTCCAAAGCTCGAAAGGTCTGAGGTCCACATTTAGTAGAATGGCTTACTTGAGTACCCCATAAGCCAAACTCCACAAAAATCTCAAAGCAGAATAATGAAAGACCAATATGGCATTAAATAGAAAAGAATGGCCCCATTTGGGAGTAAGGACTTTTGAATACAACTGGGGAAATTTATCCTTCCCACATTTTTGTGCCAAAAAGATGCATCCTTTTATTACTACACAGTTTTGAAACAGAAAAAGAATAGACTACAATATCCTTTGAAGTGAAGGTGTTTTTCAGGCATTCTTAAATGAACTATGCTGGGCGTGAACTTCCTTTTCTTACCTCATGGTATCAAATGTGAAAAGTATATGGTGTTCTTGTTGGTTCTATGTATTTCTGGGGTTTTCTGGGTTTTGTTTTAGGGTGTGGTCTCCCCAGGTTGTTTAGTCTGGATTGCACTGGGTATTCACGGGTGTGATCGCAGTACACTACACCTCCAAACTCCTGGGCTCAAGTGATCCTCCTGCCTCAGCCTTCTGGGCAGTGGCAGGCGTTAGAGGTGCCTGCCACTGTGCCCAGCTTACATATTTCTGTTTATGTTCCGTTGTATAAACACACTTGTTTGTCATTATTCCTTGGAATTCGCATCAAAGCAATTCATTATTTTCAAAGTTCTTTTGGTAACACAGATCAAACCAATAACAGGCACAAAAGCAGAAACAAAACTCGGGTTTATAAACAAGGCACATTTTTGGCTAACAGTAACTTGGCTATTTTCAAGTCTCTCCAAACAGCCTGAACAATAACACCAACGAAATGGGAAGAAAGCTGCATTCTTCACATGCTTCAGAGGGAGGAAAAGACAAAGCACTTGCTAAAGCCCTGATTCAATGTAACTCTGGGCTTTTCACACACATTTCTGTCCAGTGCTGTCTTACCAACCTTTCTGGGAAGATTTTGGCTTAGGATAAAGCTGAAGTTGAAAGGCTTCTCAAAACCTTCATTTCTAACTTCAGGGCTGACGGAGCACACCACGCCCTTCCCCGGATCCCATGAGAAAGGAAGGCCCTTTATTCAGAGATGTCACAGTTAGGGATCTGGCTCTGTGTCTCTCAATGTGTCTTCACACAATTTCCCGTATTTTTCTTTCACAAGATTTTCCCATAGCAAGCCATTATCAAATGCACTGAAAAATCACATGCTTCTTACATACGGTGCAGACCTATTAGGTCTGGGACAGAAAGTAACAACAGCCCAGGAATCCTAAGAGCACAAAACAGAGGAGGGGTTTGACTCAACAACAAGTTCTATGTGCATGAGCAGGGACTCTACTCCCGCCTACAGCTGATTTAGGGTTTTTCTGCTTCATACAATGGCAGGAGCACTTTTCAAAAATCTTTTCTGTATTACTCCGGTGTCTCCAGATTGGAGTGTTGAAGAAATCAATAAATAACTTCCTATCTTGTAAGTATACATTCAAATTCCCTCCAAAAATCACTGTTGCAAGCTTCTCCCTCAAATAAAAGAAAGCTCCCTCTTCCAAAGGACACCATTCAGAGGATATCATTTGCACGCACTATGCTAGTACGGAGGCACATCAGAGACATATAGAGAAGTACTGCAGAGATCCAGCTTGACTCTGTTTACCTCCTTGTTCTTGAATGCGCCTCAAGAATTTGGACAACACAGCCAAGCTTGCAGATGGCATCCTTGGGCTTGCTTCCCAAGGCCCTGGAGAAGCCACTGGAGTTGACTTTCCAGTCTCCTCTGTTGCCTCACTATCTCAATCTCAAGCTAACCACAGCTAGAATATGAGGAGTGGTGCAAGGCTGTAGCAGTCACCGCCATCTCCAATAAGCTACCAGAGATGCGGGGAAGACCCAAACCTGTCCAGTGAACACTCCAAGTCTGTACGGCACTCCTCTGTCTTCAATGCATGCTCAAATCACCTGAACATCTGATTAGAATTCCCATCTAGGTTCCACAGCTCCGGGATGGAGCTCTAGATCCGGCCTTTCTAAGGATCTCCTAGGTAAGGTTGAGGCCGCTGAAGCTTGGATCATTTTGAGCAACGGGATCTCCAACACTCTCTGCCTAGATAAGGAATAAGCCCAGAGAAGTGAGGGAACTTGCTTGCTGTAAGTCATGTCCCTCTTTCGTAAACCAGAAGGCTTGAGTTCCAGTCCCAACTCTGCCAACACCAACTGCCTTTTCTGAAATCTATACTATGCTGCCTCCTAAAAAGCAGAAGTCCCCACTTTGGGAAGCCAACACAAGTGGACCATGAGGTCAGGTGTTCGGGACCAGCCTGACCAACATGGTGAAACCTGTCTCTACTAAAAATACACCACGCTGGGCGTGGTGGTGCATGCCTGTAATCCCAGCTACTCAGGAGGCTGAGGCAGGAGAAGCGCTTGAACCTGGGAAGCAGAGACTGCAGTGAACCAAGATTGTGTCACTGCACTCCAGCCTGGGCGACAGAGGGAGACTCAATCTCAAAAAAAAAAAAAAAAAAACAAAAGCAAAAGTCCCAAGGCAAAGCAGGTAGTGATAAATCCAGGATTCAGTTAAAATATTTAAGTACACCAGAGTTAAAAGTGTAGAGCTACAAAGAGTCACTGTAACACTGCACTTCAGCCAGCCCTGAAAGCAAAACAGTCCATCAGTGCTCTGGCACTGCAATCTATAAACAAAGCAGTGATGAGTTTGGGCTGGTAAGAACTTTGGGGGCCGAAACAGTTTCATGACTCCCCATTTACACCAGTCTCTTGAAGCGCAGATTGGGCGTTAGGCACTTTTGTGGCTACTCGGTAATGCATTTCCTCTTCCTTTCAATTATTCAATAAATGTATCTTCCCAGTTAAGCTTTCCATCTTGACAGTCAATTTGTCTTACTGTGCTTCTCCAAAGTTGGCAACAACACATTTTAAGAAATCAGTTGGTATTCCACCACATACTCTGAATTTGCCAAAGGATAAAAGAAAGAATGAGAGCAGCCTGGCCAGAACAACACTCCATCCGGAAAAAAAAAAAAAAAAAAAGAAGAAGAAGAAGAAGAAAGAATGAAATTTGCTAAATTTGAAAGAAATGAGAATGTACAAATTGAGTGGTCTTACTTAAATGTTGTATTCACTATGTTTTGGGGTTTATAAATCTCTCTGTGATTATAAAAATAGCTCATCATGCTTATACTAAAAGACATGCAAATTCAAATTACACTGCGCACTTTATGGTAAAAAGGATGAATTTATTGCAGGTAAACTGTACCTCAATAAACTTAAACAATAAACTTTAAGAGATTAGGAAAAACTGGCTTGATTTTGATACAGGTTTGATGTGAGCTCCCTGGCGAACGTGGCCCCTTGTTTTGTACTTTACTAGTAGAATGCAAAGTCTACAACCTCTGTGGAGGACACTTTGGCAACATTCAGCAAAATAACAAGTGGCGTTCCCTTGGTGTTATATGTAAGGATTTTGTGTACAGACATAATGAACCAATACCATGCTTTGATACCAAGCTTGGAAAGCACCCAAATGTAAGCATTGGGAGACTAGTTACATACATGTGCAGATCCACACAATGGAACATCTTGCAGCTGTGAAAAGGAATGCCGAATGGAAAATGTATAGCATTTACTATCTTTTGAGGAAAACGGAGGGAAATAATATATATTCATTTTATTTTACCTACAAAGAAGCTATGTGGCTGGGCGCAGCAGCTCATGCCTGTAATCCCAGCACTTTGGGAGGCCAAGGCAGGTGGGTCATCACTTGAGGTCAGAAGTTCAAGGCCAAATTGGTTAAATCCTGTCTCTACTAAAAATACAAAAATTAGCCAGGTGTGGTGGTGCCCGCCTATAATCCCAGCTACTCGGGAAGCTGAGACAGAATTGCTTGAACCCGGCAGGCGGAGGTTGCAGTAAGCTGAGATTGCACTATTATACTCAAGCCTGAGTGACAGAGCGAGGCTCTGTTTCAATTAAAAAAGAAGCCATGGAAGAATACTCAAGAAACCTGTAACAGTGGCCTGGGGGCTCAGGAGGAGTGAGAACTGGATAGACAGAGAACTGGAGGGGGTGTGGTGTATGCATAAAAAATAAGAAAATATAATGTGTAAATGTGTAGTAAGTTTGAAAATAAAATGGATTTTATGAAAAAATATAAATTGCCAAAATTGACTTAAAAAGCAAAACCCAACCAGATTATCAAAATAAAATGAAAAGCATTCAATAATCTAAACCTTCACCTCACCTCCAAAAGGTACCTGTGTTACAGACAATGTTCACCAAACCTTCAAGAAACAAATTATTGCTATCATCTAAACTGAAAACCAACAGCAAATATTATACAACAAAAGAAAGAAGAAAAACTATTTACAGAAAATATAATTACCTAGCTGGAAAACAGAGGCAACCAGCTGAGAAAATATTAGCAGTAATAAGAGAGTGCAATGAGATATCCAAATAAAGAGAAACCACAAACAACCTCAGCTTTTCGATACACCAGCAACAGTCTGATAATTACGTTTAGAAAGAATCCTCTTCATAATAAGAAAAACCGTAATACCCGGAACAAACCTAACAAGAAAAGCACAGGACTGTAAACCTTCACACGTGTCTTCCAAAACAGAAAGAGCCTTTTTCAAGGTGTTTTTCAGTGCCAAAAAAAAGAGAGAGAAATAGGTCAGTCACGTAATAGACAGTTGTCATTAGAGGGTACCACTCCCTATGGGAAGCGCCGGACATTTGTGGGAGTGTGTGGCTATCACTGTGCCTGGAGGTCATTCGTGGCTCTTAGGGACGTCTGAGCTACTGCAGCCTGAGCAGCAGCCCCGCAAGACAACACCTCGATTCACTTCCTAAATCCCACCCGATATTTGTGCAGCTGAAACCCTAGAACCTACCACCACTGCTTTTGTATATAAACACAAATTAAGTCATTTTTTGCATGGTTTTAATAGACATTGAATTTTCCAGGGACGCAGCGACTGTACTTTGTTCTATCGGGGTCACATCCAAGGGCTGAGGGCTACGTGGGAAAGTCATGACAGTGGTAAGGCTGCTTGCTCCTTGTATCTCAATTGCCGGGACCACGTATTTGTGAGAGCCTGCATTTGCAGCAGCAGTATTTACATACCATTCTAGATACAGATTCAAACACTGTCTTCTAATATAAATACGCATTTACATACTTATGTCATGTTATTACAAATGACTTGCTTTCCACTTATTTCTCCTTTATATTAGGGCTTTACTTATACTTTTACATTAAGTATATAGATGGATACATTAACTATATATTTCATTCCAGAAAGTAAAAAATGAATGTGCTATAAAATATTTCTTATATTACACTGGGTCTGCTAGAGCTGAGAGTTGGTATATTCTGCTGAACTACTCCGCTTCTAGAAGTCCAATGACTTATTGTACAAATGCAGTAACAACCTCCCAGGGTGGTTGTGGAAATAAATTAGCCCATGTAAAGTGCTTTCCGCAATGCACGGCACATAATAAGTAAGTAAGCAATCAATGTTCCCCCAACTATCGTGCAGAAGTATTTAATGTCACGGGAAATACCACATGACAAAATTGCCATTAAATAAAGTGCACTATTATCGGTGTGATCTCAATAGTGAAAATGATCTGTGTAAATGTATACATGTTTGCACAGAAAAAAGATTGCAAAGATATATATCAAAACATTAATTGCAATCTCATCATCCAGAAATAAACACTAACTTTACTTCTTATGTTATACTTTTAACTTTCCAAATTAAGGAGGAGGAGGAGGAGGAAGAGGAAAAAAAGTACTAAACAAATGAATATTACAGAAAATTTGGAAAGAAAAACTCAATATAAAAATTAAAGTCAATGTTTATTTACTGTGTTATAAAAAAGCAGATAATTATAGTAATAGTTATTAAATAGCAGTATTTACTGTAATAAGTATACTTATTAAATTATTATTAAAGTAAATCATCGTATTATTGTTAAAGAAAAAAAGAGATGCTATATTTTAAAATAAACTCTTTTCTTTTTTTTCTTTGTTTTTGAGATGGAGTTTGACTCTTGTTGCCCAGGCTGGAGTGCAATGGCGTGATCTTGGTTCACCACAACCTCCATCTCCTGGGTTCAAGTGATTCTCCTGCCTCAGCCTCCCGAGTAGCTGGGATTACAGGTATGCACCACCACATCTGGCTAATTTTTTTATTTTTAGTAGAGACAGGGTTTCTCCATGTTGGTCAGGCTGGTCTCCAACTCCTGACCTCAGGTGATCCACCCACCTTGGCCTCCCAAAGTGCTGGGATTACAGTTGTGAGCCACTGCACCCGGCTAAAATAAACTCCTTTCACGGACAATACACCTCTACTATTAAAATAAGTCAACCAAGAAAGTGAGCATTCAAGCCTTTTTAAATTGCCTCACCTATTTTTTTTTTTTTGAGATGGAGTCTCACTCGGTCGCCCAGGCTGGAGTGTGGTGGCTCAATCTCGGCTCACGGCAGCCTCTACCTCCCAATTTCAAGCAATTCTCCTGACAACCTTCCAAGTAGCTGGGATTTCAGGGGCCTGCCATCGCATCCAGCTAATTTTGGTGTTTTTCGTAGAGTTGGGGTTCACCATGTTGGCCAGGCTGGTCTTGAACTCCTGACCTCAAGTGACCCACCCCCTTGGTCTCCCGAAGAGCTGGGATTACAGGTGTGAGCCACCATGCCCAGCCTATTGAATAGATTTTTTAAAAATCTCTTCACCAAAAGGACACATAAATATTTGACTCTCAGAAATGAGACTAGTATGGTGCATGTTTTTAATTTTTAAAACTATGGTGCATGTGGTTTTTTTTTAAAAAAAGATAAAAGGGTCTCGCTCTGTCACCCAGGCTGAAGTAATCATAGCTCACTGCAGCCTCAAACTCCTATGGTGAAGTGATCCTCCCATCTCAGCCTCCTTAGGAGACGGGACTACAGGCACATACCAGGATATGGTGAATAGTAAGCCTTCCACCTATTCTTCAAAGTTTCTAAGTGGATCTAACTGGGTATTATTTGGACAGAAAGGAAATGGTGAATACTCATGATGGAGGAGAAGAAAGTACAAAACAAAAACAAAATACACACACTGTCCCAAAGTATTGCTTCTGCACTTCTGGTCTTCACAGCTTCATACTCTGTTATGAAGTCTCCTAATAGGACTTACTAATTATAAGGTCATTACCACAGCAAACCTGAAGGAGCTTTCAAAGGCATCAAGAAAACCATGTGGGGGGCACTAGCCCCTAGACAATCCTTCCTTCGTTCTTTCCTCCCTCCTCTCCATCCATCCAACCTTCCTTCCATCCATTGATCCATCCATCTGTATCTTTTTGAATGTCTAATCCTTATGATTTAGAAATGGACATGTCCTATTTTGATCATTCCATCTTCTAGTTAACCTCTCTTGTTGTTATCCAAATGACAAAACCACAAAGATCATATCAAACAGAAAGACTACAGATCACGGCCAAATAAGAAAAATAATCCAGACTTCAAAGTGGGGACATGAATACATTAATAAAGGACTGAAATGTTCAAACACTGGGAATCCCAGAAACATATGGAAACATAGAACTTCTGTGAATAAACATGCAATTACCTCAAGCTGGTAGCAATGTCTTTTATTTTTATTTTTTTGGACACAGAGTCTCACTCTGTTGCCCAGGCTGGGATACAGTGGTACCATCACAGCACACTGCAGCCTTGACTCCCGAGGTTCAAATGATCATCCCTCCTTAGTCTCTAAGTAGCTGGGAGGCTGAGGCATGCACCACCATGCTGGCTACTTTTTTCATATTTTGGAAAAATGAGGTCTCACCATGTTGTACAGGCTGGTCCTGGGCTCAAGCAATCCTCCCGCCTAGGCCTCTCAAAGTGCTGGTATTACAGGTGTGAGCCATCATGCCCAGTCAATGTCCATTATTTAATCACCTTCACGTGTCTATTCTGTTGCCTCAAACAAAAATCTCTTTTTAAGCAAAGACTGCATATTTTGTATATAGGTATTAAAACCCAAACTACACTGAGTTAATTTAGCAACACATTTCATTCCCCAACCCCCACAAGTTTTGACTGTATCTCCAAAATTCTACATTCAGTAATATTTTGCAGAAAAATGTCCACTTTCTCTGACATACACTTCACTGTATTTTCCTCCTCTCCCTCTTTTCTTCAAATCATTAAACAGAGCCCAGTTTGTTCCATTAGAAGATTCAATTGCTCGAACGAATGGAAGGATGACACTCAGCCTTGCCGCTCTTCTTCTCGGTCACTGAAACTGTACAAATAAATTGAGGCAAACCCACTGTTTGTTCAAGGCAAATTAATTTTCAAACACTGCAAGAGTGGGAGATCAAGGGAATGATGGGTGCTTGGCAGGGCTAGAAGAGATTCCATTTTGTGCTTGTCATGTTGTGTAAACATTAATTACCATCTGGGAGGCTGAGCTGTGGGCTGAAGTCTGTATCACAAACCTCTGAGGGCCCTTCAGGGTTCCTATTAAAAGCAAAATCCTAAATAGGAAAAAATAGCCATTGCATCTGCCAAAATCCCAGCAGCCCACTGGGAGAGCTGTGTGGAGTCCAGCAGGTGGATTAGAGGCTGCTGTTATCAGAGAAGCTAGTTTGGCTGTCATCTAGTTGAGCAGATTAACCCTGCATAGGGGTTAATCTGCCAGGGATTAAGGAAAAAGCAACACACAGAATTTGAGTGTACTTAAACTTGTTCCAAGTTTGTTGCTCCTAAACCCCACACCAAAACACATCGATCCTAAGGCATATGCCCACGTTCCTGATGCCTTAAAGCCCAAATGTCTGTCTTCAAGGGGGGCGTATCAACCACAGTCTTGACTGTGGAGACCGCAGGTTCTCTGAATCACGGGTTTGGCCTACAGAATGAAGAGCCTTTAGGGTCAACCTGGGCTTGCAAACGTTTTGTTAGCAAACAGAGCCACGAAGGACTCAAATGAGCAACATTAAAATGAGAGAAATAGGTTGTCATCTATAGGGGGTAAGAATGGCAGCCTTAAAAAGTCCTATAAGGCCAGGTGTGGTGGCTCACATCTGTAATCCCAGCACTTTGGGAGGCTGAGGTGGGCCAATCATGAGGTCAGGAGTTTGAGACCAGCCTGGCCAACATAGTGAAACCCCATCTCTACTAAAAATACAAAAGTTAGCTGGGCATGTTGGCGGGCACCTGTAATCCCAGCTACATGGGAGGCTAAGGCAGGAAAATCGTTTGAACCCAGGAGGCAGAGGTTGCAGTGAGCTGAGATCGCGCCATTGGACTCCAGCCTGGGCGACAGGGAGAGACTCCATCTCCAAAAACAAAAAAGTCTTTAGAAACTCAACAATGTCAAGGCCACATATAATCTATGTGACCGTCACTTCACACAGGGAAAAGACTCATTTGTATTATGCTGCCTCCTAGGCCAGACATTGTGTTAGGCCCTGAGGATATGGAGGTAAACAAGCCACAGCCCCAGGCCTCCTGAGGATACAGAACAGTACAGATGAAAACAAGAGGGAAATAGTGGATAAAAACCCTGTGGTCCTGATCTTCAGTTCTTGTCTATAAGGCTCAGAGATAAGCTTAGGTAATCAGAGTTAATGATGTCCTTTATCTTACTGATTCTGAGTTATCAATGCTGAGGCATTTACATCTATAACATGTTCCCACCAGACGGAGCCCAAGGGTCCTAGGCCAACATCAACTGAATCCTGGGACTGACACGCAGAGGCCTGACAGGAAAAAGAGGTATGAAGGGTGGCATCTCCAATCCCATCCCAGAACACAGAGAAACTCCAAATACCAGTTTCAGAGAAAGGCTCAGCTTTCAAAGACATGGCCCCACTTTGTTTTTGTCTGCTGGTCTCCTCCTGCCAGCCCCAACATTTATCAGCTGCTTCCTCTGGATAAGATCACCTCCTGCTTGCTTTTGATTCCCAGTGCAGCCTTCCTGCGACCCCCAGACTCCTTCCTCGAGCCTTAGCTGTCTTGGCCTGTCCACCCCTGGCTGGCTGTCAGCTAAGTGCTCACATGCCACTGTGTACTATGCACATGCACACATCCAAGCACAGCCACCCTTAAAACCAGTGTACGGAGGCCAGGCGCCACAGCTTACGCCTGTAATCCCTGAACTTTGGGAAGCCAAGGGGAGTGGATCACTTGAGGTCAGGAGTTCAAGACCACCCTGCCCAATATGGCGAAACTCTGTATCCACTAAAAATACAAAAACTGCCGGGCGAGGTGGCTCAAGCCTGTAATCCCAGCACTTTGGGAGGCCGAGGTGGGTGGATCACGAGGTCAAGAAATCGAGACCATCCTGGTCAACACGGTGAAACCCCGTCTCTACTAAAAATACAAAAAATTAGCCGGGCATGGTGGCGTGTGCCTGTAATCCCAGCTACTCAGGAGGCTGAGGCAGGAGAACTGCCTGAACCCAGGAGGCGGAGGTTGCGGTGAGCCGAGATCGCGCCATTGCACTCCAGCCTGGGTAACAAGAGCGAAACTCCGTCCCCCCCCAAAAAAAAAAAAATACAAAAATTAGGTGGGCATGGTGTTGCGTGCCTGTAATTCCAGCTACTCAGGAGGCTGAGGCAGAAGAATCGCTTGACCTCGGGAGGTGGAGGTTGCAGTGAGCTAAGATCGCACCATTGCACTCTAGCCTGGGGACAAGAGCGAGATTCTGTCTCAAAAAATTAGTGTATGCTTAACACTTAAACATGGTACTTCTGTGCCTGTGACACAGGTGCAGGAGGCCCTAACAAGGCAAGGTTCTAGAAGGATTTTCCAGCAAACATGTATGGATTTGCACACAGCACACCTACTCTGAGTCAAGATGAAACTGAAGGACAAAACTATCATTGAACAGAAGCCACAGCGCACATTCCTTAGTCTGGAAGACAATGGGGGCAATGTCGGCTTATTTTGGAAACTTTCCAAGGGGTGGGACCAAAACACTAAATATGAATAATTTTAGATGTTTGGTGTAAAAAAAATAAAAAGATAGTCTTCCCGGTATCTAATCATCCTGTCTTTCACATTAAGGCGAATAAAATAAGGATACAGGCAGCCCTGCTTCCAGTATTTCCATTACGAAATATCGGTGAGGAAGGAAAAGCCACGAGGGTCACAGATGGGTACATTACAGAGCTGACACCTTCCTTCCTACCGCTGCCCTCTGCTAACCCTAACACCTTCACTGGAGAGGCTGACCTGGCACTGGCACCATCTGAAGCACACAATCTTCGTTGTAATGCGCTCCCGTCATTTTACCTGTTAATGTCGTAAACCACTTGGGGGTGAGTTGCACATGTCTTTTGTATCAACATGTCTGTGATATAATGGGGCTATGGAACAAGGTGTTCAGCTAGTAACTCACACTCTTAGAAAGTCCGTGTGCCCATTAAGGTTGGCCGATGGTTGGGTCTAGGGTAAGCCCCAGTTTCTACTTTCAACACTTTTGACTTTACCAAAGATGATTTTCTCAAGGAGGAAGGTAAAGCTGCTAGCAGCAAAAGCCAACTTACATACTGTCCGTCATGCACCACCTTCCTGCCGTGCACCTGATGATTTTATTTCCTCTGATTTTGGGCACACATCGGATGATCACTGAGACCCGTTCAGAAAAGAGGCTGGGTGAGAATGCCAAGATGCAAAGTAGGAACTGCTGGGCGTGGTGGCTCATGCCTGTACTCCCAGCACTTTGGGAAGCCAATAATTTTTGTATTTTGTCTCTGCAACAATATACAAAAACTAGTCGAGCGTAGTGGTGGGCGCCTGTAGTCCCAGCTACTCATGAGACTGAGGCGGGAGGATCACCTGAACCCAGGAGGTAGAGGCTGCCGTGAGCTGTAACAGTGCCACTGCACTCCAGCACGGAAAACAGAGTGAAACTCTGTTTCAAAAAAAAAAAAAAAAAATTCCATCTGTCAAGTTTATCCCAGGCTTCTTCTTAGCTCTGGCCCTATACACACATACTCCCCACAGCCAAGAGTCACCTATACCATGCAATATCCCTGTGCCCACTTCCTATCCCTCCAGATTACCCACCCATCAGGGTCCAGGTATCCAAAGAAAGGCTCCAAGTTACCCCAGCAGAAAGAAGTGTCTGTGGTATCTCATGGCAGTGACTGATTCTGTTCTGGAGGGCAGGAACCACAGAAACCCAGGCATGTGGACCACTCTGGCCCTAAGCTCATCTTGTGCCAGTATCGCTGCAGAGGAGGAGGGTGATTCATTTCCACGAGCAGTCTCAGTGACCTCAGTCAAGTTTTCTTCCAAGTTCATACAGCTGTCAGTCGGAGTACACTGTAGGTGGAAGCTATTCTATTCCTTTAGAGCTTCATCAAATGTCCTAAAAGCAATCACTGTTTTCCCAATATCATTCCTGTCCTACAGGCAACAGTTCACTGAGAAGTGGGCTTTGCCTTGGGAAATATCTACCATCCTTTGGCGATGACTGCTCTGTCAGCATTCAGACACGCCTGTCTGTACTCCTGAGGACAGACAACAAAACTTCTCCCCAAGTCTGTTCACACAACCTGCTATGGTCCAGGAGACCTGGGTGCTGCCAACCCCCTGCAATCTACCTGATTAGCTTGTGTGTGAGCACCAGAGATGCCTCTAGAATCCACAAAAGTAGCCTTTTGGCTATTACATAGCCCTTAATTCTTTAAAGGAGGAGGAGCAGGGAAAAGAGGACTTTGACATTTTTTTCTAAGTTTTGATCTTTCTTGTCCTGAATCATCTACCAGCTCACGACTGACTCCAAAGTATGCTACAACCTCACTATTCCCAGTGTGGTCCACAGCCCAGCAACACTAACCTCATCCAGGAGCTTGCTGGGTTAGGATGGTACTTTCACGGGCCCCTCCCCCTCCCCCTGCCATGCACATTCAAGTTCACACAGCGCTGTTCTAGAGCACTGCCGGGAGGGCTCAGGAGCACCTGCACGCCCCTCAGCTGAGGGAGGCTGTCCATAAGGCTGCCGATCCTTCTCTGTCTCTGCTTCCCAAGATCCAACTTTGGAAATTCTTTTCTTCATCCTTTCCTAGGGTGGGTTCTCTACCGACATGTAGGCAGGACAGGATGGGGTGGTGAGGGGCGGTGATACCGTTCACCGGATTAGAAGCTACCCCCAAAACAACGTATTCATGAAAACCAGCAACAGTGAGCTCCTGTTTGAGGCACTGCTCCCACTCTAGGCAGAGTCACTGGACCATGTGGAAAAGGGAGCTATAGGGCCTTCCCCCAAGTACAACTATGAGCACCTTCAAGGACCTGATGGCTCTCACACCGAAGAGGAAGTAGATTTACTGGAAATGGCATCATAGGCAGAACCAGGACCAAACGACGCATACTGCAGAAGAAAGTGTCAGTGTGGAGCGGACTAGGCTGCCTTACAGGAGAACTAACGGCCTTGAATGGAAGCATTCAAGAGAATGTTGAGCACCCATGAAAGAAGCCGGAGATGTTACTCACGGACTGGAACGGAGGCTGGGCTACATGGCCTCAGAGTCCCAAATGTTGGTAGCACACTCAGATGAACACTGCTTCTTTACGTCCTCCACCTTGCCAGAATGTGGTCGTTTAAAATACCTCGCCTATAGGTTCAGGAACATTATCCCCTTGATTTGTAGTAAACTAAGAATCTCCACCCTAAATGACTTTATCTATAATAACCTTTAGGAATAGAAGAAATAAATCTATTTATCCCCAGCTACGATGGCTGCAAAGCTGAAAGAGGTTTTTGCAAAGGGGGTGACGGGGGGCATTCTGCTGTTCCCTATATTTGAAGTAATGTATCTTTTTTAAAGGACAAATCTATCAACCCTGGCAATGATTTTCTATAAACCATCCATGTAATAAATACTTTGTAGGAAAATAAAATCTCCTGCCATTATTTGATTTGCCACTACTTCATTGCTTGCCATCATTTCATTTCATCATCCTTAATTTGTCATCAATAAAGGAAAAAACGTTCAAATATAAACTGTGAAGCTACATACCTATAAGGTTTAGAAAGCAGTGAGGATGGTAAAAATATGAGCCTGTTAGAAATGAGCTCTCTGGGCTGGGTATGGTGGCTCATGCCTATAATCCTAGCACGTGGGGAGGCTGAGGTGGGTACATCACCTGATATCAGGAGTTCAAAACCAGCCTGGCCAACATAGTGAAACCTCATCTCTACTTAAAAAAAAAAAAAAAGTTAGCTGGGCATGCTGGTGGGCTCCTGTAATACCAGCTACTCAGGAGACTAAGGCAGGAGAATCACTTGAACCCAGGAGGCAGAGGTTGCAGTGAGTCAAGATTGCACCACTGCATTCCAGCCTGGGTGACAGATTGAGACTCTGTCTCAAAAAAAAAAAAAAAAAAAAAAAAAAGGGGAGATTAGCTCTTTGCTGGAGTCACCTTTCACATCTGAAACGCTACAAAGTAGCTTCTAGGAAGAGATAGTGGGAGGTTTTACCTGCCTTTGGATAGAGCTGGAGTAAGTCACCAACACAGCAGCGCTGCTTACCACTCACAGTTAAAATCCTGGAAGGAAAATGCTCTCAGACAACCAAGCTAATGCTTGGGAAATGTACGTCATAATGACTTATACTTTCCTGCAAACAACTAAACCCTTTCTTCAGAGATGCTTTCAAAAAAGAAGGCAGAAGGTAATATGGCATTCATTTGTTTCTTCTTCAAGAAGCAGCTACACACAGTAACCCCCATGGCCTTGTGGACCGAGGGCCATGCCTACCTGGCTGTCCTTCCATTACCTCCAGCCCAACAGGATGAAAATCCAGCCCCCCGCTCCAACTCCCACTCCTGTCCCCATCATCTAAACTCAGAATGACAGCATCCTTTGATTTCATTCCCCCAATATTAACCACTGGCTCATGGGTAAATTATTGCTTATGTGATGCTACTTAAAATAAAATAATGGTTACAGAATCCACTATCCCCCAGCAGCCTGAGTGGGCTCTTAAAATGTAAATCAATCATGCTGACAATAACCACTACTTACAACAACACTGCTACTCCCTGTGTTCACAAAAGCCAGTTTCAAACTCTCCAATGGCTTCTTATCACAGACAGAATCCCCTCCCAACTCATCATGGCCAGCCGCCCTCTCCCTCTCCTTCAGCCACCATCCAGTGCTCCAAGATGCTGCTCTTTCCCCTTCCCCACACAGATGCACTTTTGAATCCCATCTTTCAGCCTCACGGTTAATGCTCATGCAGCCTCAGTCCTGCTAGCCACCTGCTCTGCGGAACTTCTAGTCTATACTTAATGCCCCTGGGACTCAACAGGCACTTACTTTTGTGTTAGCAAGCGATACATTATGTTTCTCATACAAAAAATAATAAATTATATTTTATTATACAAGATTAAATATGTTCATACTTGAATGACAATAAAACTTAGGCCAGGTGCGGTGGCTCACAGCTGTAATCCCAGCCCTCTGGGAGGCCGAGGTGGGCGGATCACCTGAGGTCAGGCATTCAACACCAGCCTGGCCAACATAGTGAAACCCTGTCTCTACTAAAAATAAAAAATTAGCCTGGCCTGGTGGCAGGTGCCTGTAATCCCAGCTACTTGGGAGGCTGAGGCAGGAGAATCGCTTGAACCTGGAAGGCAGAGGTTGCAGGGAGCCAAGATTGCACCACTGCACTCCAGCCTGGGTGACAGAGAGAGACTCCATCTCAAAATAACAACAACAACAACAAAAAAACACCTTACTGCTTTTCATGTTTTAATCCCCAAACTTTTTTTTGAGAACGGGTTCTTTAAGTCTTTGCCTTTATTTCGATTCTGAACACAATGCCTTCCGTAGAGTGAGCACTTCATAAATCGTTGATTTCTTTAACCACATAATAATCAGTTTACAAAATCTAAGCAAGTTCCTTTATAACTGCAATTCAAAAAAGGAAAAAAAAATCATCATAATGAGAAAAATACTCAATAAACAATTACACATTAAGCCAGAAAAATCATGTCTCTTTGGCATTGTTTCCATAATTGGACATTATACTGCAATAAAATAACAGTATATAACACAAGCAAATATGAAATAATTGGAAGCCATTATGAAGTTTAAGGATCCATTTTCAATATATAATAAAGCTAATGTTCTATTTTAAATCATAAAAGATTCTAATAGCTTGGTTATTTTTGTATAACAAAAAGAGCAATCAAAAGCAAATAATGTGAAAGGCAAGCTAAGATCATGATTTGTTAATAATCAAGGGTGGGCGAACCCTCCAGGCATATGCCCGTGGTCTGCACTCTGGATCTACAGTGGTCAACAGACTTTATGTGGACAAACATACTTTTATATGCATCAAAAAAAAAACAAAAACTATCAACAGCTGCTACCCTGGGATTGTTATGAGGAGCTGTCAGAGGATTTGTATTTTCAGCCTTCTATCATATGTAAATTTTCAACAGAACACTGGCTTTAAATCCAGAACCCTGATACAAAGTCAAACAACTGTAACTTAAAACCTGCTGATTTTAAGTTACAGCAGGTAACTTAAAATACTCATTCTGAGTAAACCAAAGTACAAATCTATTTAAAATCAGCCAACGAGAACTGCTAAAAGCTAAACAGAAAAATTAAATGGCAGTGAAACACTGAAAAGAGCAATGAATGCTGGAAGGAATGACGCCTGAATTACTAAGCTCCAAGTACTAAGTACTTGGGGCTGGGGAGCGAGAAACAGGGTTTGTCTTGACACAATAAAAATCTCCATAATGATAGCAAAATACAATTGGGATACATACACATCCCCAGTAAATCAAACTGGAAGATAATACAATTCAGAAACATATAATAAGGACTTTTCTAAAATGCAGGGGGTAAGAGTCAATTTTTTAAAACTGCAAAACAAAATTGCTAACTATTAATATAATAACTCGAACGGAACTGGAGGGGGATGATGAAAAGGCAGGCAGGCCGCATCAACTCCAGAGCACTTGGAAGGTGATCTGGAAGAAACTGTCCGCTGCTCCTTTGCCTGCCCATCATAAGCACCCTGTGCACATGAGAGCTAAAAGCAGCATTCTGAAGATGGGTGGCAACTGCCAAGGAGGGCGCACATGTGTCATTCAGCATCCAGGCCCTCCAACTGTACAAAGACACTGTCAGAGGCGCAATGACAGTATCTCAAAGCCCTTGCTGCTCTTGCCACCTCGAATACGTCACCTGTTCCTATGCAGCCTCACTCGTGGGTCCAACAGTGGCATGCGCCCGGCAGCCAGGCGGCACTGAAGGCTGGCTTGCTGTTCCCTGTGTTCATAAAATCAACACTGGCTGACTTCATTTAAATGTGCCTGTCCCTTATGTGTCCTCCTTGTCAAGGCACGGTGGAAGGCTTTTAGTCCTGACTACAGCAGGACTGAAGGACATTCTGCAATCCTGACCTTAAAGATGGGAGAGGGCAGCCTACAAAGGGCACACTGAAACAGAAGGCATTCAGCTAATGGCCCCAAACCCGGGATGTGCTCGCCCATGACCTTGGTGGCTTCAGGGGGCCACTGAAAACAGGAGCACATCTACCTCACCGCAGACAAATGGCCTCATGTCACTCAGTCTTAGAAAATCCATTGTTAAAAGAGTGACACTGGTTATACTTCTTCAGATACTGATTTACTCAGATCTAGACATGACTATCTTTTTTTTTTTGATGGAGTCTTGCTCTGTCACCCAGGCTGGAGTGCAATGGCATGTTCTCGGCTCACTGCAACCTCCACCTCCTGGGTTCAAATGATTCTCCTGCCTCAGCCTCCTGAGTAGCTGGGATTACAGGTGCCCATCATCATACCTGGCTAATTTTTTTTGTATTTTTAGTACAGATGGGGTTTCACCATGTTGGCAAGGCTTGTCTAGAACTCCTGACCTCGTGATCCATCCACCTCGGCCTCCCAAAGTGCTGTGATTACAGGTGTGAGCCACCATGCCCGGCCGACATTACTTTCAACACCACACTTGGACAAATGATTCCAGTTGAAATTTGGTGTTTTCAAATCCAAATATCCCCTGAAGAAAAATAAAACTTGTTTCCCAGGAACTTTTTGGACTCAGTCAGAAAAGTGAGAACAATGTGAAAATGCTTTTGCCAACACTAGGGCTGGAAATACATGAGTTGGATAGCCTCTCTTACAAAACAGGGCCTGGGGTAGGGGAAGATTATCACTCCATCCACACTTTCACCATTCCCTTCATGCTTTCTTAAAATGCAGCAAATTCTCTGCTTAAAGTTCCTGTAGGCTAGAAATGATGATTGCTCCTAGGCAAAGTGACCAAGGCCAATGGGTCATGAGGGCCCCGTCAAAACTATGGCCCTGACACGAAGGTGCACTTCAGGCACACATTTCAAGTCTGTCAAGGCTGGGAGGAGGCAGATGTAAACAAAATAAGACCCACCAACTGGAAAAGGGAGCATGCCCTGCCTACAGGCAATGACAGCTTAATTCTCCAGAAGGCACCACAAATCTCACACACATAACCAAGGATGTTTATCCTTCAAAACCTCAGATCAATGCACAACAAATGCTTACATTTTTTGGGGTACAAAGAAACACAACTTTCTGTCTGCTTTCACAAAGATGTGAATTTATAAAGCACAGAGTCTGAGGAATAGCCACTTTGGTGAATTTGTGTTAATACTAGCTTTTTTTTTTTTTTTTTGAGACTAATTTTCCTCTGTTGTCCAGGCTAGAATGCAGTGGCACGATCTCAGCTCACTGCAACCTCTGTCTTCTGAGTTCAAATGATTCTCCTGCTTCAGCCTCCCGAGTAGCTGGGACTACAGGTGTGTGCCACCATGCCTGGCTAATTTTTGTATTTCTTGGTAGAGGTGGGGTTTCACCATGTTGGCCAGGTTGGTCTCGAACGCCTGACCTTACGTGATCTGCCCACCTCAGCCTCCCAAAGTGCTGGGATTACAGGCATGTGCCACAGCACTTGGCCCAGATTTCTTAAAGAAACAAAAAAATAAAACAATGGGAAGTTTTATTATCAGTAGCAAGGAAATTGATGGAACTCCCTTACTAAACAGACTGAAAAGCTGAAATAATATGAGTTTAGATTTCTTCCTAAATGCACAGACTTTATGTCTATGATATAATTTTCAGAGGCAATATATTATAGTTTCAAAATTAACTGGATTCAAGTTCTGACTTTACCACTAGCTAAGTGACTGCATGTATCACTTCACTTCACAGAGCCTTGTTTTCTTCATCTGAAAGAGACAGAGTTTGCGCTTCCTGATTTCTGCGGTTCTTTCCAGTTCCAAGAGTCTATGATTCTACTGGCACATTAGTCTAATTTCAATTAAAGCCATCATCAAATCTCACACATGTCAATGATATGAGATGAAATTCCACTTTTAAATCGGATACTTGATGGGTGAAATACAAGTTTCTCCTCTATGCTGTTGCTAAGTGAATCATCTTTTAGATACTAGCTGAAAAGTAAGAACCATTCAAAGGCTAGCTTTCAGATTCTAGAGAAATCTGCCAAATGTAATTAGGAACCAGGCTTATGAGATAGCCTTCTGGCTGGGAGAGACTTTAGAAAATGGCTAGACCATCCAAGTCTGTCTGTTTAACATGTATTTTCATTCCTCGTAGCAAAATAAACCCGTCTTTAAGAGTTTCCAGGGAGTGAGGGGTAGTATGATTTATGTACGCTTATATACCAGTGCCTGGAATACTATAAGAACAAAAAAGATGCTCTACTGATCAAGCAAACAGCACAACAAAGAAACAGGAGCTGCCGTAACATTTGCTTTGAAATGTGAGTTTGTTCTAATGTAAATGTAGCGTTTGCTTAGGTACAATTTTGTCTGCAATAAACACAAGGTGAATGGAGAAAAATGAACTCCATTTCTGAGCCCACAGGAATACACTCGCCACACAGCCTCAAGCGCCCCTCATCTCCCTCAGCTGACTGTGTGTGCCATGAGTCTAGCACGTTCATATCTGCTGCTACAACTTTCTCTCCAGGTTCAGATGATCCTCCTCCTACCACGCCACTGTAACCACAGCTGCAACCCTCTTGATGTCGGCTTCCATGAGCAAATTTCAGGCTTTTTCCAAGGTAGATGCCATATTTATTATGGCAATTTTTCATTTCTTTTAGCATGTATAAAATTTAGCATGTGTAAAATTAAGTTACTGTTTTCACTAGGTTCCTGTTGCTTTTTCTAAGTGTGCAGGGATAAAATTTTTGTATCCCTAATCCCATTTTCCCCGTAAGCCTTATGGCTTCATTTGTACCACTGTGAACAGCATGGTGATTTTTAGGAAACTATGTGTAGCATTACAACAGAACTGACTATAAAATTAGGGGACTTCCTGATAGAATAAACCTCAGCTTGCAAGAATGTCAAAGAATAGATCAACAGTGATTCCAGGGAAAAGTTTCTTTCTTTCTTTCTTTATTTTTTTGAGATGGAGTCTTGTTCTGTCACCCAGGCTGGCGTGCAGTGGCATGGTCTTAGCTCACTGCAACCTCCGCCTCTTGGGTTCAAGTGATTCTCTTGCCTCACCCTCCCTAGTAGCTGGAATTACTGGTGCCTGCCACCATGACTGGCTAATTTTTGTATTTTAGTAGAGATGGGTTTCACCATGTTGCCTAGGCTGGTCTCAAACTCATGCTGGCAAGCGACCTGCCTGCTCTGGCCTCCCAAAGTGCTAGGATTACAGCGTGAGCTGTTGTGCCTGGCCCACCCAGGGGGGTTTCTGGTGGGTACAAAGCAGCATCTACGCACTGTCCTCTTCAACGCTCTCAGTAAGTAACTTGTTTATTAACAAAATATCTACATTTATTACTTTATAGAAATACAAATATACATATTCAAATTAGTATAAATATTTAAACAAGAACATGAATAATATATGTTAATTTGTTTATCAATATCCAGAATTTGGGAGAGCAAATACTTTTGACTCATTCATTCAATGAAAATGTATTGCCGGGCGCAGTGGCTCAAGCCTGTAATCCCAGCACTTTGGGAGGCCGAGGTGGGTGGATCATGAGGTCAAGAGATCGAGACCATCCTGGTCGACATGGTGAAACCCCGTCTCTACTAAAAATACAAAAAATTAGCTGGGCATGGTGGCGCGTGCCTGTAATCCCAGCGACTCAGGAGGCTGAGGCAGGAGAATTGCCTGAACCCGGGAGGCGGAGGTTGCGGTGAGCCGAGATCGTGCCATTGCACTCCAGCCTGGGTAACAAGAGTGAAACTCTGTCTCAAAAAAAAAAAAAAAAAGAAAGAAAATGTATTAAGTACTTACTAAGAGCTGTAAGTGTTGAAGAAAGAGGAACATGATGAGACATGATTATGACCCTAGCAGACCTCAGGAGGAGAGACATGAAGAGCTATAATGCACTGTAGTAAAAGCTCTAATACAGGCATCACAAAGCCCTCTGAAATAGCAAAGGAAGGAAGGACAACTCTCAATGACGAAATATGAACCCCCAAAGTTTAACAAGCTGAAATGATGGGTTAAAAGAAAAAAAACAAAATTGGAGCTATAATAATACCAGATGTAGGGTCCTACACTTGAAACCTTAAGGGCTTTAAAAAGTCTACTGCTACTAAGTCTTGCCTCTCCTTTCTGTTATTTGAAAATAGTTGGTATTTGGATTCACTTTGCAGTAACCTGAAATCCGTGAAAAGCAACTCCAAAGCAAGTGTTGGCTGTCTCAGTAAAAACCTGTCACTGAGAAAATGGGGATGACAGGTACTGATTAAACTCCACTTCGAGAATCGGGTTCTGCATACCTCCTTTTAAAGGCGGTGTGCGTGAGCCGGAACATGTTCAAAGGATGACGAACAAACACCCATGCTTCCGTGGTGGTGATGATGGGAGGGGAGGCAGGAAGGCTGCAAATACTGCTGGTGTCCAGTATTTGAAGGGCTGTCTTTTGTAAGAGGAAGTAGACTTGTATTACATGGCCCCAAGGGGAACAACTACCAGGGAACAGACTTCAGCCCAACGTAAGGAAGACGTTTTTTAACAATGAGAGCTGCCAAGACAGAATGGTGCTCCTTGAAAGGCGTCTCAGGGGTGTTCCAGCCCAGCCTTGGTGACCACGTGGCCCGGAAGCTACACACTGACGATTTACACATCAGACAAATGGCTGAGTATAGATCACCTTAAAGATTGTCCTCCAAACAAAAGGTTCTATGACTCTAGTTATTTAGAATTCGCTTTGAGACTTTGGGCCGGTCACAATTTTTTTCTGCCTGCTATCCTATAACTTCAGAACCAGACACATTACTAACATCATAATATTCAACCTTTTTTCAACAGATAAGGAATTTGGCTGGGCATAGTGGGTCATGCCTGTAATTTCAGCACTTTGGGAGGCCAAGGTGGAAAGATCGCTTGAGGCCAGGAGTTTGAGATGGGCCTGGGCAGCATAGTGAGATCTCGTCTCTACAGAAAAATGTAAAATTAGCAAGGTGGGGTACTGAGCAGTGTAGTCCAAGCTAATCAGGAAGCTGGGGCAGGAGGACTGCTTGAGCTCAGGAGTTTAACACCAGCCTGGGCAAAATGGTGAGACCCTGTCTCTTCACAATATAAAAAACATTAGCTAGGCATGGTGGTGCACGCCTGTGGCCCCAGCTCAACAGGAGGCTGAAGTGGGAGGATCGTTTGAACCCTAGAGGTAGAGGCTGCAGTGAGCTATGACAGCACTACCATGCTCCAGCCTGGGCAACAGAGCAAGACCCTGTGTCTCAAAAAAAAAAAAAAAAAAAAAAAAAAAAAGGCCTCAAAACCTTGTAGACATCACTGGAATGCATAAAGTAAATTAAAACCTCCTGAGTAGATGTGTCATCCATAAAGTGGGAGATGGGAGGGTTTTGAATATGCTCTACATTCCATGTGCCATGAAAATGAGGAAAAGACATTTGAAACCAGGTTCATTTCCGAGTATCTGAACTATGTACATCCAGTGTGGCAATGACTTAAGTGACTAGAGAAACCACACAATTTTCAACATCCTCCTTTCCAATAGAGAGAAATGCGACCAATAACAGGTAACACACACATGGTCCCCTCTCTTCCCTGGGCTGTCCCTGCTCCCCCGGGCTTTGGGGCACTGGAGCCTTGCACCATGCATTAAAGATCCCCCAGCAGTATGAGCCTTGGCAGCTCACTGGGGATGGGGCAGCCACTGCTTCTGCAGAGGGACTGACACTGGTTCTCTTTATGCCCGCCTTGTAACTCACAGCTAGCAATGTTCTAAAAGCAACTCTCAAAGGATCAACTCCATTAACTAGCTCCTCAGGCCCACCACATAACTTTATATACGCTCATCATATGTCCAAAAACTTAAAAACAAAACAAAACAAAACAAAAAACTTGGCTTCAAGGAAAAAAAAAAAAAAAAAAAATGCCAGTTAATCTAAGTGCTTCAGGAAGCCTTAATGGCTTTTTCATCTGCTCCAGCAGCAACACCCATTTCTCTGGCCAGAGACAACCAGCTCAGGAGTTACAGGTACTAGCACCAGGCAACACCGCAGGGAGAACCCTCATTTGTTTGGAGAGACTGCCACTCCCAGTGTGTTTGCTTGTTTACAACTTGACTGACGTCTGTAGCCCCCTCGAGACACAACTACCTGGAAGACTTCATCTCCTAGTACTTAGGAAAGTTTGCGAAAGGGCTCATGAAGTTTCAAAGCCTCCCAACTGCACTGCGAGTCGCAGGATAACCCGGTCAGACCTCCTCCTGTCAGTTTTCAGCCTAGACTTTATCCCACCAAAAGTTGCCTTAAGAATGTCTTCTGTACAAGCCTTCAATTGGGGGCTTTGTCAATTGCCAATGCCAAAATCTAATTAATTTGTATATTAAAATGCTTTTCTTTATTGCTAATTGGATGCAACATAATCATCTGTCTGCATTATATTTTACTGCTAATCACAAGCTCAATAAAATGGGCAATGATGTTTTTCTGTTTTCAAGGTTACCTATGAAACCCCAGGGGGCTAAAACAGGTCAGGACTTCTCTTCAACCCCCTGGCTCCTCCTCCTCTCTGGATTTTACTTTATTTCAATATTCTGTGTACTCTTTGATTTAAAAAAGAAAAAAAAGAGCTGTAAAGAAAAATGCACATCAGTCCACTCTGTAAACTATATAGTAGCTGTGGGCCATGAGTTTAAGGAAAGAGGAAATCAACATATTTAGGTAAAATTAAGCTAGAGAAGGGCCTGTGAATTTCCAATACCTATGACACAATAGTCTCTTCCTCCAAAAATCACACACAAATAAGAACTGGATAAACTTGGTTAAGATATCTCTATTTTGCACTACAAAAAATGGAGCAAACTGGGTTTCAAAAATAAATTCCTTCTGATTGGCAATCAGAACCATGAAGCTCTCATTCCATTTTGATTCTATGGACTATGCAGAATTTACTCGAAATCTAATATTCCAGCCCTTTGGCATACAGGTGCTGGCGCCACGTCATGGAAAGGGGCAGGCTGATGTCCACGGTCTCTGCTCTAGGGCTGGGCCATGGAAAATGCAACCAGAACACTCCAGGCCACCTGGGATCATTAATTAGCCTGCATGCATTACCCAAATCTGTCTATTTCACTTTCTAGGTCCCCGCTTTTCCTATTTCTTACTGCTTATCAGGGTCTCCACCAGATGTTCATTAAAGAAGTAAAAGGAAAAGAATTTTTTTCTCCTTGTAAGCAGTTACGAGTAACATTTTGGTTGAGAGTAAAATTTTTTACTAACGGGGAGACTGCAATGAGGGAAATCATCCCTTTTTTTGTTAACCTAGTTGGAATCATGGAAAGTCATCAGGAATGCTGGTGATTTACAAGGAGGATGAAGGGGTGGGGAAGTCGCTGGAAGCAGGAGGACCTATTTCTGACTCTACTGCACAATCCATCTAGGTTATGTCTGGATCTATCTAACAGGCAGAGATGCACTTTGTGGAAACAATTCCTTCCAAAGTCTATGAAATAGAAAACACAACTCTGATAAGCCGGTGTCAGGAATGCAGCGGACGGCACTGTCATTCCTTGTTCCCATAACAGTTGGGCATTTTCCATCAGCGTTCTCTTTTCCAGAAATAGTCTTTCAACTAATGACCATAATCAATCAGGAAAAAATCCCTCTTTGGATGGATGAACATTCAACTAATTTATGTGTAAAAACCACTAATCTGCCACTTTTTAAAGAAGGTATAGGCACGCCATAAAACATGCATATTACAAATACATTTTTCTTTATGTACTCCAAGCACATCATAAATCTTGGAAAACAAGTAACAAGAATATCTACACCTGACCCCCTAAGCCAACTGGCAATACAGCATGCCAGTCATTTCGTCTTTGTCTTCAATCCACATTTTATATCATTTGGTAGTAAAAGTATTTTTCCATACTGACATCTACTTTTCATAATGTCCATTTGTAGAGGAGTGATCGATAGGATCTATCGATTTTTCTGCTGGCTTTCTTTTTTTTTTTTTGTAACACATATTTAACTCTTCAGTTCATTTGAATTTATTCTGGTGTGAGATGAATACCTAACTACTTGATGATTAATCTTGCCTTTCATTTCCATTTGATTTATGAAGACTTTTTGAAAAATCATATATTAAATTTTTTTGTGAAAATGGTATTTGTTTTGGGTAATTTGTTTGTCACTTTATGGTCTTGTAACAGTGTCATGATATTCTAATTGTTATCATTACACACACACATAAAAAACAGATGTACTATCACTTCCTCCTCCTATGTCGAATTTCAAATCCAAACTCCGTTTTATCCATCCCCCACTGTCAATCAAATAAGGATTGTGATTGCAACTGATCTAAAAAACTTCCAAATTAATTTGGATAAACTTTAAAACCTAGCCTCCTAAATTAGGAACTTGCCATTTCTGAAGTCTCCTGTCTGCAAGATTTGCAGTTCTCTTCATCTAGGTCATGTAGTTCTTCCACAGGGGGAATGGAACACGGCCTGTCTATTTATGCTCTATTTTCTTTTTGCCTCTTAACAAGCATTCTAATAACGTAGTAGCCTCTCACTCCCAGGCACTCATAGTTCAGACGGACCATTTCAGGAAAATAGTAAAGCCCCACAGTACAGTCAACACATGCTTCAGTTCAGGGAAAGTCATTTAAGCTACCGATGCATTCCCTGACACAGGGAAGGAGTAAGACAGGGTGACGCACCTGCGTTCACTTGATTTGGAAGAAAACTCTCCCTGCGGTCCTTAGAGTTAAAGGCTAATGCATTCTTCGGAACATCCGCATTGCCCCCGTGAGGGTCAGGGTTAGGCAAACCCAGCCTTGACTCTAGAAGCCACCCGTCCTCCCTCCCGCCTCCTCTCCTCTGGACGGGCTCCTGAAGGACTGCTGCAACTTCAAAGAGGAAATAGAGGAAGCACGTTCTGAACAAGCCAACTGAAGTTGCCATGTCGTTCCGATATCCTTTCACGAGTCGATTTCACTTTGTTTGCTTTTTGATTATAGAAAGGCCGAAGTGAGGCAGAGGGAGCCAAACACATCTGCCAGCCTCCTCATCCCAGAACAACCCATTTCAGCTCTCCTTTGTTAAGGTTTTATTCTAAAAGAGGCCACTTACCCTAAGAATTAGCTGTGCTCTCCCACCTGAGAGACAGCTGTGAGACAATAAAATGAACAGAATTGACGGCCACTTCGTATCAGGTATTAAGGTCTTCTAAAATGAGAACGCTGTCCTACAAATGAGAAGCTAGACTTCTTTTTTTTCCTTCTCCAGATTTATATTTATCTTGACCTTGGGTTGAAAGCTTATCATTATCTCTCTTACTACCTAAAAGTACCCAAAACTTCTCTCACCTTCAACAGTGCTATACTGAATCACAGTTTAGATAACTATTAGGGATGAAAGGTCTTCTAATGTTTCCTAACAACCTCTTTAATAAGTCATTGCTTCCATTTTTAAAAGAGGCAGAGATAACGAAAAACAGTTTAAGAATCTTACAAAGGCAGATATCATACAATAGCTGACATTAACGAGGGGACTTCTGCATTTATCATATGGCTTTATTTTCTATTTCTGGAAACTCTGACTAATCTATTGAGTGCCCAACATTTCCAGTGAGCAGGTTAAGATGCCTACACGACCATGCCTACCTCCCCCTGCCAGCTCCCACAAGCGTGTCAAACCTCATTCTGAGACAGTTTTTTAATGTCCACACTGTTATTTATCAGGGTTTTCATGGTGTCTGGACAAGCGAGCACAAAATGACGCCTGGCACACGCAGCGTGCTGTCGGGAGACTTGAGCATGAGAATCAAGGCCCTTGCTCTCAGCCCTGTCCCATGTTGCCGGGGTTCAAAGGGATTTGGAAAAATAAAAGGAAACTCAGCCACCAAGAGACTGTAGGGTCCCTTCCATCCAAAACATCAAAGATGCTTCATTATTATATTAACAAAGTGTATCAAAAGTAGCCTGGATTTATGCGACAAAACTAATGTAGAGGCCGGGCGTGGTGGTTCACGCTTGTAATCCCAGCACCGTGGGAGGCCAAGGCAGGAGGATCACTTAAGTCCAGGAGTTTGAGACCAGCCTGGTCAACACAGAGAAACCTTATCTCCACTAAAAATACAAAATTTATCTGAATGTGATGGCAGGCACCTATAGTCCCAGCTACTCAGGAGGCTAAGGCAAGAGAATCAATTGAACCTTGGAGGCGGAGGTTGCAGTGAGCCAAGATCACCCCACTGTACTGCAGCATGGGCAACAAAGCAAGACTCCATCTCAAAAAAAAAATGAAAAATGAATGTAGAAAAATGTTAGAACAGCATCACCTAGATGGGGTGGGGGCGGTGAGGGTAGAGGTGGGAGTGGAAAGGGTGGGAATACAGGTGTTTACTGTACAATGATCTCCACTTTTCTGTATGTTTCAAATTTTTCATACAAAATTGTTGAAGGAAGTAATCGAGACAATTGGCATCTTCAATTTTGTACAGCATTTATCCTGCAGCAGTGAGGATTTCTAGGTTTCTATAAAATGCTCTGTTTATGAAATAGAAACATTTCATGACTCGGAGTGATGTAAACTGTGGTTATTAAACACCACTAGCTCCAAGTCTCCAAGAGTCCTGAGAAGCATCCCATTTAAGATACCCTTAAGCTGTATTACCTCTGCCGATAGAGATTTCCCTACATTCCCTTCCTTGAAGAATTAAATGCCCAGGAGCCTAGGCTTTTTATATAATTCTGTGCTGTCTCAGATCATTACAAATCTAGGGTGTAAATGTTTACTATTCTTGAATGGTATATAAACCAATTCCTACCATACTCACAATATTGAGTTCTATTAACAAACTGATTAGGAAGCAGAGCCCTGTGGAAATAGCTAAGATGCAAACTCAGAGAAGACAGGTGTGAACTTTGGTGAGTGGCCGCCTCCTAAATCACAGTTCCTTTGTGGACAAAATGGAGATTACAGGTGCCACATGTATCTCAAGTGTGTGTTATAATAAAGAAACAAAAATGCACTTTGAAAAACTTTAATGCATCATGTACTTCAGTACAATTATCAATTTACTTTGCACCTGTTTGCAAAAATAATATATGCTTTTTTATCTTAAAGCAGAATTGCTGAAATTGAGAGGGTTTGGAATCTAGTGATATATAAGGTGACAAATTGTTGAAGGGAAGGGTGGGCCTACCTGGGCCAAATCTTCAGGAAGAAGACTAGTTGGGTTCAATGAGAGCCAGGCGATGTACCCCGCAACCCCACAGGGGAGACACACAGGGGTCTTGACAAACGGCACTGCTAGAAGGGGGCATTTGGCCCTGTGATGTCTGGAGGTCAACCCAGGAACCTCAGATCCTAACATCCACCTCTGTGTCTCTTTCTCAACAGTTAGACTGGTCTATCCCCATCTCCTTCACCCCTCTTCTCTAGGGAAGTGCTCAGGAAATGGCAGCCTCCGCTCGACGTGAGGAGTCCTAAAGGGCAGATGGGTCAGATGAGACCCTCTAGAAATTCTGAGGCATGAACCTATCTAAGTATTAGTTACTACTCTAATCTAAGCACTATTCTAAGTATTTGCTATGAGGAAAAATAAGTATAGTTAATAATAAACTAGAAACCACTTTGAAAACTGTAATGCATAATACACTTCAGTATGATTAATCACATGTTTAGGAAACGCTCTTAAAGACATTAATTTTTCACTCCGATGCAACACCCAATCCTGCACTAGATCCTATATTGGAGGAGGACAATAATACCATAAAGGACATTTTGTCAACTGGAATCTCAAGAGTTGATTAGTATCACATCAATGTTAAATTTATTGCAATTGGTGGCTGTGCTGTGGTTACGTAAGACATTATCCTTATTCCTCGGAAGTACTCAGTGAATTAGGCATAAAACGCTATGATATATACATCCTACCCTCAAGTGGTTCAGAAAAAATTGTCTATCTGTGTGCGGAGGTTGAGGGGAGGGGAAGGGGAGGAAGAAACAGAAATACAAAGCAAATGGAGCAACAAATTAGGAGACAGATCTGGGTAAAGGGGATATATGAGCTTTGTACTATCCTTATTCTTGCAACCTTCCTGTAAGTTTAAAATTATTTCCAAATAAAAAGGCAAAAAAAAAAAAAAAAAAAAGAATAGTGTCTTTTTGACAGTCATTTGGAATGAATACTCACTAAAAGGTAAAATAAAATGAGTGATCAGTCTTTAGTTTTATTTTAAAAAGGAGTCCTTCAAAAGACACTATCAAGAAAGTGAAGAGATAACTCACAAAATGGGAGAAAATATTTGCACATCATTTACGTAGTAAAGGTCAAGGATCCGGAATATATAAAGAACGATTACAATTCAACAATAAAAAGACAAAGAGCCCAATTAAAAATGGGCAAATGGTTGGAGTAGACCTTTCTCCAAAGAAGACATACAAATGGCCATAAGCACATGAAAAGATGCTCAACATCATTAGTCACTCAGGGAAATGCAAATCCAACCCCACAATGAGACATTACCTCACACCCACTACAAACAGAAAGGCAGACGACCAAGTGCTGGCAAGTATCTGGAGAAACTGGAACCTTCATACACTGTTGGTGGGAATGAAAAGTTGTGTAGTCACTCTGGAGGACAGCCTGGCAGTTCCTCAAAAGGCTAACCATAGAGCCAACACATAACCCAGAAATTCCTCCCTCAGGTACACACCTGAAACGAAAACTTACATCCACACAAAAACCTGTGCGTGAACGTTCACAGCAGCATTATTCAGAGTAGCCAAAAAAAATCGAAGAAACCCAAATGTCCGTCAACTGAAGAATCAATAAACAAAATGTGGCGTATCCATACAAGGAAATATTATTAGGCAATTAAAAATGAAATGCTGATACACTCCACAACATGAACTTTGAAAACACTATGCTAAATGAGAGAAGTCAGACGGGAAAGACCACATGTTGTATGACACCGTGTAAGTGAAGTGCCCAGGAACGGGCAAAGCTGCCTGGGCTGAGGGGCTGGAAGGACAGGGGGTGCAGAGGCTAAGTGTATAGACGTTCCTCTGGGGGAATGAAAATGTTCTAAAATTCATTCTAGTGATGGCTGCATAACTCTGGGAACATACTACAAGTTACTAAAATGTACCCCTTAAAAAAGTGAATTTCACAGTCTGTGAAGTCTAACTCAACAAGCTGGTTGTCCTCTTACTGCCTGATAATGGGCAAATAGTGTCATGATCTTCGGCAAGAGGAAATTAAAAGTTCATGGCATTGTGCTTACACAGTTCATTCAATCATAGCAGCTTCTCAAGCTCTTATCCTAACACCTGAAAGAGGAGGGCACTTGAGGCCTGGCTTCTACACATTTCTGAAGTCTTTAGGGTTTCAAGAAGAGAATCATTTCTGCAGCTTCATCATCTACAGTACAGAAACAATAACTGGTCACTTCAACAACTCCTCACTGACCGCCAAATTTCACCACCTGAAACGAGGGGTTGACTGAAGAGTAAGACCTGGGTCCTACCATGAAGGATCTCACCACTTGCTGGGCAGATCGGTTCAAACAGAAAATGAGGGTTGAATGTGAAGTTCTCTAATGGAACATGGAAGCCCCCCTGGGGATTCCAGGGAGGGCCACGTTCCTAGAAAAGAGACGGAACAGAAACTGGGCATCATGAAGCGTGGAAAGGAGGAGGCTGCTGGGGGAGTAACGGGGCATCTGGTACCAGCCAGGCTATTACCAGTTTTGGGGGCTGCTGGGCTCCTGGCCAGGAAGGAAGTGGGAAGTGGAAAGAGTCAGAGGAGGAGTGGAGGACAGCACTGGGGTCCACGCTAGCCCAGCCATGGTGCCCTTAACCATGGACACAGGAGCTCCAAGCCCCACCCCCGGCAGACGTCTCTAAAGCCTCCGCAAAGCACCAAGAGAAGAAGAGCGACAGAGGGTGTGGCGGTCCTTTCCACCCCATTTTGTAAACTGCTGTTGGGAGTGCAGAGCAGGCCTAGCTTTCTCAAAGAACAGAAAGCGGCTCCTCCCAGGCTGCTAATCCTGCCCGGAGGTAGTGCTTGGGTTTCCCTTTCATGTGGCCCCTGGGGAGACAGAGCTGTTCACTGAATAACTGGGAGGAGAGGTGAAATTTCTTCTAATCAGGGAGCATTGTTAAGGAAAGATTTGTGGAAGAAGAAAGTTAATGGATTAGTTAAGAATGCAGACTGCCTTGGCATTCTTAAGCCACACACACACACAAATACAAGATGTGAATTTCTCTCTGGTACAATCACCAATTGGGAAAATGGTCAAAGGCACAACCTGCACAGTGCTGCCTCCAGATGAACTTTTCCTTTCCTTTTCTTTTCTTTTTTTTTTTAGGAGATGGAGTCTCACTCTGTTGCCCCAGCTGGAGTGCGGTGGTGCAATCAAGGCTCACTGCTACAACCTCCGTCTCCCAGGTTCAAGTGAGTCTTCTGCCTCAGCCTCCCTAGCAGCTGGGATTACAGGCATGCGCCACCATGCCTGGCTAATTTTTGTATTTTTACTAGAGAAGAGGTTTCCTCATGTTGGCCAGTGTCGAACTCCTGACCTCAAGTGATTTGCCTGCTTTGTCCTCCCAAAGTGCTGGGATTACAGGCGTGAGCCACCAAGTCCAGCGTCCAGATGGACTTGGAAATCGCCTGGAGGAACTCAACCTGGTAAGAGTCTTTCCAACCTAGTTTTCCAATCAGATAATGCTGTACTACAAAAACCATCATAATCCCACACTTGAAGGGTAAGTTTAGGATTCTCTTCTAACTTTGGCTGGCATGAAGCATTTAAAAAGAATTATCTGCTTAAAAAAATCTCAGAGTAATAGCAATTAAGATCCACAGATCAGGACAGCATCACAAAGCAAACAATTTTTTAATGTGTTTCTGTGAAGGATGGGCTTCAAGACATACTACCCCAAACACTGTCCCTTGGGGTGGAGAAAACAGCAGTGGCAGGAAGGTCATGCTCACATTCCCCCTCCTTCTTTCCCCAAAGCAGGTGATAAAATTTAGGAAGGATTTTCTGACCGTCACCTGAAATACACCACAAACTAACATGTGAGAGGTGCTCCCTGCCCCCATTCCCAGAGAAGGGGAACACAGAAGAATCTGAACAGTCAGGCCCTAAGTTTCCTCCACTGATTCCCCTTTAGATCATGGTGTTTGTCCAGTCACACTTACCCACAGACGGAAGGCTTCCTTCAACTCTATGCTGTCACTAACACACACTTCTGCCCAGGGGCAGGATTTTAACTTGTTAGGTCAGGTCTGAAATTTACTGCCAACCTGTCTTATAAAACCAAGACATAAAGATCCTGGGATACATTAGGAGATTAAGAAAGTCTTTTTATCTTAAGGCATAAATTGTTAACCTCTGAAACTTGAAGTTTTAAAAACAGCCTGGCCGGGTGCGGTGGCTCAGGCCTGTAATCCCAGCACTCTGGGAGGCCAGGCGGGTGGATCACCTGAGATCAGGAGTTCAAGACCAGCCTGACCAACATGGTGAAACCCTGTCTCTACTAAATCTAAAAAATTAGTTGGGTGTGGTGGCACACACCTGTAATCCCAGCTACTTGGGAGGCTGAGGCAGGAGAATCGCTTGAACCTGAGAGGCAGAGGCTGCAGTGGGCCAAGATTGCACCAGTGCACTCCAGCCTGGCCAACAAGAGCGAAACTGCATCTCAAAAACAAAAAGAAAAACAAACAAAAACCCCCAGCCCTGTGGCAAACAGGCATTTGAGGCTCTAACAAACAGGGCTGTGGCGTCTTTAGCTTGCTATGACAGAAATGTGAATACACACTGGGGTACAATTACTGATGCTTTGGTAGAAACGTGCAGGTTTCCACATGCTGGCCTGGAGGGAATCGGCTCATCTCCGAAAGCTACCTCTGAATTCCCATGAGGTGGGTGAAATAACCTTCTTCCCCCAGACACCGCAGAGGTTATGAAAGTTACATTACTGATGTTAATATCCAGCCTGTACGATTCTACACATTCATCAGCGCTAACTGACGGGGAGGGTGAGGACAGAAAGCTGGCACCGAGGAGTGAAAACACAAGCCTACCCACCTACTCTTCACTAGTGTCTGCTTCGAATTTACCTGATCAAAGACTCGAAAAGCTGACAGGAGAGAGAATGAGGAAAGGGGGGATTCGCTTTTAGATGCTTTAAAATAAGATAATCCCGTGTGTTATCCTTTACACCTGCCTCTCAAAAGAACAAAGGCACAAGATCCAGTCTCAATACAGGTCACTCGGGTTCCAGAAGATGCTATTGAGTTTAAGCCTCTCTGACTTGACAATATGATCCTCTAAGCTGGAGGATTAAAGGGTCTTGGGGCTCTCCAACAGCAATGAGCTGGACAGGGCCTCGGGATTTCTTAACGCTTAAGATGTTATCTTCTCAAAAATTGCGGGATACAGAACTATAGAAGGCTCCATTTGTACTGTGGCATTTTCACTCATTGTTGAGTTTGTGTTTTGGTCTCTGTTTATTTTCCTCATACTGTTAGTATTTTAAGCCACAGAACTTTAAAAGGGCCAACACCAGGTGCCATTTTGATAGGAAATGTTTACATTTATATCATATATACCACAATAGAATGTCTACAAGTTTTTTAGTATATTTCCATACAGCAATTCATTAGTTCAAATATGTAGTGGGAATGAGTCAATGAGGGTTTTTTTATTTTTTAAAAAAATGTTGGTTTTCATCCAAATATATGTATGGTATGATAGCAAAATTTTCCCTGGGAGATTTCTTTTGTGAGTAAATAAATAAAGGTTTCTAATAAACACATCCTTTTTCTCTACATAAAAACTTCTAAAGCGCTGAGAGGTGGCATTTGAGGTGTATCTTCCATTATCTTTCTACTCTCTTCTTAAAATATGAAAAAAAAAAATCCAAATTCACATCCTAAAACTTAACATAGTAAATCCTGACCCCTAATAAAATACAATCCAGCTCTAGCCTTCCCTTCTCTCAGGTCTCTATTTTTTTTTTTTTTTTAGATGGAGTCTCACTCTGTCACCCAGGGTAGAGTGCAGTGGCACAATCTCTGCTCACTGCAACCTCTGCATCCCGGGTTCAAGAAATTCTCCTGCCTCAGCCTCCCAAGTAGCTGGGACTACAGGTGCCTGCCACCATGCCTGGATAATTTTTTTTGGATTTTTAGTAGAGACAGGGTTTCACCATGTTGACCAGGCTGATCTCGAACTCCTGACCTCAGGTGATCCGACTCCCAGGTCCTTTATATAAGGGGAGGACAATTATGGACAGCACTGTCTTTGTTTATTACATTTGGCGATTTATCTCTACTAAGGGCAACGAGAGCACTTCTGGGCTTTCAAATTCTCTACCTGTACAAACTGACCCAAAACAAATAGAAGGACCTTAACTTGAAGTCTTGGCTAAGCTCGTTCTTCAATCAGATACATCAATCCCTGCAGGCAAATGTGCTAAAGGCAGAGCCAAACCAGACTTCCAACTCTCAGGGAACATCACTGCTTTCTCGTTTGTCATGTAAATTTGTTAAACAGGAAATCCTTAGGCAGTTGTGCAAATGAAAATAATTTGGTGTTGACAGTCATGCCAGAACATGGGGACTACAGTTGTTCCCAAATTTCATTCATTCTTACAACGTAATTCTCCTAAACAGTTGCCCTTATTAAGAAGGATTAACAGCCTGCCGCTGTAATTTCCATTCCACCCAAGGCATCCTTTTAAAACGGGCTGTTGACAGTCACTGCCAATGAACGCTCCAAGTCGATGACATTTCAAATAGTCTTTCTGGGTGCTGACAACGGACCTTCCCTCACGTTCGGCCAGGGCACTCACTCCTGAGATTTCCCCAAGAGGAAAAACGGTAAACCACTTTCAAAGTCCAATTTAATTTGTCTAAGTCTTGAAGGGAAGGTCATTTTTCTGTTTTACTAAAAGACCTAACCTCCTTGCTCTCTCTCTCAAAAGATCTGCAAATCATTGTTTAAATAGACAAATTATAAAATGTGCATCATATGCTACATAAATGTACCTTTATGTAGCACAGTTCTTCATAGTTCTCCATTTCTAAGACACACATTCCCCCTCTCCCATCCCTGCACAGGCACGTGTTAACGTTTCTGAAATCCAGATGTGCCCTGCAATCAACACAGCAGTTTTTAGTGTTCCTCACACCACCCCCTCCCCAAAAAACCAATATTAAGTCAATGGTACACCTTGTAATAGAGGTAGTAAATTGTTTAATGCATGGAATTAGACAATAATCCATCTAGATTAAGTACTACCAATCTAATTTAGCAGTATGCTATCATCTTTGCATCTAACACATGAAGAACGTCAGGATGAAAAGAAAATCATTTTTCCAAAAATAAACTGATGTTTTAATTCTCACTATGCCTTGAATTTTGATAAGCTTACTATAAAACAGAGAATCTGTTATTAGTTTTCTACACCGGGAGGGTTATACATCAAATATGGAATCAAATTGCTGACAAGCACATATGGAAGTAACTGAAAACATTCAAAGGTATATACGCCTCTGCAAAATCACACGCACATTTTCATTTATAAAAGAAATCCTCAGCCAGATGCAGTGGCTCACACCTGTAATCCCAACAGTTTGGGAGGCTGAGGTGGGCAGGTCACCTGAGATCAGGAGTTTGAGAACAGGCTGGTCAATATGGCGAAACCCTGTCCCTACTAAAAATACAAACATTAGCCGGGTGTGGTGGCGGACGCCCGTTATCCCAGCTACTGAGGGGGCTGAGGCTGGAGAGTTGCTTGAACCTGGAAGGCGGAGGGTGCAGTGAGTGCAGATAACACCACCGCACTCCAGCCTGGGCGACAGGGCGAGACTCTGTCTCACAAAAAACAAGTAGTCCGCTACATGTCCTTGGAAAGGTCTATAAACAAAACGTTAGTTTCAGGAATACTTGATCTATATTACTGGATTTTATTTTCTAGGTAATGACTCCTAACAAACCAGTTTTACATGTGGCCAAGGTAAGTTTGTTTTACTGAAAATACACAAACAGCAGAACGACGTGAGTATTTTTCCCTACAACTCAAAAACGTAAATCCAAACAGTTTCTCTGGGGAAAAACCAAAGCCTTTTACTTCCTCTAAATGCCTCCGGGTACCATGCGCTTGACAATCTGTACAGCGGGTGCTTCCTGCTGTCTGGCTCAAAAAGAAGAGCTCCTCCTATGGGGTGGCTCAGAGTGCGGGCTCCAGGGGCTTTCTGCCAAACAAGGTGTGCCATTTGCCAGCCCGCTGGTCCTGGGGCAGTTTGGCCTCTCTGAGCTTCCAAGTGCCCTTGGAGGTCTATGATGAGGTCAAAAAGCCCTCCCATCTTCAAGGTCTTGGGTTGAGAGGGTGTATGTGATGTGACCAAGAAGAACCATGAAACTTAGAACCCAAAAGTGTTCTAAACTGAAGCAATTGCAAAAGGGTTGTATAGGAAAGAAAAGTTCTCTTCAACATGCGTGTAAACTAAGAAGCTTACAGTCAAGAGTTGCAAAAGGAAAATCTCCTGATTAACATGATTAGGGAAAAGTACCTTATAAAGCACACCCCTTGCAGGTGATTCAAGAAGGCTGGCATTCTCTACTCCCAGCACCAACTCCTCACTTTTCACACCCTACTTCTAATTCTGACACTTAACTAAACTACTGGTTTTAATCAACATTCAGGTTTCCGTGGGAAAAAATTATATTTAAATAATCAACTGCAATGAAGTTTGTAAAAGCTTAAGTTATCTGACAAAGGATGCCCATGCACACTGGGTCTTCAAAAGTAAAAATAAGACAACATTGAAGGGCCTGCCCGACACTGCAAGGCTCCCTAAAATCCCCAACAGTTTGAATCTAAAATACACAAACACAATTCAGATCTTTTTTTTTTTTTTTTTTTTTAAGATGGGGTTTCACCATGCTGGCCAGGCTGGTCTCAAACTCCTGACCTCAGGTGATCCACTGGACTCGGCCTCCCAAAATGCTGGGATTACAGGCATAAGCCACCATGCCGGCCCCAGATCTTCTTGGAATTTGAAAGGGACGGGGTTTTCTAGCATTTATTAGAATGATTCACGTAAAAATTCTTAAGAATCATTGTGAAGAAGCATGTTTTAGCACACATCACAAAGACTTCATGGATACTCCCAACTTAAGGGGCGCTGAGCCCCACTTCAATTATTGATTAACCTGTCAGCCTGTTAGTCAGTTCTAATTAGTGAAATCCTTTTTTAATGAAAAGATTATGCCTTAAGCAGTTCTCCAGTTACAGGGTTGTTAGCAACTACAAACTAATTTCTGCAAAAAAAAAAAAAAAAAAAAGAGGGGAAGAGAAGAATCCTTAAATTCCAACGGAATCCAGAGGTCTAAAAGCTCATCTGACTACATAGCTGTAATTATTTATAGCATATAAAATACAACATACATGCTGTACACAACATTCCCCCATCTTCCTCTGTAGTTATTTTCCACGTATCTCTCCTTTCCAAAGCAGCTACATCTAAGTACCCCCACAAAGAATCTAAGTAAACTGGACTCATAAAGCAGTTTGAACATAGACTGAAAATAGGTTTTTTTTTTTAATTAAAAAATAATCAGGTAACACTATCATGAGGAAATTCACAATGTAGGATTTCCTAAAAGATAACCAGCCTGGGCTCTTTAAACTGATGTCATTTAAAGATTTTAAGGGGGTGGGGGCAGGATTGGGGGTCATATTCAATTTCAAGGTCAAAGAGACATATTAACCAAAAATGTGTGGACTTGACTGGATCCTGGATTCAAAAAAGAAAGGAAAAAAAGCTCGCTATTTTGTAAAAAAGCACATTTTGGAAACAAGCAAGGGAAGTTCAATATGAATTACATATTAGATAACATTACAGAATCACAGCTAACTTTCGTAGGTATGATAATGGTATTGAGATTATGCAGAAAGTGCAGCAGGTGAATACTGAAGAATCATGATGCTAACAAATGGTGCTAATCATACCATCTACCTCCAAAGGGCACTATGAGGGTCCCATGGGTTAATTCAAGTGATCAGAACAAAGCTCATCTCACATTTTAACTTTGAAATAATTTAGCTTAAAAAAGAGAGAGAAAGCAAATGCAGAAAATGTTGAGAATTGGTGGATCTAGGTGAAGGGTATATGAGTGTTTGTCATACTGTTCTTCCAACATTTCTACAGGTTTGCAATTTTGCAACATAAAAAGAAAGTGAGCTACGGTTCAATAGATCTGGGGTCAATAGCTGATTAGCCCAGGAGACCATGAACAGCAAAGCCATGTACAACAAACATCTCAGTGTCCACTGTCTCTCAGACAATGTCAGGTAGGCACTCAAATACCCAATCAATGCATAATTGACAAAAGAAGGCAGATGGATCACCTGAGGTCAGGAGTTCAAGACCAGCCTGGACAACATGGTGAAACACTGTCTCTACTAAAAATACAAAAAAAATAGCTGGGCTTTGTGGCCGGTGCCTGTAATCCCAGCTACTCAGGATGCTGAGGCAGGAGAATTGCTTGAACCTGGGAGGCAGAGGTTGCAGTGAGCCAAAATCACACCACCGCACTCCAGCCTGGGTGACAAGAGTGCAACTCTGTCTCAAAAAAAAAAAAAAAAAAAATTGGCACAAGAATTAAAACCTGGCACTCATACGTGTCAGTCGTGTGGCCTGTGGCATGTCATCTCCTTGAACCTCCATAAAGCAGTAACAATACCAGCCTTGCAGGTCCTAGATCCACTAGTGAGAACGTGTATCAGGAGCCCAGCAGAGCAGCAGACATATATTGGGGCTCAGCAAATGATGCTATTAAAGAACTCCATGTTTTAAAAATCCCCAAGATTGAAAAAAAGCATGTTTTTCATTTTCACCTGAAATGATCCAGATTTCTAGATGCAATGAGATGCCAGAGGTCTGTGTCCCTTGTGTTTGTATGTTACCTGAAATACACCCCTTTGCTTCTCACTCGTGTTCAAGGCCTTTTCACTTCATAGCTCACAAACTGTTTCTTCACATCATCATCAGATATGGGATAACCTTTCTACCCAGAGAAATCTGAGCTTGAACTCATTTTCCAAGCTCCTCAAAACAAGCTTCTGTTAACAAAGCAGAACGACAGCTCTGTTGCCTAAAGGTGCTGAGTTCGGAACCACTTTAAAAGGAATCCCTCAGCTACTAAAGTTCTGTAATTCTGAAGATGGTTAACAAACATGGCCTGGTGACAAAGAAAGAGAGAAGGGACTTCCTCCTGGAAGAAGTCTGGTGGCCAGGATGAGAACAGGACTGTTTTAGAGGGAACCAAAGCTGAAAGACAGAGGGTGTGTGCATGTTAAAAAAAAATGTACAATAAAAAGATCCCTGCGAACTACTCCCCTCTCCATAAACTCTTCGTAGGAACATGAAGAGAAGTACTGTGTGCCCATGAGGAAGAACGCTGAAAAGTTCTCAAGCAGCTCTCTTCTGGGCAATAGCCACCTTCATCCTCTCCTGTCTAATTCCTACAGACCGATGCCTGAGACTTCAGACAGGCCAGCGTGGATGACTCCATGCTCAAACGCTAACAGTATCCCCTGAGGCACCGGGTGTACTTAATACTTCCTCCAACTCTTGAGGCTTGTGAATGTTAGAGCAAACAAAGTAAGTTCAGCTTTCAATAAACCTTCCTGTCACCCTGGTGGCATTAAAAAAAAAAAATCTTCATGGTGAACCTTGGATCTGCCTCAATAATAAACTCCATGGAGCCATGATTCAGACTTTGGCAGGAAAAGCTCCTTAAGTTGAGGAAGAAAAACAGCAACGGGAAGGGGAAGAAAAGAGAAATGAGACATCAGTCTCGAGATCTGGGAGAGGGCTAAACTCTTACAAGAGCTGCTTGTACTTTTTTTTTTTTTAATCAAATTCCCATTCCTGGGAAGATGAACAAATTCATGGCTGAGTATCTGGTCACTAAGTTAACTCCAGTTCTTAAGTAACACCATCCTGAATTACCTTTGGGAACGTGAAGCCGGTGAGATGAGAAAAATCAGCAGAAACAACCAGAATTTCACCGTGTGGGGTGCAGCCAGCTTACAGTCTAGACTTTTCCATTTCTTTGTTTTAAAAATGTGTGTTTTCAATTATGATAGCGACAGGGAAAGCCCTGCTTGTTCCAGGCCGGTTCCATGTCTTCACTCCTGTTAGTGAGCCCTTTACAACCAGGCACCCTAAATGATTACTTTGGAAGGCAATACTCTTATTTACAGTGTACAATTCTTTTAATTGAACAGACATTTAGAAATCTCTGCTAACAGCTCGGAGGAGATACGGATGTTGACCCTGGGGGCTGCTGTAGTTGGCGTGAGTATGGAGGACTTAACCGGGTGTGGAACCTTGGGCAACCCGTTCAGCCTCAGTTTCCACACAGTCAAAATGGTGCTAATCATACCATCTACCTCTGAAGGGCACTGTGAGGGTTCCATGGGTTAATCCCAGTAATGAGAACAAAGCTCGTCTCACAGTAAGTACTGAATAAATGGCAGTGTCATCACTAGTGGATTGAACCACAATGACAAGCTGAAAAACACTGGATGATCGCTAGGGTGGTTATGCGCCCTGGTTTACGTAACAGTCCAGTGTGAGGCCTGTTGTCCCAGGATAATGATGAACAACAGTCTAGTTCACTCTCGGAAGTGTCCAGCCCTAGACAGTACGTTATGCAGCACCTTAATTATCACCAAGAAGATATACAAATGCAGCGTATTTTATACAAAGGGGGAATGAGAAAAGGCATCAGAAAGCTTTCTTTGTTTGAAGGATGTGAAGCAGCAGGGCTAGATCTGTTGTGTGCATTTCCATGTTATGGGGTGGTTTTTTTTTGGGACGGAGTCTTAACCTGTCGCCCAGGTTGGAGTGTAGTGGTGCAATCTCAGCTCACTGCAACCATGGCCTCCAGGTTCAAGTGACTCCTGTGCCTCAGCCACCTGAGAAGCTGGGATCACAGGTGTGTGCCACCACACCTGGCAAATATTTTGTATTTTTGTACAGGCGTGGTTTTGCCACGTTGGCCAGGCTAGTCTTGAACTCCTGACCTCAAGTGATCTGCCTGCCCCAGGCCTCCAAAGAGCTCAGATTACAGGTGTGAGCCACTGCACCCAGCTTCTGTGTTATTGTTTTCCAAGCTAAGGATACTCTCAGGAGACCAGAAGAAATAGAAAGCCAGGAGAAAAGGAAAGACTTGACTTGAGGGGCCATGCCTGCAACGGTGAGCTGGGATGGAAACTCTGGACTGTGGAGGTCGGCCGGGGAAGGCGGCAGAAGCAGCAGCACCTCTTGACCAAGAGGAAGAAATGTTCCGAGTTGAGGAGAGGAAACTAAAGCTCTTCCCCCACAGATGACCTCAGTCACTTCCAAAAGGCCCACCTGACGGGGTGGGTGTGGCACAGGGAGCAGACAGGCCATGAACCAGCTATGGTGCGAGGGGGCACTGAATGAATGAATGAATGGTGGGTGATGCATGCGCTACATGCTTCAAGAGGGAAGCTAAGGTTGCAATGTACAAATGCACACAAGTCATCAGCTCGGTAAATCTACTTGCCTCCAGGGCAGGAATGGAAGAAACGAGATGATGGGATCTTCACTGGAGCTGGCAGGTGGAGATGGGTCTAACAGAGTTCTCAGGGAGTGAGTGGTGAGGATGCCTTTAAAATAATTGCATTTTCAGGTTCAGAAATCTGTGTAGCATTTTTTAAAGATGAAAAGTGGTTTAACAGTGACATTCTGCCAAAAAAGGCAGCACCGCCCCCGAGGCTGGCTGGCACCCAGGGCCAAAGATCAGCAACGGACACGAAGAGGCTGGCGAGGGCTGGAGGCGCTTCAAAGAGGAAGCTACAGAGAGTGAATAAATAGCAGGGATTTCTTGTACTTTTGCCACCAGAGAACTCACAGTGGGTTGGCCTATCTATCACGCTTTTTAAAGAACAGGCAAAAAAGGATTAACCAGGGACAAATCCTCTTCCACCCACCCCGTGGGAGATTGATTTTCTCTGCTGATACATGCACACACCCTCAAAGGGTGCTATACAAAGTACGCCAGAGCTTGATGCTTTGGTAGGCCAGGGCAGGAGGGCCGCCTGAGGCCAGCAGTTCCAGACCAGCCTGGGCAACACAGCGAGACCCTATCTCTACAAAAATATTCAAAAAGTTAGCTGGGTGTGGTGGTATAGGGCTGTAGTTCCAGCTGTTTGGGAGGCTGAGGTAGAAGGATCACTGAGGCCAGGAGTTCCAGACTAGCCTGGGCAACATAGCAAGGCTGTCTCTACAAAAAATTAAACAATTATCCAGCAGTGGTGGCATATACCGATAGTCCTAGCTACTCGCGAGGCTGAAGTGGGAGCATCACTTGACCAGGATTCAAGGCTGCAGTGAGCTATGATCATGCCACCGTACCTCAGTCTGGGTGACAGAGCGAGGCCCGGTTTCTAAACAAATAAAAGTGTCAAGGCTGAAAACAGTCAAAAAAAATTAACCCCACTGAGATTTCCACCCATAACTACTGTCACTTGAAATACCTTTACAGGTTTTCCGACTTTGATCTCTATTGATTAGAAACGTACCTTTCCATTCTATAAATCTCATTTTGTGGGAGGTTAAGTCTCAGTATCACATGAAATCTTCCATAAAATGAAGTAACCAAGAACATCTGATACACGCCAACAGTGCCCATGGTGCTGTACTGAACCTCTCCTCAACTTTTCCCAGGCTGGAACGGCATTGCCAGCAGCTGCCACCCCAAATATATTTCGGACACGGCAGGTGAATGGCTTGAGGTCGGGGGGGTGGAGACCAGCCTGGCCAACACGGTGAATCCTCATCTCTACTAAAAATGCAAAAATTAGCTGGGCGTGGTGGCATGTGCCTGTAATCCCAGCTACTTGGAAGGCCGAGGCAGGAGAATCACTTGAGCTCAGGAGGCGGAGGTTGCAGTGAGCTGAGATCATGCCACTGCTACAGCCTGGGTGACAGAGTGAGACACTATCTTTTAAAAAAAAAAAAAAAAAGACAGGCAGGCAGGATGCAGGAAGTGTCACAGGAAAGGTTCAAACCTTGGGAAGGTAGGAGGGCTTCCTGGAGGATGTGGCATTTCAACAGAGCTATGAAGGGTAGGTATGACTAAGTTCACACATACTTAAGTGTGTACAAGCTAATTTGATGATGATGTTCTTGTGGTAGCTTTCTAATTTTTAGATATTTTGTCCCTCCAATTGATACATGACAAACCATGTAAGAAAAGCTCAACACACTGAAAGCATCGGTTAGATTTATTCTAAGGAAAACGCAGGGAAGTGTTCAGACTTCTCAGTAAACTCCTGGTCAAGCCCCAGCTTTCTGCTCTGAAAACTTGCAATTAAAAAGAGAATTGAGCATTTATCTTAGTTTTCCTTTTATCATATTTGAGTGTAACCAAACAACTCTAGTTGATGAGGGAAAGTGCCATTGTACAGAAGAATTTCAGCCAACGAATGTGGAATAACAGTGGAAAAGTCACCCTCTGCCGTCTCTAATGAATTACTGCATCAGGCAAGCAACATCAATAAATGAGACCATTACATAAAAGCCTGATGGGGAACATGTCAATCCAAGTATCGGGTTGCCGCAACCTGAACTCAATGAACAATTTTGACATCACTAAAACTGGGACGCCCACACACTGTATGTTCCCAGATGTGAGGCAACATGAGGTTCACTGCAGTGCCTATGAAGTTTTCCTGCCAAACAGTCTAACCTGAATCTAATCAAAGCTCCAGGGTCAACTTCCATTTACAGGAAATAGGAGGGACAGAGGAACAAGCTAAATGGCACCACAAGGACTTGCAGAATGTGGGGCAGTCTCCGGGACAGCTGACCTGGTTTCTGCAATAAGTCAATGACTTGAAAAGAATGGGAAGCTGGGGAGGGTGGAACACTTTAGATTTAAGACACGCAGTTATGTGTGCCTGTTTGTATCCTGATGTGAATAGATTGTGCAAAAGGACCCTTGTGGGACAATCAGGGAGATGAGATCATGGAGGTATATTCCTCAGATGACACTGAGGAATTACTGTACACTTAGTGTGATAACAGTATGTGACCAGAAATGTTCTTTTTTATAGATGTGCACTGAAGTATGTAGTGGTAAATGATATGATGTCTGACACATGCTTTAAAATATTTCAGCTATAAAGAAAAAAAGGTATACATCACCCTATTCAAACTTTCTATCAACTAAAATAATTGTGAAAAAGTCTTGATAAATATGAATATAGGTAATGGGTATACATGGGGGTTCATTTCTGTGTTTTCTATATTGAACTAGGGTTGAAAATTTTCATTTTGTAAGAAGCTCCCAATTCATGATAAAACTGAATTCACTTTCGTGTGTCAATTTCATCTTACATCTAAAGATACATTTCACATCTTTGAGTGGAAGCTCAATTCAGATATTTCCTATTGAAACAGGCATTCACATTTAACCCATGTGAATCTCACAGTGCTCTGAGAGGACTGGAAACATCGGTATCACCTGGTTACTTGAAATGCAAGTTCCGGAGACCCTGCCCACACCCACAGAATTAGAAATCACTGGAGGTGGGGCCGGCAAGCTGTATGTTAACAAGTCTTCTGGCTAATTCTGAGGCAGACTAAAGTTTGAGAACAACTGCTTTAACACAACTAGTTTTGGAAGATGCCTATTCCTGAAGGACAACTGAAAAAGCTTTACTATTTAGCTAACTTACTGAAACTTCTTAGAGTATTACATTTTTTGGGAAAACTCAGCTTACATGTTAGTTTTACGGCCTTAAAACTGTAATATTCAATACGGAAGAAAAAAGATTTCAAAACACTGCTGGCCGTTATTCTACAATCCTAGATAATGCAGTTTAATACAGAATTAACACAATTCTTTGTTTACAAAAAATAGTTGGTGGTAATCACAGCATATTTGTGCTGTATGAGTGTGTGTTTTGTGTTGTGACGGCCCCTTACACAGGTGGCAGGCTGGCAACGGTGGTGCGGCACCTGCCAAGCAGGAACTCTATGGAACAGTTTGTCTTTGAGAAGTGGTTGAGCAAGTTAGCTCAGCTGGTCACAACATAACATTGGCCCAAGTTCATGGTTTCAAACTCCATTCAGATGAGCAGAGCCCTGAGTACAGGCCTAGCGTCTGTCGCAACCATCCTAAAACACGAGTGGCCTGCTCACAAGGCTATGGAGAGCAGGAGGATTGGAAATCCATGACCTAAAGGCTGACGGGGCCCAACGGTAGGTGCAGGGTCACTTTGAACAGATCAGGTAAAGTTGATATTCAAAACAAAACAAAACAAAACAAAACAAAAAATGGAGACTGAGGCAGGAGAATTGCTTGAGCCCGGGAGATGGAGGTTGCAGTGAGCCGAAATCGTACCACTGCACTCCAGTCTGGCCGACAAAGGCTCTTGTCTCAGAAAAAAAAAAAAAAAAAGAAAGGAAGGAAAAAAAGGCTGCCTCACTATGAACAGACCTATTCTCTGTGCAATAGAGTATGACTTCACCCAGTGATTCTGAATCGTCTGAGCATTAACCAAACCTCACTGCCAAAATATTCTTCCTTGTACCTAGACCAGGGTTGTCTGCATTAGAACTACCTGGAAGGCTTGTGAAAACAGAGTGCTGACTCTACCCCCAAGTTTCCAATGCTGCAGGTCTAGGCTGGGGCAGAGATTCTGCATGGCTAACAACCACTCCGAGGATGCAGGTATTACTGAGGCAGACTCTGAGAACCACTGTCTACACCCAATTCTGTACTGAATTTCATCTAACCCTCTCCTTTTCATGGTGAGTTCCTTATCAGCAGAAACCTTGCCTTTTCCATACTCTATACACCTAGGCATTGTGCCCAGAAACCCAGTCCCTGACATATCAAGGAGACACGGAGGAGGCTGGGTGTGGTGGCTCGTGCCTGTAATCCTAGTCCTTTGGGAGGCTGAGGTGGGCAGGAGACTTTGAGCTCAGGAGTTCAAACCCAGCTTGGAACATGACAACACCCTGTCTTCACAAAAAGAAAATATAAACATGAGCCAGGCATGGTGGCTTGTGCCTGTAGTCCCAGCTTACTTGGGAGGCTGAGGCTGGAGGATAGCTTGGGCCAAAAAGCAGAGGCTGCAGTGAGCTGAGACTGTACCATTGCACTCTAGCCTGGGTGACAGAGTGAGGCTCTGTCTCCAAAAAAAAAAGTGAAAAGAGTGAAATTGCAAACCTCCCTTAAGCATGTTGGATTATATTTCTATAGCCCTGTCTCAGATGAACTCTGAAGAGGGAATAGAGAAGACGAGCGGGGAGTGAAGGGGCAAGGAAACAGCGTGTGTGTTTGTAAGCTAGTTTTTACGGCAAATGCAAAGGGTCACCAGTACTTGGGGCCCCTCTCCGAAGTCTGGCCCCACCTACTGCCAAACAGCCTCCCTCGTGGCTCCTGCCCTCCCCCTTCTAGGATGTCAGTTGTTCACCTGCACGGAAATGACAGCCGCTTGTCATGGTCGACATGAGAGGCCTCACTTGCAGCAGTAACTAGCATGCCATTTCCAAAGCTGTCATTCTCTGCTGTCAGCACAACCCACTGTTCAAAGATTTGCTCTGACATGAACCAGGCAGCGCTGTGACTGTTATTGCCGTGGACTCTTCTGTGCTCCGACACCCATGGCAGCTGCTGGGCACCCAGGGTTTGTTTCACCCAATTATTTGTTTGTCACTTGGAAGCCCAGGATGTCGAGCAGGTATTGTGGAGGTATTTTTGGCCTGACGCACAGGCAGAAAGCATAATGAGGCCCTCAGGTGAAGGTCTGTTTTGTCAGTTGGGTGCTAGGATGATGTGCAGCCCCAGTAGCAATTAGGATATTTGAATAAGATAAGATACCTGGGAGGATGCTGAGAGGGCTCCCAACGTCGGCCTTAACTTTTAAAATGCCAAAAAAACCCTCAGAGTAGGCAGTTTTCAAGTTTGTCCTGGAGCTAATACAGAAGGTGGAGGTGTAAAGCTGTCTTCCCTCAACCTGGAGGGCCCTGGGAAGGAAAGAAGGTTCAAACCAGGCACGCCCGGCCCGAAGGTGTGCTCTGGGGGTGAGGCCCTGGCCAAACAGGGTAATGGGTTGTAATGGGCCATGTGCTGTTATTCCTCAGAGGCAAGACCAGCGGGGAAATGGCAAGCCATCCTCTACTTTATTCTCAAGCTGCCTCAAGAGCAGTCCTTCTTCCCATGGGAGAAGAATCAAATTGATTTGATGTCTAACACCTTGGGAAGAGGTCATCACATAGGGCCATGTGGCCCCTACAGCCGACTGCACAAAACAAAACCACAAAGTGTAGTTTATACTCTAATTAAATTAACTCAGCCCCTCCCTCCTTAAATCCAGTCCTGATTTTTGGTGTGTATCACCTCTAACACCAACTCCCCCAAAGACACAAGAAGACTGCGAATAAAGTTACAAACCAACAAACAGCAAATGCAGCACTGACAGAATGAAGTTATTATCGTCTTCCAGCAAAAGAAAAGTAGAAGGTAAGACTGCTTCAGTCAAAAAGACCTAGATGAACTTGAAGAACCAGAGCTCTGATCAAATGCTTGGTGTATGAGAGTCTGTGACAGCTGGAGACAGATGGAAGGTGGTGACATTCTTTCGATGATCTACAGTGGCCCGTGTAAGCCTTATTTCAATTCTCGGTGGTAAAATGAGTCATCTCATAGAAAAAGAAGCTGCCTGGCAGTTGCCCCTGGGGTGCTCCTGGGCAGGGACTTTCCCTGGTCTCTCACCCCTGCCCCTACCCTCATCTAACCTGCAGCAATCCCTGCCTAGGAAGTGGTCTAAGTGATAGTGGTTCCACTTGAGAAGTCAAGTACAAAGAAACCCTCAGTACTTATACATACAGTGGGGTTTTATAAACATTTACTGAGCAGATAAATCATCTTGTAACAGCACCCCAGATGCAGGCAAGCAGAGAAGGACTCTGTATTGTTATTCTTATTCTGGAAGTTAACAGCTTAATACCTAACAGCTGGTATTCAAATTGTAGCCTCATCACTGTCTTCCCCACTCCTCCCTCACCCCGGGGCTCAATCCCCTCTTTAAGATCTTTCTTACACAGATGCAATCTCCTGAAGAGGAGGGAGGTTTATTCCTGTTCACAAGTTTAGGACTGAACTCCTGGTATTGGCTACAAGGCACTACTGCTTTCAAATGCCCAGTGTTCACAATCTCATTCACAGCTAGCAGGGAAAATGTGTGCCCTCTGCAGAAGCGTCAGGTTTTGAGAGGCCCCAAAATATATACGTAAATATTTTTTGAGACAGAATCTTGCTCTGTTGCCCAGGCTGGGGTGTGGTGTTACTAACTCTGCTCACTGTAACCTCCACCTCCTGGGCCCAAGCCATTCTCGTGCCTCAGTCTCCCGAGCAGCTGGGATTACAGGTGTGTGCCAACACACCCAGCTCATTTTTCTATTTTTAGTAGAGATGGGGATTATGCCATGTTGGTCAGGCTACTCTCAAACTCCTGACCTCAAGTGATCCGCCCACCTCGGCCTCCCAAAGTGCTGGGATTACAGGGATGAGTCACCGCGCTGACTGGTCCTAGAATATTTCTAACACCAACTCTGGCCGTTAGATTTACAAGTAATCTTGGAGGCCACCCCCCAGTTTCTCATGATACTCATGAGAAAAGCAAGCCAGAGGGAGTGATCTGGCCAACTTTACACACAGGCTTGAGCATGGGGCTTCCATCTTGCCACCTCCTTGCGGTACGCCAACCAGGTAAGAATTTAAACAAGGCTGGGTGTGGTGGCTCACACCTGTAATCCCAGCGCTTTGGGAGGCTGAGGTGGGCAGATCACAAGGTCAGGAGTTCGAGACCAGACTGGTCAATATGGTGAAATCCCATTTCTACATAAAATACAAAAAAATCAGCTGGGTGTGGTGGCTGGCCCCTGTAATCCCCGCTACTCTGGAGGTTGAGGCAGAAGAATCGCTTGAACCGGGGAGGTGGAGGCTTCAGTGAGCTAAGACTGCACCACTGCACTCCAGCATGGGCAACAAAGAGATACTCCATCTAAAAAGAAAAAAGAATTTAAACAACAAAATCTAACTGGAGAAACATGAAAAAAGTGGACTCTAGTGATAGGTGACGTACAGATCTTTATCACACTGTCAAAAACCTTTGCAATAGCTCAATTAACTCATTTAACACAGCATCAGTTTTTGAAACGGTAAACTCAAAGGGGTAGGTTTTAGTCTAATGGTGAGCACGAGCTGGCAGATTCTGGGGCTCTCTAAACAGGCGACATAATTCTGCAGTTTGAAAGTTGTCTGTTTTTGGTCTGCTGACCATTTGGGGCTCACCTCAGATCAGCTTTTCCACTTAAGGAAGTCTTCAAGTTGTTATTATTATTTTTTAATTGGCTGGGTGCAGTGGCTCACGCCTGTAATCCCAGCACTTTAAGAGGCTTGAGGCAGGTGGATCATGAGGTCAGGAGTTCAAGACCAGCCTGACCAACATGGTGAAATCCTGTCTCTACTAAAAATACAAAAAATTAGCCAGGCATGGTGGTGGGCGCCTGTAATCCCAGCTACATGGGAGCCTGAGTCAGGAGAATTGCTTGAACCTGGGAGGCGGAGGTTGTAGTGAGCTGAGATCACGCCACTGCACACCAGCCTGGGCAACAGAGTAAGGCTCTGTCTCAAAAAAAAGAAAAAATAGTGACTTTGCTATTACACCACTTGAAAAGTCTCTTTTTGCATTTCAAAATATGTTTAAACTCTTTTACTCTTCTGGTCAGGCGTCTGTTATCTCTTCAGTGTCATTGTCTCCAGAGCCTGTTCCTTGGTTGGTGCTCAATAATATGTGAACGAAAATAATTCATTTTAATATGGCTTCCACCTTTAGCCAACTGAAGGAATAAATGGAATAACCACTGAGGTCATTTACTTCACAGCTGACCGATCTGCTTTCAGAAGAAGACTCCTTGTCAAAGTAAACTTTATGGATAAAGAAGCCTTTGACAGAAGCCCAAGAGGTCCAGCAGAGGAGTTGGGTTTTCGGGGACAGGTGCTTTACTATGGAAAAACCTTTCCCAGCTATAAACAGAGAATGAGAAAATGATGTAATCTTGGCTAAAATTAGGTTTTAGTGTTACTCTGCTGAGAGATGTGAAAGGTGATAGATAAGAGGGGGAAAATGTTTTCCAAGTGGCTTTTAAAGGCGTCCAAATATAACTGCCTCCCACATCAGTCTATTAACGGGCACACTTGAGACGTTTCCCTCTTCAAAAGACTCTTAGAAAAGCAATGATGTGCTCTCAGCCTCCCCCTCTAGAAGACAAGGTTTACGAGGGTCACAGAAGCAGATCAGAGCCCACAGAACACCATTCCCTATTAACAGCATCCTCCCCAGCACAGATTTGGGCCTTGTGCTTATGTCATTGGTTGCTAGGGAAATGCCCCTGCTTGAAATTCCTAAATCATTTCTCATAAAATCTGGCTTAAAAGTAACGATCAGTTCACGTGAAGACAAAAGAATGGGCATGGAAGAGTGAGGAAGCTGGAGAGGGCTTAAACTGAGCCCCGCTGCTCTGCAGTAACTATGGTGACTTTGGCCACAGGTGATCAGATTATGGCTGACATCCCGGAGAAGTCCTGGATGGAACCTCCAGGGCTTTGTTTTATGAGAAGATAAAATACTTTGGGAAAGTGCTGGAGGAAAAGCCCTAGGGAAGCCCTTGCTGGGGGTTCCTGCCAGTGTCTTTTCCGCAATCCAAATCTTTCCCATCCTGTTCTGTGTCTCCCTCAGTAAGGACAGAGCTCCTCCTCCTTTCTATTCTCTGCATAACCCTGGAGCCCAGCACAGTACGGCTGTTATGAGCACACATCTGGGAGTAAGCTGGACTGAGTTCTACCACTTATCTAGCTGTGCGACCTTGAACAAGTTACCTAATTTCTGAGCCTCAGTTTACTCATTTAAAAAATGAGTGAATTACATATAAAATGAACAATACCTGACAAAAAGAAAGTCCTCAATACATGCTAGCTATTCTTATCTAACTTCAGTTTCCCCACCTATAAAATGGAGATGCTATTTCTAAATTATTGTTATTATTATTTTTGAGACGGAGTCTACCTCCATCACCCAGGCTGGAATGCTGCGCCATGATCTCGGCTCACTGCAACCTCCACCTCCCGGGTTCAAGTGATTCTCCTGCCTCAGCCTCCTGAGTAGCTGGGATTACAGGTGCACACCACCACACCTGGCTATTTTTCTTTTTAGTAGAGATGGGGTTTCACCATATTGGTCAGGTGGTCTTGAACTCCTGACCTCATGATTCACCCACCTTGGCCTCCCAAAGTGCTGGGATTACAGACATGAGCCACCGCACCCAGCCTTCTAAATTATTTTCTAAGTAACAGCTACTATGAAGATTAGGGGCCATAATGTATGTAAAATACTTGGCCCACTGTATAATTAGAACAAAATATGGTACAAGGTAGGCTACACACTTACTATACATTGCCTCATTTCAGCATCACAGCAGCTTTATGAGATGGGTTTGGTTGTTCCCATTTTACGGAAGGAAAAATTGGTTCTAAGGTGTTTTAAGGAGTCCAAAGTTCCACAGCTAGTAAGTGGTGGAGGTGGGATTCAAAGCAGTGTCTGTGAGAATCTTAAATCCAAAACCCAGGTTCAAAGTAACCATTACAGTGCATACTATTTTGCAGTAAAGTTTTATAGTAATCATGCTTCCTCAGGTTAATTATGCAGAGCCTAAACATCTGGCCAGTCCAACAGTTATCCCTTGCAAATCATTGCAGTCATTCCTGCACTTTGGGGTAATTTTTCCACAAGTCCCTCAAAGCCAGCAATAAGTTAACCCAGGTAAACACTAAGAAAGCAATTAATTTTTTGACAGCTTATCAGATCAAACTTAATAGAAAACCCCAAGCAAATTATTAGGGACCCAGGTCTCTAACGGTAAAAGCCTACTGAGATCATCATAAAAGCTATGCAAGCCACCCTCCACACTATTTGCATTAACACAGTAAGAAGCAACAGCGCCTGATTTGTCAGATTTCTGGAATGGGCCTGTGGCAGACAGCATGACCGTGTTTGCTTTCCCTTCCTTCCAAGGCCCATCCATCCCTGTGGGTCCCTCTTCTCTTGGGCTCCTCCCTGTGGGAGTTCACTTCCTACTCCAATGATGGCAGGCTTGGTCATGTGACTTGCTCTGGCCAATGAGATTATAGGAAATACCACACCCACATCCAAATAGAGGCATTCTCCGCTTCTGTCTCTGCTCTTTTCCCGTTTACCAGAAGCATAACCACCATGGGGGCTGCTCCTTTGGCCTGGATCCCAGAATAAAGACAAAGGAGAGCTGCGGCTGATTGGCAGATGACACCTAACACAAGACTTTTGTTGTTGTAGGACTCTGAGCTATTTTGTTACTGCAGCAAAATGTGACAAAGCAGACTCACAGAGACCATATGACCTGATATAGAAAAGCAAAGACATCTGGCAAGATCCAGCACGTACTGGTGTCAGGGTGTATACCAGAAAATGTTTTATAACAGAAACTGCATGTGGGACAAGGTGGCCCTTCACTCCAAGCCATACCAGTGGCAGAATACATTTTCCTCAACTGTTTCATTTCGTTCATGCTGAGAGGCTTGTTCAAATGGAAAATTCTGCACATAAGATGCACACAGACCTGATAGAGCACCCCACGAGGGACTGCCTCCTCCCACTCCCATCCATGAGCTTTAAGGGTTGATGAGAAACACTGGGAGGAAGAGAATCAGAGGCACACCTCTTATATCCAGCTTTCCTCTTGGAGGTAAAATGAGTCTCCAAATACCACTTTCTGGGCCACTTTATGGAATCAGGCCTCAGAATGTACTCTCCCAGAAAGTCCAGGCAAACTCAGTTCATAACAGAAGTCAGGTCTGCGGGGTGGAGGAGGTGGAGGGGGAAAAAAAAGTGGAACGGCACCTCCGAGTTCGGGACAGTCTGGAATCTCCTTGGTGAATTTACGAAATGGATCTTCAAATAGACAGCTGTTTCCACTTTTTAAAAGCACAGACTGGGCAAGTAGCTAAAACACTTTGATGTTAGCTCTGGGTTAAATAAAAGACAGCTGAGTAAAAGTTCAGGCACCATGAAATTAATAAAATCACTGTTGCACTCGTTCCACCAGAGGTTCAGGAATAAACTGGTAAAAATCAGAAATGCACGGAGCGGATTACTCGAGTGGGAATCAATCATCTTATCCACTGAAGTTTTCTGGCATTTCCTTATACAGTACAGTCCCTGGATTCATAATTCACCAAAGGTGCTTCCTGAGACTGAGCTTTCTGAGTAATTGAGACAAATTCTGTTAAATAAATTCCAGACGAGAGTGTATTTGACTTATGCACAGGAAAGGAAAGAATTCTTATGTAAGCCGCCAAACAATAGAGTTTTATCTTATCTGAGGAACTTATTGCCGCTTGCCTGTGTGTATTTTACTGCCAAAATAAAATAAATTGAATCAGCTCACACATGGTAACATGCTCTTTCCTAACTCATACTAATTGCTTGGCTAATTGATGTTTGTTGAACTTTCTCCATTTCATTGAGTGATTAGGTACAAAGCTAACAGTTGACATCTGTAGGCGCTTAACTGGCGTCTGTAATTACTGTTAATGTTAAATAATTGTTAGTTAATTGGAGTGGTAACTGACTGAATGGAATCCAGATTGTGAAGCAAAAAGAAACCTAGTTAAATAAACATACATTTTCAGAGAAAACAACATTTTTCTGCAGTTGTCAGAAACTAGAAATAATCCAGAGGCCATGGGCTAGCCACAGGCTTCCTCCATGTAGGAACCTTCCTGTCTGGGGTTGGCCCATGTGATTGAGCCCTTTGTCATTCCACTGTTCTCATTAGACTCTTGAGAACCAAACTGATATTTTTCAGTTCCAATTGTCTATCATGAATGTGTATTACTTTCTGAGACAACCAAATACTAACTACATCATTAACTACACAAAACACTAAGTATGAATGAAGAGAGGCTGATGAACATTCAAGTTTTTTGCCCAATATTGCCAAGGACGGAGAAAACTCTTGCAGAGGACAGCAGTAATCACCCAGTATAAGCCAAGGCCTTTCCACTGATCTCAGAAGTAACCAGAATGATGTTTGAACATCTGACTAAAAGAATGGAATCGGTTACACTGTAATCTACGCCTCCTCCATCACAGAGGCACTCAGGATGAAAAAGCGGCAGCTGTCAAAGTTCTACCCCAAAGGCACCATCAATATCACTTCAAAGGCTTGGAATCTCCCACCTGGTTCACAATTCCAGCGATGGGATCCAGTATTTCAGGATTCACCACCACATGAATTCACAGGTTCAGCAAAAGATCAGATAGCAACTATTGGAAAAATTTCGGGAGGCAAACACTTTCTTGGAACATGGAATTTTTTTTTTACTATGACTGGTGGTTTCACACTAACAGTACAAGGCATCTGTTTCCAAGAACTCTCAAGGGATGATTCTATACAACAAATTCTCCAAGAGTCGGCTTCTATAGGAAGGTCAATTTCCATAACAAAAGGAGCTGATTGCATGCTATTTGCAGTATGGAGTAGGAGGAGGGACTGAACTACTCATAACTCCTTTGTCTCTTGCATCAAGCACCAATTACCCTTAAATACTACTTAACTCTCCAGACATCTCTATCTCCTAAAAACCCAAGAAAATGCTCTGAAATAGTACAAAGAAGATCCAGAGGGAGAAAAATAAATGTGTGATGGTCTAACTTTCCCTGATTGAAGGCATGACAAAAACACAACTAATTTATAGAGCCTACAACTGGCACAGTGTGCTCTTGTGCCCGTCGGGAATGCACTTTCCATCATGTCCTCCCTACGACTAAGCCCAGGTCCCTACAATGAACTGTAAAATGGTCTCCATATGTTCATTATAAAGGGATTTTAAACTCTAAACCAAATTTTTTTCTTCAGAAAGCTATTCCACAGTCAACTGCATTATTTTCATGCACAGAATTATTTTATGGAAGGGGCTTTCTTTTCTTTTCTTTTTGAGATGGTGTCTCACTCTGTTGCCCAGGCTGTAGTGGCACAATCAGGGCTCACTGCAGCCTCGACCTCCAGAGTTCAAGTGATCCTCCCACCTCACCCTCCCAAGTAGCTGAGGCAACAAACACAGGCTACCACCTCCAGCTAGTTGTTTGGAATTTTAGAAGAGAGGTCTTGTTATATTGTCCAGGCTGGTCTTGAACTCCTGAGCTCAAGCAATCCTCCTGCCTCAGCCTCCTACAAGTTCTGGGATTAAAGGTGTGAGTGACCATGCTTGGTGGTAATGGGTTTTTCTTAAAAGTCAATGATGACCTTGATGGTAATATAACTCTTACCTTTCTATCACCGAACCAAGGAAATGCCTTGTGTCTAAACCTAAAGAATAACGCCATATGGTCACCACTGAAGAATTTACTAGGTACCTGGTTACTAAGCCAGCAGTATCTCTGGGTAACTTGTTTCTTAGCTCATCTCCTCAGATTTCAGGCAATTTTTAAGCTAGGTCTTCTTTCTACAATGCCGACAGAACCACACTGCCAAAAATATCCAAAGGCTCCACTCACCTAAAGGCTCCAACCTCATCTGTGTCCCACTAGAAATTTTCGGTGCAAAACCAACCCCAAGAAGAGGCCGAGTGGGTTCCACTAAGAGGCCTGGTGGGGCTCGGGAGAGGAAAAGCAGTCCCAGTCAGAGGGCTCTAAGTGGCCGGAGCATTGCATCCAGTGCTCTTCTTGGTGAGTGTCCACTAGAATCTCCCAGCTGACGGAGGTGAAGTGGGGTCCTGCCTATGAGGGTGAGCAGCTGCTCTGTTGCTGTTCACATTTCAGTAGACACTGGGTGCTCACAGTATAAAGAAGCAGAATGACAGGCTTCATTCCCCTCTGGATGAAACCCACCCCGAAGCCATTCAGAAATGCCCATTTAGCTGGACACAGCTCCCTGATGGCTCACTGAGGCGGCTCTTCCCCAGGAGGGCCCAGTTCTGCCCTGTGAGATACAGCTGAAGGAAAGTGAAGGGGTGAGAAGGTCACGGGATGAAATACGCCAATGGGCCCCTCTCACTGTCTATCTATGACTTGTCTTGGTTGCAGGCTAACTCCTGAGAAGGAGGACTCTGAACCAAGAAGTGGCAGCAATTCAGAGGTTTTTCTCTTCCCCTAACCTAGAACCACAGCCCCACACCAAGACTGACATCCTATAAACAGAGGGCTCTGCAAAACTCCTGACGCCTGCCTACTGTTCTCCTTCCTCCCAGACAGGCTTCCCTTCTTTTCTTTTCTCTTCAAGCGGTTCTGCTCTGGAGCAATCCAAGAGTTTCAGGAAAGATTCATTATCTTGGCAGGATAAGTGTGTGCAGCAAAGAAGAACTCATCTTCTACACTTTTGTCTACAGACCAAACTGGTGACACCACCGAGGTTCTAGAGTAGGTAAGAAAGGATAATAAATACTGGCCATGTGAATACAGTGAGAAGTTCTTCTTTGGAATAAATACCCCAGAATTTGGGGTACAAGTCCTGTTGCTCCCATAGCGTTTCAACCAACTAAATAGGGACGCTAAGTTAGTCTCTCTCTGTGTCTCTGTCTCACTGGGAAAATTAATTTTTTCTTTGGCAGATGGTTGAGTCACAAAGACAGAAGGATTCATAAAATTCACAGGAACATCCTGTAAACATTTAAACACACATAAAGATTAAATACGGCAACCATGACCTTGATTAAAGTTAAACTGTTTTTTGTGTCTACAACGCTAAGCCCTGCTCCATGCCACACCCCTTTCGAAATGCTCAGTTCTCATTGGGCATGTTGTGTGTACATGCAAGCACGTGCTGTCTTATTAACTTGTTTTAAAGCAGGAAATAAAAGGCATCAGAAGAAAGCGACCATTTGGAACACCTAAACACAAAAATCTTACTAGCCTATATTAAATTGGATGGCCTCTACAACACAGGGAAAAGTTGAAATAAAATCAATCGACAAAAGTGACACAAAAGATACTCGTTATACCACTCTGTTTCAACCCCTGCCCCTTCCCAATTAGTGGTTTTATCCCCACCAGAGATGTTGGCCCTGGAATAGGTTTTGTTATAATTGCAAATCCAGACCTAAGGAGGGGAAATGACTTATTCAAGCTCACGAGCTGACTGAAGGGCCTTGAGCCACGGTCCCTGCTGCCTCTGCCTGGAGCTTCATCTCCACACCGTGCAGCCCCCCATCACAGCTGCACCCCCCAAGCCCTCACCACAATCAGCTTGTGAGATTAGCACTGCCCTCCCACGGTGAAATTTTATGGACCAAATCTGCCTGCCACCAGGCTCAGCAGCATAATCTCACCAGCAGCTTAAAGCCACACTCCTCTAAGGCCAGAATACTGCCAGTCCCTTGAGAGGGAGAGGTGATGTGTAACTTTAAACATCTGGAGGTGGAGGGATACACGTGTCAGCTCCGCTGCACTCCATAAGCTGGGGCTTTGACGATTTCCCCAGTTGTTTGTTACCTGGTATAAATTTGCCCTTTCTTACGATGCTTTTTATTGCTCTTGGCTAAAGATACTCAGACAGAGAGGAGACCTGACTTTCAGGCAGGCCGGCCACCTTGTAGAAAAACTTGAACTTGATGTGCATGAATCTGACAGTTCCTTGAAGGCCTTGTCAACCATCCATCCTGTAAACACAGCCACTACCCGGAGTAAAAACAGACCCAAAACCACAAGCCTATAACGAGACTCTGCACCTGTCCTGAAGCAATTATTGACATTATCGCTACACAATGAATCCCTTTTTGAAGTTGTTTTCCTGATATTTAGCAGTTTGAATACTAATCCCCTTAACAAAACTGTCCCCAATGCTTTCCCCCTCCGCACCCCCCTTAATCTTTCTCCCCAGGGAGGAAGGGGGTGCTAGATACCAGTCAGTCTACTTTGCACCACCTGGATTCGCACTGATTCCGTCTCTTGTCATTCATGCTACCAAGAGGAATTAGCATAAGGCATTAAGGGGAAACTCTGGAGGAGAAAAGAAAGGCCATTTTGATGGAAATAAGGGGCAAAGGAATAATCTGCCATCAACTAAAATGCTTATTTGTGTATGGTTTCCCAAGCAAAGCTTAGAAAAAGCCTATGTTGATTTTAGTGTACACAAAGAAACCTTAATCCTTTCAAGGCAACTAAATCACCCCCAGAAAAGCAGCTCAGAAGAAAGGCACCCTGTCAGGGGGAGGACTATTCACAACCAAATAGATGCCACAAATCACACTCTGTAAGTAAACAAAAATAAGAATGTGGGAAACGTTTGATTGGAAAAGGAAAGAAAGGGGGGAAAGGACCGGAGGGAAGAGGAGAGGGGAGCTGTGCATCTGCTCTGGAGAGTCTGGGGCAGTGGTGGCCGGAGCATGGTCCCGCAGCCAGCTCTTATTCTGGGGCCTGAACCCAGAAGGGGAAATGCATTCCAAGGCGTTTAGTGGCCAGTCAGCAGAAGGCAGATGCAGTCACGTGTGGCAGAGGTCCTGGGGAGGGGCGCAGAAACAAAGAAGCCCTGCCTTTGGTGACTTGCCCTCTACCTCAGTCTCCCTGTCCCGTCACCCTCCTTTCTCACCAAGTGGTAGACAATTGTGCATTTTTACTCACAAGCACTGTATGCCATAAATGGCACACATCTCCTTTTATTGGGCTTTTAGCATTATGGGTAACACATTTATACAAACTTTCAGTCCATCAAAAGATATGATGAAATATAAAACCGGAATACTCCGTTATGCAATAAAGAAAGATAAAATTCAATATGACAGTAATTCTGGGAGTAACAGCAATCACACACACCTCAAGGGAACTGTAAACATAATGTACTATTTAAAACTGCAATTGGTTCAAATTCTAAAATAATCTGGGAGCTCAAAATAACTGCACTTGGAAACGTCTTACTAACCAGCTAGCAAAAATGCTAGCCAAGGCAACTACAGAAGGCTGAAATGGTCTCAAATTCCACTTTGTGAAGACCCAAGTCTGTTGAAGTGCTACCAGGTGTTGTCCACGTAACATAGAGATTATCACGGAAAGCACATCTTTATTTAGCAATTATCACGCCAGACCCTAAATCAGGCTCGATAGTGGAAAGGGGAAGATTAAATAGTTTTTATGGTTTGTGCCTTTCAAATTATATACCTTTCAGGGCCAGTGATTAGAGATTTCTCTAAATTTCATTATTTCCAACAATACTGTTACAAATGAAACTGCGTGGGAACCTTTTGGCAATGATTTAAGGTTAGTTTTCCCTTAATGTACTGTTATATCATTAGCCTCTTACTCTAGATTGTGGTTTGGAAGAAATTAATGGGACAGTGCATATTTAAATTCTGCCCTCTTGCTCATTTATTAACTTTACAGAAAGCCCACAGCAGAGTATGGCTTCGTTTATGACCATAATACTGTGAATACTAAACATCCACTGATTACTAGAGTCTGCAACACACGTCAGCTATTTATATTTCTCCTACTGCTGGGTAGTTGATAAGTAACAATAAAGATTCTTCTCCAGTACAGCTTTCGATATTAACGTCACATAACAGTAGTGATTAGTCAAATCAATTTAAATGGAGACTCAATGTATTCTTTTAAAATAAACTAGCTGTTAATGCATCGCAAAGTATGCAGACTTCTGTCTCAAGCAAAAACACGAAACATCAACAGTAGCTCCAGAATTAAGAGAGAAAGATCACACTGGCTCTTCTTCTTTCTTCAGGCAATGACAATGAAACGAACGTAAAAATAAGCCATTACTCAGAAGAACGAATGGCCCTTACCTTTGTTTACAATAACAGCGTTGAAGAGTTTTTCAGAGCTGGCATCTGATGCCTAAAAAACAAGAAGGGGGGAAAAGCGTTATTATTGTCATTAATATTGTCATCACCATCGACAATCCCATTATTTTAATTCAGTTTACTACATTTTACAAAAGCCTAGCAGGGAAGCAGCAATGTCCCCAAATCATCCATAAGGTGGTGCTAGTTGACTGCTTGAGAGAGACCTGCAGTGCAGCTATTTGCTGGGGGAAAAAAAAATCTGATTTTAAAAATGTGTCCTTATTAGACACATTATCTGTGCAAAACATATTTCCATGAGATGATACACAAAGCAATTCGGCTCACTCACATAATGATTTTGCAATTTCGTTGACAGATCATTATTTTGGAAACGGTATTTTTTTGTGTGGTATTTGCAGACATGCCTATTTTTCAATTTTCTTTCACAAATCAGAAATGCCTGTTATTTAATACTAAGTTTTTCCTCACTAAAAAGTGTCAGCCAACACTCTCAGAAATTAATTTCTTTTAAAGATTCATCTGATGACTCCAAGATCCCTGTCCCTTGCAGTAACCAGACGACCTTGCTGTTCAAAAAGACGCAAGCCAACCTGCCCAAAAATCTGACCACTATGCATGCCACCAGCATTATTTCCTTTTCATTTTCTAGAGAGCATGTCTGCTAATTATTACAGTGGCTTGAGGAAGGTGAAATAAGCCTGTTTAAACAGTAAAACTAAAGCCAATTTAAATTATACACTAACGTTCTGGAAAAGGAACATGAAGTTGGTTTGAAGGAAAATGCTGTAACGTTTCAGAAGCACTGAATATTTCTAGAACTGGAAAAATTAAAAATTAAAAATCTCCACTACTTAATGTGAGGCTATGTGTGCATTTAAAGTTACAATGGGCAAGCTATATTGACACTGTTTCTGCTACACAACCCTTGTGAGAAATCACTTCTCTTTCACACTTGATATACAGAGATGCATATTCTGAGAAAGCACAGCCTAGAATGTGGAGTGAGTATGAAAAAAGGAAAATATAGGAAATCGGGGGAGGGTGAATTCTGAAGTGCAGCATATTTTGACTCTGGGCTGGGTTTTACGGACAAAGAGGATATTCAATTTAGTCTTTCCATGTCATACTGACAAAGATGAAATATTCCTGTGTACATCTGGGGGACGTGTTCTAGTTCTCGATGCAAGTGATATAGAAAGACATAAAATATTTTTATTATGACTGTTTTTTGCTTTATTTAATTCTAACATTTCATTTATGGGGGTCTTCATATGATTAACCAATCAAGAAACCAATGAAGGTATGTGCAAAACAAATACTGAAGTGCAGACATTTATACCTGCAGCTTAACATAAGCCCTAGATAGGTTTTCTCCTCCTATTTTGCAGGAATAATGAAAAATACAGAGGGCCTTTCTGACAGTATCTTTCCATAAAAACAAGCTGCCAAAAAAATGTTAACATGGGAGAAACAAGTTATACATAGATCAACAATACTGGTTATAAAGTCAAAAATTCCATGATGTTATATTGAAATATTATGTGAGATTTCTAGGAATGTCAGTTTCCCAGCTAAAAACTTAAGAGATATGTGTATTTCACCGTCCGTTCATGAAAAAGTGTCTCTTAGAATGGCTTAGAATTCTTTTGGAAGGTAAATTCATGTGAAATTCACGGCTTACAAAATTAATGAACTGATATAAGGAAAAAAGAAAGTCTGTTTATTCAAGTGTTTTACCAAACTGACATAACCTTTGAAAATTCTGGGATCGCCTATTAAGGTGAGTCTTAACTGGGCCCAAGAAATATAAAAACAAATTGCTGTCTCCAAATGCAAAAAGCATAAACATACCTTGAAGATCTTGTTGAAATTTTTTATTGTTTAAAAATTAAAACAAAACAAACAAAAAAAAGCATAAACAGTTCCTGACCGCGTTTTTATTTGCACTTGGTGTATGTGTGTATGCGTGTTCCAGGGAAAAGGACAGAAGCTGCGGGTAAACAGGCCTTTTGCTCTGCCACCTTTGTCAGCTCCACTGAGCTCCACATGGGATTCTCAAACAGACACTTGCGTGATCCTCATGTCTGAACCAAACTTGAAGATGTCGTTACTATGATGCCGACCAGCAAGTTATTAAGAAAGTAAGTCTGACCGGATATTCAGGGAGGCTTTGGAGTGTATCTTCGATTGAAAGCTTTCTGAACCCTTAACTTGACTGATACAAGTAGTAAGGCTGGACACCATGCCTCTTGCGACTGAGAAATGGGTGTCTCAGAAAGGCCTCCACAGAAAAACACCCATAAGATGACGACTGCAAGCATTCTGGATCCTTCCCCTCTCCCATCCAGGTGGTTACAATTGTGGCCGACCACAGTCCTAACAAGTCAGGCTTCTTCCCTAAAATCTTAAGGGGAAACGACACGAGTACCCTTTGCTTTTCCTCGATGAACTTTCCTTCTACTTAGGCTTTTAGAACATTTGTACAAATGATTTGGTTCCTTGGGTCTTGATCTTGGGAATGTTTACCATTTTCGTTGCTTTCAGAAAAAAGTCTGCATTTCCTTCTATTACCTGGATCATTTTCCTGGCTTCCCCCCCTCTTAATCTAATGGAAAACCGGTGAGCCCAGAGTGAGCCGGCGAGTGGAGCTCTTCCTTTTTTTTTTTTTTTTTTTTAAACACGGGGCACCTCTACCAGCTACATACTTGAAGATTTTACTCACTTCCTTTCATCCTCTCGGCTCGCTTTTGGAGGGTAGGGGCATGAAGTGGTTGAATCTAAAACTGACAGAAAACCAAAGCTCTCGTTTGGCTGCTTTTTATTTAAGGGGGAAGGGAAGAAGGTTTTTTGTTTTGTTTTGTTTTGTTTTGGATGTAAAAAAATACTGCTAGAAGCCGTAGCTGGCGTTTAAAGAAAAGTTAAATAAGAGAAACAGAAAGGAGGCGGGAACGCAGAGAATGAGAAAAACTTATCAAAGCCGTGCTTGCAGACAGGGTGGGACCCAGCGGGTCCACCCTCACTCCCTTCGGACGCAGACCCCGGGGGCCGCCCTCCGCACCCGCACAGGCGGGAAGGGAAGGGAGGCTTTCGAAAAGGAAAAGAGAAACCTCCTGCAAACTTAAGCACGAGTTCTTTCACCCGCTGCCGAACTCGAACCCAGATCTCCTTTCGATTCCCTGGCAACCCGTGCAGGCGGGGTTCCGACCTCGGCGCGGGGGAAGCGTGACCCCAAGAGCCGGCAGCGTCGCGCAGCGCCAGGGCCCCCAGCTCCAGCGGACGCAGGCCCCGGCCCCCTCCCCGCATCAGAACTCGGTGGCGAACGCCAGGCCCTCCCGGGCTGACCGCACAGCTCCGGGCCCCGCTCAGCCGCTCCGCAGTCGAGCCCGGCCGGCCGAGGCAGGAAAGTACAAAGGCGGGCGACAGGGCCGCAGAGCGGGGAGAAAAGCAGGGAGGAGGGGTGGCGAAGGGGGGCTTGGGCGCGCCGGACGCGAGGAGCCCGCCCCTGCCACCCGGCTCGGCCGCCGCAACAAAAGACCCCCGACCCGGCCGCCTCCCTTCCGACCGCAGGTGGCGGGTGAGCGAGCCGCGCCCCGGGGGCTGCATTACCTGGTCGCAAAGGGTCAAGCTGTCCGGTCAGCCCCAAGTTCATGGTTTGATTCCTTAACAGGGCTCCTGAAGGGCGGTCGTCAGAGACCAGGGGGAAACCACCAAGACACACGAAGAGAAAACGCCCAACTCCCGACCCGGCTCCGTGCACAAGAGTCTCTGGGCTGCTTCCTCGCCGAAGTCCGAGAGCGGAGGCGCCGAACCAGATCCGAACGGGGCGGCAGCTTCAGGGCGGCGGAGAACCTGCGCCGCGCGCGCACATCCAGCGCGGCCGAGGCCCGGAGCGGCGGGAGGAGCTCGCCCGCGGAGATCGCCCGGCCCGCGCTTGCCGCTGTCTCCCGGCCGCTCCTGCGGCGCGCGGGGCCGGGCGGGCGCGGCGGGGGCTCGCGAGGCACGTCCGGGGCCGGCGGGCGGGAAGGCGAGGCAGAGAGGAGCGGCCCAAGCCGCCGCCGTGGCGCGCGGAGCTAAGAGCGAGGCGGCGGCGGCGACAGGACAAAGGAGACCATGTGCGGAGGGAGGGAGGAGGGAGAGGGAGGAGGAGGAGGGCGCGCGGCGGCTTCTCCCCGGCAGCCGCCCGGGGCTCCCCAACAGCCGGTCCCGCCTCTCCAGCCGCGCCGCGAGCTGCTCGGTCCTGAGCCCGCTGCCTCCGCGGCGCTGGGGGGAGCCGTTTCGGGAGTTTAGATTTTGTGCGGATCTCGCCGGCTCGCGGCCCGGGAGGCGCTGCAGCTGGGGCGCGGGATGGCGGCGCCTCTGGCCGGAGCTTGCGGGCTGGCAGGCGAGCGCCCGGGGTTGGCTGGGCTCCGGCCCGCGTTCGGCTCGCGGGCTCCTGCCTCTCCCGCCGGTTCACAGCTCAAGTGAACTCCATCGGCGGCCGCCGCAGGCGCCCTGACTGGACGGTGGCAGGAGCGGGCGGCGGCGGCGCGGGGGCCCCTTGCTCCGGACTTCGCTCCCCGACTGCGCCGAGCGCGCCTCCTCCAGACGCTCGCAGCTCTCGGAGCGGGACTTCCTCGGCGCGCCGAGCCCGAGCCGCCGGTGCCACCGCCCCTCCTCCGTCCCGCCCCACGCGCCCCGCCCCTCGCCGCCCCTCCTCCCGGCCCCGGCGCTGGGTCGGCCCTACGGAGGCGAGGTCCCCGGGCGCGACACCGACAGCTGTTGCTCCCCGCATGGCTCGGGCCCTCGAGTCCCCCCTCCCCGGCTGCCTTCCCCGTGGGCGGGCGCGGCGGGAACTGCACCGCTCCTCGCCCTCCCCGCAGCTGCTGCTTCCATGATTGTGCCATGCCAGGGAAAGGCCACTAGGCCCGCAGCCTGGGGTTGAACTGCCACCAAGTCAGTCACATCTGCAAAGAACAGGCTCTCTGGGCCGTTGTGAGGGCCCAGTGGGAATGTCATATATGTAAAAGGCCTGTCACATAGTAGGCGCTCAATACAAAATAATAATTGCGTTGAAGAAAATGGAGAGGAGGATCAGGGTCTGGGGCTCAGAACAGCAAGGTCTTCACTTAACCTCCTTCCCCACCACAGCCGACTGCTCGCAGTGTATTCGGTTTCATGAATAACAGAGCATGAACTGGCCACTTACACATCCTCTCCTCTCAGCTCCTCACAGCCTCTGACATCTGCACACTCTGCGTCCACAAAAGTGGAGCCTGTTGCTTCCCCTGGCATCCACCAAATGTAGGGAAAGAATAAAAGCAATGCCAAAGCCTCACTACATGGGCAGCAGTTATGCCTATCATCCTAACCTGTATCATGTCTGTGTCCCCTGGAGCACAGTGCAGTGCCTCAAGAGGGTGGGGGGTTCCCCTGAGCAAACCACTCCCACCAGAACACACCCGGGGAGAGGAAAGCCTCTGAAAACATCTGGAGTTTTAATTCCACACCTGCAGCTTGATAAGGTCCCTCCTTGGTGTACAGGAAAAGCTGCTGCAATTTTCCCAGTACAAGAAAAATGGCAAGCAAGGCCTAGGTTGCAACTGATAGGGTTCTGGGGTACAGCAGGAACACCAGGGTGGGGTGAGAGGAAAACTGCAGTTCCTGAGTCCCCTCCCCGTGCTACTGTTACCTGGAGTGTGGCTGTGAAGAGGGGAAGGGAATGGGGTTGGGAGAGATGCATGCCACATACGAATGACATGCAGACTGGCTTAAAGTAATGATGGCCATTCCTTGCCTCTTTGAAGTTGCATATCTATCACTATTTGATTTCATGGTACTCTTGAAAAACCTCTCAAGTTAAAAATGGGGGGAAGTGCTTGCTGTATGGCACACTTCCCCCTTCTCTAGCCTCTAATGTTGGAAATAAGAAGCCCTGTCTCTTTCTAGCCTCAGCATCCCCTCCCCTGCATGATGTGGTGTTATACAAGTCTTTTTAAAAAGATAGGTAATGGTGATTTTTCTCTAGCACTGCCTCCTGAGAAGTCAAAAGAAAAGGCATCTCAGAAGGTGTAGGTTTGGAGATGGATTTTCAAGTTGCTTACAAGATGTCACAAAACCCAGCTGTGGTCCTCCAGTGAGGGGGCATTCATTCTGAAGCTGTTTCTACAATACCAAGGTAGCTCAAAGGCAGACATGAAACGTTCACGAAAAGACATTACAAGGTGTTTCTTTTGGAACAATCAAAATGGAGCAGGCAGTTTTCTTATCTTGCTGCTCTCACAAAATCAGTGTCCCAGGGAAGAAACTGCCTGAGCTCCTGCTGGATCCCCTACAAGGTAAACTGAGAGCACAATGGTGTGGCAGCTTAGCTGACCAGCTGAAACCACTTGGCTCTCCAGGGTGCTTTCACCAGGTGGCACTTCTGACACTTATCATGCCTTGCATTAAGATTGTCATCAGGCTGGGCGAGGTGGCTCCCGCCTGTAATCCCAGCACTTTGCAAGGCTGAGGTGGGCTGATCACTTGAGGTCAGGAGTTCAACACCAGCCTGGCCAACATGGTGAAAACCAATCTCTACTAAAAATACAAAAATTAGCTGGGTGTTGTGGCTGGTGCCTGTAATCCCAGCTACTTGGGAGGCTGAGGCAGGAGGATTGCTTTAGCCTGGGAGGCAGAGGTTGCAGTGAGCTGAGATCACGCCATATCACTGCACTCTAGCCTGGGCAACAGAGTGAGACTCTGTCTCAATAACAACAACAACAACAACAACAACAACAAAAGATTGTCATCAGTGGTTATCAGGGACTAGGCCTCAGAGGACAACCTCGGCCAGATCTGCATGTGTCCCTATCTTTTGATGATCTGCCATCAAGAGGAACCTGGGAACGCCAAAAGCCAAGCCTCTGACCACTGTGGCCGCCTCCAGTCCTGCTCCCCAGGATCCCCTGGCTGGCAGCGCACCACCCACTGGGACCTTGCTCCATTTCTCAACCTCTCTCTAGAGCCATGGATGAGCCCATTCTGGCTGGTTTCCAAACTGCTCTATTCCCCATGCTTTCCAGAAGCAGGGATGGCAATGAATGTCAAAATTGGAAGGAAACAGGTACATGACAGTGTCAGAAGTAGGAAGAAGGAAGAAAGAAAAAAATAGATAATCCATATATTAGGTGACGAATCCAGGTCAGAGGGCTGACTTTCAAGAATCAGGAAGATTTTTTCGTTTTGTTTCCTTGAGAAAGTTAATTTCCTTTTATTGGGATTTTAATGTAAGGATTCCAAGTCAAAGGCTGGAAGCAGGTGGAGTAACACACTAAATGCCAGTGGCCTCTTAGCATCATCTTAGCCTCTGAAGCCAATCTAAGGAGAACAAGTCTTAGAAAGTGGCAACCCTTTCTAACAGGAAGCAGAGAGCAAGAATGTGGGCTCAATTTCCACTCTGGTGTTAGATTAATGATTCAGAAATAATTTTTAATATATGCTCAAAGATCTTAGCCAAGTTCATGATTAATCAGTTAAAATTTTTTTAAAGCTAAATTAAAATATGGAGCCTTCTTCCTCAAATCTCAAAAATACATCTAAAGATTTAAACTAGGTTTAAAAACTAAGGGAAATTCTTGTAAGTCAATCTATGTTTGCAAATTCTTTTTTTTTTTTTTTTTTTTTTGAGACAGAGTTTTGCTCTTTTTTGCCAGGCTGGAGTGCAATGGCGCGATCTCGGCTCACCGCAACCTCTGCCTCCTGGGTTCAGGCAATTCTCCTGCCTCAGCCTCCTGAGTCGCTGGGATTACAGGCACACGCCACCATGCCCAGCTGAATTTTTGTATTTTTAGTAGAGACAGGGTTTCACCATGTTGACCAGGATGGTCTCAATCTCTTGACCTCGTGATCCACCCGCCTCGGCCTCCCAAAGGCAAATTCTTATACATTTGTTAGTTTATTTAAGAGACAAGGTCTTACTTTGTTACGGAAGCTGGAGCACAATGGCACAATCACAGCTTACTGTAACCTGGAACTCTTAGGCTAATGCGATCCCCACCCCTCCCCCAGCATTCCAAGTAGCTGGGACTATAGGTATCATGCTCAGCTAATTTTTATTTTTTCGAACAGACAGGGTCTCGCTATACTGATCGGGCCAATCCTAAACTCCTGGCCTCAAGTGATCCTCCCACCTTGGCCTCCCAAAGTACTGGGATTACAGGCATGAACCACTTTGCCTGGCCTATACTTGCAAATTTTTAAAGTTTATAATCTGAGATGAGATTCAATTCATATCACAAATTACCAGATTTAAGCTAAATATATTTTAGCAAAATATTTCTTAAAAATTCTAATCATCTATTAAGCATTTTATACAGAGAAAGTTCATTCATTTCACTGTGCTCCCCCTCCTAAATATAATGAAGTTCAGGCACTCCCTAACAGAGCATGTGCTGTGTGCTTCTCCAGGTGGTTTAAAGTCTTTACAAGAATTTCCTGGAGCCTTTTGTTTTGGATTACATAGTTTGAAAAGATCACTAGGTGACTGAAGGAGAATGATAACTCCAAGTAGCCCAAGGATGTCACCATGCCTGGCTTATTTCTGCAACTATGGAAGGCTCCATTCTTTTCAAATTCTAAAGGTTCTGCAAGCTCTGAAAATCCAAGTTTCTACTTGTTCTTCAGGGTAGAGGTTTGGAGCTGAGCCCTGGAGCCAGCCTCAGGTTAGTGTCATGGCTCTACCGTTTCTGAGCCAGGACAACCTGAGTCAATCTCTCCACTCTCCCGGCCTCAATTTCCTTATCTATAAAGTGAGATGACAACAGGAGCCACACCTCTTAGGGCACTTAGTAACATAACAGTGCCTGGCACTTAGTAAGGAGGATATATTTGTTGTCTATTATGATTACAGATGACATACTTCTTTTGATTACTGTGGAGACCAACAAAATAAAAGTATGTTTTGGGGCCGGGCGCGGTGGCTCAAGCCTGTAATCCCAGCACTTTGGGAGGCCGAGGCGGGTGGATCACGAGGTCAAGAGATCGAGACCATCCTGGTCAACATGGTGAAACCCCGTCTCTACTAAAACTACAAAAAATTAGCTGGGCATGGTGGCGCGTGCCTGTAATCTCAGCTACTCAGGAGGCTGAGGCAGGAGAATTGCCTGAACCCAGGAGGCGGAGGTTGCGGTGAGCCGAGATCGCGCCATTGCACTCCAGCCTGGGTAACAAGAGCGAAACTCCGTCTCAAAAAAAAAAAAAGTATGTTTTGTTAGGGCCACAATGGCCATAGCCTTGCCTTCTACTGGGTTCTCCCAGTAGGGAGCACCACAATAATGAAAATAACCACATAAACATCAAAATGACACCAGGCCCATAAAGTGGGGACAGTGGTTTGTACCACCTCTACTAGACAGCAACATCTTTACAGAGGCCCTACTGCAAAGAATCTCTCCAGAGAGGGTCAGAGCCTGGACAGTAGATAGTTTGGGTCTTTTAATAAGGGTGTTTCTTTTTCTTTTTTCTGAGACAGCGTCATGATCTATCACCCAGGCTGGAGTGCAGTGGTGCCATCGCAGCTCACTACAGCCTTGACCTGCAGGGCTCAAGTGATCCTCCCACCTCCGCCTCCAGAGTAGCTGATACCATAGGTGTGCAACACCACACCTGGCTAATTTTTAAACAATTTTTTCTAGAGACAGCGTTTCGCCATGTTTCCCGGCTGGTCTTGAACTCCTGGCCTCAAGTGATCCTCCTGTCTCTGCCTCCCAAAGTGCTGGAGTTATAGGCGTGAGCCACTACACCCAGCCACATGGATCTTCTTAGTAGATTATAAAGTTAACCCTGAATCCAGCAAAATGTTATAAAAGCTTGCCAGACCTTAAGATGTGATCAAACTCTTAATAGTGAGGGCTCAAATTAAAACATAAAATAGCAGGCATCCCAATTATGTCATTTTGACACGTTAAATTGTAATTTCCAGTTTTAAGAGGCCTACCATTTTGCCTATGACTACAAAAATGATGTCTTACTGGTGCAGAACCATGTTTTGTTTTGTTGAGATGGCATCTTGCTCTGTTGCCCAGGCTAGGCTCATGGCGTCATCTTGCCACAGTCTCCTCAGTAGCTGGGGCTACAGGCATGTGCCACCACACTGGGCTAATTTTTAATAGGGTCTTGTTATCTTGCCCAGGCTTATCTCAGACTCCTGAGCTCAAGCAAACCTCCCACCTTGGCCTTCCAAAGTGCTGGGATTAGTGGCATGAACTACCACACCTAGCCATGGTTTTTTGTTTGTTTGTTTATTTTCTCTGCATGGAGGACCCACTGCCTCAATTTGGCTTTAAATTTGACTATCCAAGGACTGTGTCTTGATTGTCTTTGTCCATGCCACAGCAGCAGTATAAATAACAGATGTGTGTCTGGAGACAACACTTCATCATCTGTTTGTGAGGATAAATCCTCCTGAATGCCCTGAGCCATCCCTTCTGAACTTAACTGGTTTCTTGTGGATAGAACTCACATCTTGGAATTTGTCTACATCTTGGAATTTGTACCCAGCACAGAACTAGGAAGGCCTTGATCAACAGACCCATGATGAGAGAATGAAGACACAGTGGAAATTGTCCCAGCATGCTAGTTAGTCTGAGGGCTCCCAATAAATGCCTGGGCTGGGAAGACGCTCAGGGCAGACAAGAGCTACCAAGATGCCTGGTTTGACTCAGGTACCCACTGCTTTTACTCATGGCAGTCAACCAAAGCTCCCAGGATGGAGAACCGGAGTCAACAGTTTGCCACTGGGAGGCAGGGAGGCAGGCCAAGTTGTCTTACTTGTCACCTCTGCTAATTCCTAATTTTCTGCCTTCTACACTGTTCAGCCGAGGAGACTAAAACTCCTTCTGGGTCCCAGGGATTTCTCCTGTGTAGGCTGATTCATTTTAAACTATGGATCGGGATGTCCTTCCTTAGTGATTCAGGGCTAGTCAATGTCAGGTGGTCCCTGATTCCTCTGCTCAGTGCCCCCCCGCCCCTTCTGAAGGGGTGATTCTGAAAATGAAAGCTTCCTTACTTACCACTCTGAAAGGAGAGTGCAATAGCTCATGCTCGTTCTGCTGTAAAGCAAAAACCTCTGCCATTATATGCCCGTGTTGCTACAATTGATCATGGGTCCGCAGCAAGAGGGAAGTAAATAAACTGAACTGGATTAGTTTATGATGCATGCTATTGAGACACAGGGGGGAATAAATATTTTCCACGTATAGAAGTCAAGGAAAAGAATTTTACTTTCAAACTTCACAATGTACTATAAACTACAAAGGGGAAAGAGTATAAAAAAAATCCATAAAATATATCTTACTTAACCACCAAATCTACATTAAGGTATTAATATTCAGAATCTGACAAGGCTGCAAAGAAAGGCAATGAAAAATAGAAATAAATCCAATCTCTGCTCATGTCACCCAATTGGCTATAGGTATCTCATCTCACTTTTTCCAGCAGTGCCTGTGAGGAGAACTGCAAGGTCTCTCAGCCTCCCCTGGTTGCACCTGTCTTGTTTCTGCCTGGACTTGGTTCACTTTCTCACACCATGTCATATGGATGGGTGTCTGTGACTTGGGGTCTGGAGACCTGCATTTCATATTGAGTCCATTCTCCCTGGTGAACTCCATTAAATCCAGGGATGCGTCCCGCCTCAGTCACCTGCTCACGTCTGCAGCACCTGGCTTCTCTCACTATTTCCACATGAACATGGGGCAGAGTTTGGGGGGTGGTAATTAAAATGAGAATGTATACACAATGTCTGCATGAGCTGAAAGGATGGATCAGTGTAGAACACAGTGTGTAAGTCGTCAGAGATGATAAACTGAGGAAAATAATGTTTTAAGTGGAAAAGAAGACACTTAAGACAACTCCCCATTGCTAAATGTGATTGGCTTTAAAAACAAATAAACGAATAAATGAAAAGACGCTTTGGGGCCAGGCACGGTGGCTCATGCCTGTAATCCCAGCACTTCGGGAGACTGAGGCGGGCAGATCAACTGAGGTCAGGAGTTCCAGACCAGCCTGGCCAATGTGGCGAAATCCCATCTCTACTAAAAATACAAAAATTAGCCAGGTGTGGTGGTGACACCAGCTATTTGGGAGGCTGAGGCAGGAGAATCGCTTGAACCCGGAGGCAGAGGTTACAGTGAGCCAAGATCATGCCATTATACTCCAGCCTGGGTGACAAGAGTGAAACTCAGTCTCAAAAAAACAACAACAAAAAATGCTTTCGATTGGCCATTTTCTTAGGTTGTCTGCCTAAATTATCCCATCATCCAATTAGACTTTAAAGAAGGCTTATTGGATATTAAAATTCACGGCCCTTGGCCCAATGGTTAGGACGGTGGGCTTGAAGTTACTAGGACATGTGTTTGAATCCTGTCTCTATCAAGATAGCGGGTTGTTAACAGTTATGTAACTTTCCTAAGTTGTGTTTTCTTCATTTGAATAATGGAGCTAGTAAGAGAATTTAAGTCTCAGAGAGTGTTATGAGTGTTAAATAAAACAAAGCAATATGATGTTTGCAGAGAGCTCAGCACGCAGTAACCACTCAATAAGCAATTTGTTGTGCTTTTTACACCAAGGTGTCTGGTAAGAAGGGCCTTTAGGCTGGGTATGGTAGCTGACACCTATAATTCCAGCACTTTGGGAGGTGGAGGTAGGTGGATCACCTGAAGTCAGGAGTTCAAGACCAGCCTGGTCAACATAGTGAAACCCCATCTCTACTACAAATATAAAAATTAGCCAGGCATAGTGGCAGGCACCTATAATCCCAGCTACTTGGAGGAGGCTGAGGCAGGAGAATCGCTTGAACCCAAGAAGTTTCAGTGAGCCGAGATCGCACCACTGCACTCCAGCCTGGGGGATAGAGCAAGACACTGTCTCCAAAAACTAAAACAAAAACAGAAAAAGAGAAGGGCCTTTAAACAGGTGCCAGCCATTTCTACGTTTGGGGACAACTAAGAGGTAGTTGGTCTAGTGGTTAAAAGCTTAGCCACTCAATAAAGAACCAACAGGTTCAAATCCTAGCTTATCGTCCACTCCCACTTACTAGGTGATGGTGGAGAGATAACTTCACATCTCTGGAAAGTATGACCATAACATCACCTACTTTGTGGCAACTGTTGTGAGGGTTAAATTAATTAATGTAAGGAAAGCTCTTGGAGCAGCACCTTACCTCCATCATTAGCGACAAGTCACCTAGGAGTATACATTCTTAGTTTTAGGGAGGCTGACTTCTAGTGGCCTCTCTTAGTTTTATAAATGAAGGCTGTCAAGCACCCAGTCCCCTAATGGGACAAGAAATACGGTATCTTGACAAAGGCGGCCTTGCCCATCCTCTCCGGTGTGGATGGATTGACTGTAAGGCCTGTGGATAAGTGAGGATCCCAGACAGGAGCTCACTATGAAGAAGGACTGAGTTGGGGGAGATGGTGCTGGGGCTGGGGCTTGCTCAGGAAGCAGTGATTGTCACTGCACCCATGCATAAATTCAGAGCTGTAGCCATGGGCCCCCCAGCACGGTGCAGCTCCCGGGAGAGCGGACCTGACAAGTAAGGGAGTCTGCACAATTGCTGGAAGGGACACAACTGTCTGTTTCAGCAGATGCACTAATCGGCGATATTAGAGACCACCGCCGTGGAAAACTGGGGACTGCTGGTGAACCGCTCATGTCTTCTAGTTCTCCATGTAAGAGGCATTTTAACCATTTTGGGCTGAGCTCTCCCCAACCTTTTTAACAATTCAGGGGAATAGAGGGCCTGAAACCACCTTAGATATTCCTCAGTTGGATGCTGGAAGGACTAATTTAAATACTGAAAGAAATATTATCTTTTTGGCGGTTCCTCAACCATGTTTACCGTTCAACTAGTCATACCACATGTTATTATCATTTCAGTTCAGTTCGACGGAGGACTACTGAGGGAGAACTATTTCTCTCTCTCTCTCTCTCTTTTTTTTGAGACACAGTCTTGCTCTGTTGCCCAGGCTGGAGTGCGGTGGTGCAATTTCGGCTCATTGCAGCCTCGGCCTCCAGCATTCCGGGATGTTCCTGCCTCAATCTCTCGAGTAGCTGGATCTGCAGGTATGTACCACCACGCCTGGCTAATGTTGGTATTTTTAGTAGAGATGGGGTTTTGCTATGTTGGACTGGTTGGTCTCAAACTCCTGACCTCAAGTGATCCACCTACCTCGGCCTCCCAGAGTACTGGGATTACAAGCATAAGCCACTGAGCCCAGCTGAGAACTACTTTTCTGTATCTGATTTGAGGACCCCTCATTTCTAGGTTTGGTTAGTCCCAGGGAAAAACTGCTGCTATTCTAGGACTGAGTCAAGCTCAAAATAGGATTCTAGTCTTCATTTTAGTGCCTTGAAATGGAAGGGAGGGAGAAATCAATGAACCAAGAAGTGAACCCTAGACTGAAAAAAGAGCATGGGCCATAAATTATATGCGACGGTGCCATTTACCGGTTCTAAGATTCAGCCTCTGCAAAGGATGCTGCCATAAATGCCCTATAGTAACTCATATTTTTCCAAAATGCTACAATTATAATGTCATTTGCTCTTACATCAATCTTGTGAGGCAAAGAGAGTAACTGAGAGCTTCTTCCTTATTTCAGATGAGGAAATAAATACAGGAGAGTAAGGAAGTCCTATGCAATGAAGGAGTGAGGATTACAGTATGGTGCCAGCAGGCATGTACGTACAGCTCCTCATCCCATCCCATCCCATCCCATCCCGTACAGCTCCTTCCCTCATCCTGTCCCATCCCATCCCATCCCATCCAGCTCCTTCCCTCATCCCATCCCATCCCATCCTGTACAGCTCCTTCTCCCATCCCATCCCATCCCATCCCATCCCATCCCATCCCATCCCATC